>NC_091676.1:39194107-39501071 GCF_042453785.1 Malus domestica
GCTTTTGACCCTGACGATATGAGATACTCTTGCTCTAGTGTGGCTGGTTTGCATAGGTATTATTGGGGGGGGGGAGAAGAAAGCTGAGTATTTCAAGAGGCTTCGTTGGGAGTGCCCTTTTAGATACGAGAAAGGGTTGAGCATTTTTGCAGGTCTGCCTGTCCGTGGAGGGTGGAGGTTGACATATATAAAAGTCTCCCTAACAACAAGTAGTAATGTTATTCTTTTACCCTTCTTGGTCGTAGCAATGTAGTGGGAGCTGCAAGCTTCACATGTTTTAACTTCGTCAGAGCACTTTGAAAAAATGGTATGTGGTATCTGGAAAGCTGATGTTGCGTGTGAAAATTGTAGATAAGCTTTATCCAAGGAAATCTGGCTCTCGAAGTTCGGAGAGCAATGCCTCTTCGGTTTTCGAACAAGCAATCCTGTCAAGGATCTGGCTCTCGAGATTCAGAGAGCTGTGCCTCTTTGATTTTTGAGAAAGCAATCCTGTTGGGAGTTTGGCTCTTGAGATTTGGAGAGCGGTGCCTCTTCGATTTTTGAGAAAGTAATCTTGTTGGGAGTCTGGCTCTCGAGATTCGGAGGGCAGTGCCTCTTCTATTTTTGAGCAAGTAATAATGCTATTCCTTTACCCTTCTTAGTCATAGCAATGTAGTGGGAGCTGCAAGCTTCACATGTTTTAACTTTGTCAGAGCGTTTTGAAAAAGTGGTCTGTGGTATCTGGAAAGATGATGTTGCGTGTGAAGATTGCAGGCAAGCTTTGTCCAAGGAAATCTGGCTCTCGAAGTTCGGAGAGCGGTGCCTCTTCGGTTTTCAAACAAGAAATCCTGTCGGGGATCTGGCTCTCGAGATTCAGAGAACGGTGCCTCTTCGATTTTTGAGAAGGAAATCCTGTTGGGAGTCTGACTCTTGAGATTCAGAGAACGATGCCTCTTCGATTTTTTAGAAAGAAATCCTGTTGGGAGTCTGACTCTTGAGATTCGGAGAGCAGTGTCTCTTCAATTTTTGAGAAAGTAATCCTGTTGGGAGTCTGGCTCTCGAGATTTGGAGAGTGGTTCCTCTTCGATTTTTGAGCAAGCAATCTTGTTGGGAGTGTTTTCTCGAATGTGAGTAAAGGTTGGGCATTTTTGCCAGTCTGCCTTGCCACGGAGCACGGAGGTTGACACATATTGGGACTTTCTAGTTATCAAGCAGTGGTGCTGTTCCTTTACCCTTGTGCTTAATAGTAGGGTAGCTGGACCTTCAAAATTTATGTGTCTAAACTTTGTCAGAGATCTTTAGCAAAGTTATCTGTGGTACCCAAGGAGCTGATGTTACATGTGGAAAGTGGTGCCTCTTCGAAATCCGGAGAGTGGTGCCTCTTCGAGATCCGAAGAGTGGTGCCTCTTCGAAATCTTGAGAGTGGTGCCTCTTCGATTTTTGAACCAACGGCCCTGTTGCCCTTTCTTTTATAAGGGCACCAATTGTGTGCAAGGAGTACATTCAGAATGTCTGGCCCATTCGACCGTCGTTTTAACTTGAACTTTGGTGAAGAGGCAGCCATGCCTTCTCAAGACAACATATGGCGCCCATCCTTCTTATCCCCTACTGGTTCTCTTACCGTTGGGTACTCTGTGATGAAATGTGATATGACCGCTGTGGTGGTGGCTAGGAACCTTCTCACTCCCAAAGATAACAGACTACTTTCCTAACGGTCTGATGAGTTGGCTGTTAAGGATTCTCTGGCTCTCAGTGTTCAGTGTGCAGGTTCTGTGTCCAATATGGCCCAACGCCTATTTGCTTGAACCCGCCAAGTTGAATCATTGGCTGCTGAAGTGATAAGTCTCAAACAGGAGATCAGAGGGCTCAAGCATGAGAATAAACAATTGCACAGGCTCGCACATGACTATGCTACAAACATGAAGAGGAAGCTCGACTAGCTGTAGGAATCTGATGGTCAGATTTTACTTGATCATCAGAGGTTTGTGGGTTTGTTCCATAGGCATTTATTGTCTTCGTCTTCTGGGGCTATACCATGTAATGAAGCTCCAAATGATCAACCTTCGGTGCCTCATCCTTCTGGGGTTCTACCTAGTACTGAGGCTCCGAATAATCACTTTTTGGTGCCTCATCTTTCTGGGGCTCTGCCGACTGCTGAGACTTTTCCTGAGCAACCTTTATGAAGGCTCACTCTTGTTTGTTTATTGTGATTCATGTATATGTACATATATGTAACTTATCGGAGATATCAATAAACAAGCTTTGCTTCATTTCAACGTATTGTGTTAAATACAGCAAGGCCTTCTTCACGAAGTTCTTTTAATTTTTCCTTTTGTTGAAGCTTGTATGTTGAAGCTTTGTGAGTGAAGCATGTAGGTTGAGGTAGTGCTCCCTTAATTTCCCGAGTGAGGAAAACTTCTCGTTTGGAGACTTGAAAAATCCAAGTCATTGAGTGGTCGTGAGACTTTTGAGTATCAAGGTGCAGTAGCATATATAGGAGTCCCCAAGTCTCCGGTCGAGGGAGTTGACGAATGAGGCATTTCGTTTCTAAGTGGTAGCCCAAAACTCCTTCTTCATATATATTTGTTATGAAAATTGTTAGGCCCAAAGAAGAAAAGGCCTAGGCAATTTTTTTTTTTTGAATTTTAGAATTTTAGAATTTTAGAAATTTCAAATTTCTGAAAAAAAAAATATATATATATTTTAAAGCTTTGTAGGTGAAGCTTTTGTGGGTAAAGCTTTTGTGGGTCAAGCTTTTGTAGGTGAAGCTTTTGTGGGTCAAGCTTTTGTGGGTGAAGATTTTGTGGGTGAAGCTTTTGTGGGTGAAGCTTTTATGGGTGAAGCTTTTGTGGGTGAAGCTTTTGTGGGTCAAGCTTTTGTAGGTGAAGCTTTTGTGGGTGAAGCTTTTGTAGGTCAAGTTTTTGTGGGTCAAGCTTTTGTAGGTGAAGCTTTGGAGTTGAAGCTTTTGTGTTTCAAGCTTTTGTGGGTGAAGCTTTTGTGTTGAAGCTTTTGTAGGTGAAGCTTTGGAGTTGAAGCTTTGTAGGTGAAGCTTTGGAGTTGAAGCTTTTGTTGGGTACCATGAATTAATTTTGCTTCACACTATCTTGATCAAGATAGTGTGAAGCTTTTGAGAATTTGTAATTGTCCTCCATTGATGAAGCTTTTGTTGGTGAAGCTTTTGTGTTGAAGCTTTGTAGGTGAAGCTTTAGAGTTGAAGCTTTTGTTGGTGAAACTTTTATGGGTGAAGCTTTTGTTGGGTACTATGAATTGATTTTGCTTCACACTATCTTGATCAAGATAGTGTGAAGCTTTTGAGAATTTGTAGTTGTCCTCTATTGATGAAGCTTTGTTGAATTTCCCTTTTTCTTTGGGGGGAAACTAGAAATTTGTTGAATTTCCCAATTTCCTTTTTTTTTGTGGGAAAATTAGAAATTTGAAAATGTGGGAGAGACAACATATACAAATTTTGCTTCCACACTGTTGAGCAAGAGATTGTGATGCCAGCCACACCTTGTAGTAGTCGAAGGTTTGGATGAACCATGTAAATTGAATTTTCTTTGAACAATCTTGAATTTGTTTCGAAGGTTTGAGAATTGTAGTTGCCCTCCATTTATAAAGCTTTTGTTGGCACCATAAATTGGTTTTGCTTCACACCGTCTTGATCAAGAGTGTGTGAAGCTTTTGAGAATTGTGGTTGAACTTCTTTGGTGAAGCTTTTATTGGCACCATAAATTGGTTTTGCTTCACACTGTCTTGATCAAGAGTGTGTGAAGCTTTTGAGAATTGTGGTTGCCCTCCATTGATGAAGCTCTTGTTGGCACCATAAATTGGTTTTGCTTCACACTGTCTTGATCAAGAATGTGTGAAGCTTTTGAGAATTATGGTTGAACTCCTTTGATGAAGCTCTTGTTGGCACCATAAATTGGTTTTGCTTCACCCTGTCTTGATCAAGAGTGTGTAAAGCTTTTGAGAATTGTGGTTGCCCTCCATTGATGAAGCTCTTGTTGTTGGCACCATAAATTGGTTTTGCTTCACACTGTCTTGATTAAGAGTGTGTGAAGCTTTTGAGAATTATGGTTGCCCTTTATTGATGAAGCTCTTGTTGGCACCATAAATTGGTTTTGCTTCACACTGTCTTGATTATGAGTGTGTGAAGCTTTTGAGAATCGTGGCTGAACTCCTTTGATGAAGCTCTTGTTGGCACCATAAATTGGTTTTGCTTCACACTGTCTTGATCAAGAGTGTGTGAAGCTTTTGAAAATTGTGGTTGAACTCCTTTGATGAAGCTCTTGTTGGCACCATAAATTGGTTTTGCTTCACACTGTCTTGATCAAGAGTGTGTGAAGCTTTTGAGAATTGTGGTTGCCCTCCATTGATGAAGCTCTTGTTGGCACCATAAATTGGTTTTGCTTCACACTGTCTTGATAAAGAGTGTGTGAAGCTTTTGAGAATTGTGGTTGAACTCCTTTGATGAAGCTCTTGTTGGCACCATAAATTGGTTTTGCTTCACATTGTCTTGATCAAGAGTGTGTGAAGCTTTTGAGAATTGTGGTTGCCCTCCATTGATGAAGCTCTTGTTGGCACCATAAATTGGTTTTGCTTCACACTGTCTTGATCAAGAGTGTGTGAAGCTTTCTACAAGTTGTAGTGTTTGCATTGTTACAGAGGGGAAATGTTTGAAACAGATGCAAGAGGGCTGAATAGCTTGATCTTTGTATGCCATGCACTAAAGTTGTTGTTGGCTTGCAATAAGACTTTGTTGGTGACTATAACTCTTGTTGGGCATAAGTGCTCCCCTAGTTGAGTTGTCAAGCTTGAGGGTTTTTGATTATTTGTGAATGTTAGGAGTTCACATGTACAAGTTGTACCACTCGTCTTCTGGTAGGTGGAATGAATGGTGAGTGGCTTTCATCACTTGGTTGGTGGTACGAAGGTGAGTTCCTTCTTCCCCTGGTTGGTGGCATGAATGGCAAGTTGCCAAATGATATTAGAGTACGGGTTGTACATTTCATCACCTGGTTGGTGGCATGAAGGAGAGTACAGGTTGTACATTTCATCACCTTGTTGGTGGCATGAGTGGCAAGTTGCCAAATGATATTAGAGTACGAGCTGTACATTTCATCACCTAGTTGGTGGCATGAAGGAGAGTACGGGTTATACATTTCATCACCTGGTTGGTGGTATGAATGGTAAGTTACCAAATGATATTAGAGTACAGGTTGTACATTTCATCACTTGGTTGGTGGCATGAAGGATAGTACGGGTTGTACATTTCATCACCTGGTTGGTGGCATGAAGATGAGTTCTTTCTTCACCTGGTTGGTGGCATGAGTGGCAAGTTGCCAAATGATATTAGAGTACGGGTTGTACATTTCATCACCTGGTTGGTGGCATGAAGATGAGTTCTTTCTTCACCTGGTTGGTGGCATGAGTGGCAAGTTGCCAAATGATATTAGAGTACGGGTTGTACATTTCATCACCTGGTTGGTGGCATGAATGGCAAGTTACCAAATGATATTAGAGTACGGGTTGTACATTTCATCACCTAGTTGGTGGCATGAAGATGAGTTCTTTCTTCACCTGGTTGGTGGCATGAGTGGCAAGTTGCCAAATGATATTAAAGTACGGGTTGTATATTTCATCACCTCGTTGGTGGCATGAAGGAGAGTATGGGTTGTATATTTCATCACCTGGTTGGTGGCATGAAGATGAGTTCCTTCTTCACATTTCATCACCTGGTTGGTGAGAATAAAGGCAAGGTGTCTAGGCACATTGTAGCAAGTGTCGATTGACACAAAATATGTTGAATCATTTCAAAGCACAGTTGGCTTATGTATGAATGTGTTGGAATGTATGATTGAACGAATATACTGTGAAGCTGTTTGTTTATTTGTATAGTCTTGTTGACATATACTTAGACTTTGTTTCATGTTGGAAGCATTCATGTTGAAGCTTTGAACCCGAGTGTTTCATTTGTAGGAATGTAAGAGGATTAGGATCGAGTTGTCTAAATCACCTATTTATTGAATTCATGCCAAATAGTGTTCGTTACATAGGATGCCGAACGACTGAAGCTTAACACTTGTACAATGTGAGTTTACTTGTAATAGTACTTCAAGTGATCAGCGTTCCATGGATGGCCAAGAGTCATGCCATTGGAGCTTCTAAGCTTGTAAGAACCAGGGCTACTGATGCCAACAACTTCAAACGGTCCATCCCAGTTTGGACTAAGTGTTCCTTCACTCGGGACTCAGTTGCAGAGTAATCTTTTCTTCAATACCCAGTCCCCCACTTTGAAAGAACGAGGTTTGACCCTTGAGTCATAGTAGTTGGAGATGTGCTGCTTGTAGGCGACATTCCTCAAGTGAGCCTGGTTTCTGTGTTCCTCGACTAGATCTAAGTTGAGGGTAAGTTGTTTGTCATTTTCGCTTTGCACGTAGTTCTGGAATCGAAACGTTGCTTGCTCAAGCTCAACTGGGACAACTGCCTCTGTACCAAAGGCAAGTGAGAATGGGGTTTCTCCTGTTGATGTCCAATACGAAGTGCGGTATGACCAAAGAACTTGGGATACAAATTCTGGCCAACAACCTTTAGCCTTGTCCAAGCTGGTTTTCAAAGTTCGCTTGATTATTTTGTTGATGGCTTCAACTTGTCCATTAGACTAGGGATGAGCTGGGGAGGCAAAACATGTTGAACTTAGAGCAGAACATCCTGAACTTATTGTTGTCGAACTGTCGCCCGTTGTCAGTGACTATCGCATTGGGAATGCCGAATCTGCAAAAGATGTTCTTCCATACAAAGTCTTATATTTTTGCCTCAGTAATGGTTGCCAAGTGTTCTACTTCGGCCCACTTTGTGAAGTAGTCAATTGCAACGATTGCCTAGTGAACCTTGCCCTTCCCTGCAAGCATTGGGCCGATCAAATCAAGTCCCCATTGGGCGAAGGGCCAAGGGCTGATCATAGGAGTGAGCTGCTCGGGAGGGGAGTGAGAAATAGTTGCGTAACGTTGACATTTATCACATGAGTAGGATATTCTAATGGCATCTTGGTGGAGTGTTGGCCAGTAATATCCTTGGTGAAAAGCCTTGTGTGCTAGGGATCGAGATCTAGCATGATCTCCGCAGACTCCTTCATGTATTTCCCGAAGGACAGTTTCCGCCTCTGCAGGAGTAAGGAATCTTAGGTATGGGAGGTTAAAACCTCACTTGTAGATTTGGTCATTAATGATCAAGTAATGGGTAGCCTTGTATCGAATCTGCTTAGCTTGGACTTTGTCATTTGGAAGGGTACCATGAGCAAGGAATCTATAAATTGGGGTAATCCAACTATCCCCCTGTTGTAAGTTGCACATTTCCGCAGCCATGGTGCTTGGTGCTGCCAACAATTTGACTTGAATTTTTCTCCCAATCTTGTCTTCCACTGCTTAGGCGAGGCGAGCCAAAGCATCTGCATGACTGTTTGCCGCTCGAGGAATTTGGGTGATCTGGTAGTGGAAGTGCTTGAGCAACAATTGTTTTTGTGCCAGATATGCTGCCATGGAGCTATCCTTAGCATCAAAGTTGTTGGTGACTTGGTTAACCATCAATTGGGAGTCACTGAAGATATCAATTCGTTTAAACCCAAGGTGTTTGGCCAATTGTAAGCCTGCTAAGAGGGCTTCATATTCGGCCTCATTGTTCGATGCCTTGAATTTGAAATGAAGAGCATACTCCATCGCCACTTTGTCAGGGGTCGTAAGGACTAGTCTTGCTCCACAACCCTGTTGGTTGGACGAGCCATCAACATATAGACTCTATGTTGGGGCTGTTGGTTCTATTTTCTGAGCTTTCGAGGGTAATGAAACCACTTCTTTAGGCGTAAAAACAATGTCAACATGATATGTGAAGTCGATGATGAAGTCTGCCACTGCTTGGCCCTTCTCAGCTGGCTTTGGTTGGTAGAAGATGTCAAACTCACCCAACGCTATCACCCATTTGATCATTCACCCATAAGTGTCAGGACTTTGGAGTATCTGTCGAAGATGATGATTGGTAAGCACGATGATGAAGTGTGCTTGAAAGTAAGGGCGAAGTTTTCGAGCAGACATGACTAATGCTAGAGCCAATTTCTCAATGTTGGAGTATCGTGTCTTCGCATCTTATAAGGCCTTGCTAGGGTAGTAGATAGGCCGTTCAACATTACCATCTTTTTGAATGAGAAAGGAACTTACTGTTGAAGCCGATATCGACATATAGATAATGAGAGTGTCACCAACCTCAGGTTTGGAGAGCAAAGGGGCTTGACTCATGTAGTCTTTGAGGTTATTGAATGCCTCAGCACATTCATCAGTCCATGTAATGTAGTTCTTACTTCCCTTAAGTGCTTTGAAGAAAGGAGCACATATGTCTGTGGCCTTAGAGATGAACCTAGTTAAGGCTGCCACTTTGCCAGTAAGGCTTTGGATGTCTTTTGAAGTTACCGGTTCCTTCATGTCAAGGATTACTTTGATCTTCTCGGGATTAGCCTCAATGCCTCGTTGGCTTATCATGAAGCCTAAGAATATGCCAAAGCCTATGCCGAAGGCACATTTGTTGGGGTTCAACCTCATTCGATACCTCTTTAGAATGGTGAAAGTTTCAGATAGGTTGGTGATGTATTGGTCAGCATGTTTGCTCTTGACTAGCATATCATCAACATAAACTTCCATGCTCTTCCCAATCTATTCGGCGAACATTGAATTAACCAGTCTCTGATAAGTCGCTCCTGCATTCTTTAGGCCGAAGGGCATAACTTTATAGCAATGTAGTCCACTGTCAGTAGTGAAGGCTGTGTGTTCTTGGTCTGGAGGGTTCATGAGGATTTGGTTGTATCCTGAGTAAGCATCCATGAAGCTCAGGAGTTCACACCCTGCCGTAGAGTCTATAAGTCTGTCTATGAGAGGAAGAGGAAAGCTATCATTCGAGCATCATTTGTTTAGGTCGGTGTAATCGACACACATTCTCCATAAGTTCTTTTGGAGCAGGAGACTTTCCTTGGTCGGATTCTTCTTAACAAGGACAACATTTGCTACCCACGTTAGATAATTGACTTCGCGGATGAAGCCTATGCCTTTGAGTTTTTCAACTTCTGCCTTCATTGCCTCGTTCCGTTCAGCATCATAAGATCTTCGCTTCTGTCTCACTGGCTTGGTCTTGGGGTCAATACTTAAGCGATGATAGATTATATCAAGAGAGATGCCTGGCATGTCCTCGTATGACTAGGCGAAGACCTCAGTGTTCTCTTGCAAAAAAGAGATCAATGCCAACCGAATAGGTGGTGACAAGGTGGTACCAATCTTCACCATGCGATCCGGATAATCTTTTGAGATAGAGACCTTCTCTAACTCTTCAGCGGGTTGTGCTTGCTGGGTGAAGGAGTCATCTCAAGGATCGTCGGGTTGACTGTTGCCACCGTGAAGATCCAAGTTGGCTTCGTCTGGGCTGGTCTTTATGACTTGGTCATGTATAGAAAGGGTTTCCTTAGGCACATGCAGGTGATGTTGCTTGACCGAAGTGTTGTAACATGATCGTGCACTAAGTTAATCTCCTCTGATGTAACCATTGCCATAGGGGGTTGGAAATTTCATCAACAACATATGTGTGGATACCATGGCCTTTAGATCATTGATGCATGTGTGTCCGAATATGACATTGTATGCCATTTGGCAATCAACCACCAGAAAGTTAATGGTAATGGTAGCTGTGTAAGGGCCTGTACCAATGGTGAAACGTAAGTGTATGCTCCCCAAAGGTTGCACGATATCACCGGAGAAGCTTATCAGAGGGGAAATCGAGCGGTCGAGCAAGTGTTCAGCTACATTAAGTGCCCTGAAAACTTCAGCAAACATGATATTGACCGAAGCCCCCATGTCTACCAGGATTTGTCGTAATTCAAAGTTGGCTATGTGAGCTTCCACGATCAGTGGGTCATTGTGAGGGTAGATGATACCTCTTTCTTCCTCAGGATAGAAACATATTGGATCCCAGTTAGGCTTTTGATACTTACCTCCCCTGATGTCTTCCATGTGAAACACTTGGTGGCCAGACCTTAAAGCTCGTTCACTATTTTTCATGGCCCTATTGGAGGATTTAGATATGGGTGTACGACTGCTTATGGAATATATCACATTTACCTGGCGTTGGTTACAGTTACCCCTTGGAGGGTGAAGGAGGAATTGATCAATTTTTCCTTCACGTGCCAAAGCTTCAATATGATCACGAAGGGTGATACACTTCTCGCCGTCATGGCCATTCTGCTCGTGGTAGTAGCAAAACGTGCTCGTGTTCTTCGTGGGCTTGTAATCCGGGTGCCTCAGCTTTGGCTTTAGTATCAAGTGTGCTATGCTGGGGTAAATGGCCACGCATGTGGGGTTCAAAGGTGTGTATGCCTCATACCTTGGGGTAGGGGGCTGTCGTGACACGTGCTTGACCCACTGTGTTGACTGCCTGGGGTTGGGGATTATCATGGCACCCTTGGTTATCGTGGTAGTGTCACTTACTCCTTTTACTAAAATGAGAATGGTGAGGATGGAAATCTTTCCTTTTGCCCTGAGATTGATATGTCTGTTGACTTGGAAAAGTATTAAGTAAGGCAGGGGGAGGCACCGCTGCCATTTGGAAGGTCGAGGTCTTCTCATTTGGTTGGATCTGGCTTCCACTCCCTACTTGCGGAGAAGGGGTGGTTGTGGGGGGGTTTCCCTTGATATGTCCTTGCCTCGACGGAGGCATGGTTGTAAGCCTGTGCCATCACCTCAGAGTAAGTCTTCCAAGTGTTGGCATTGATCATGTACTTGAAGAAACAATCACATAAGCCTACCGTGAAGGCCTTGAGGGCAGTCATGTCATCTACCTCATTGCAGCGAGAATACTCATGGCTGAAACGACCAACATACTCTCGTAGTGACTCGTTCGGCTTCTGGTGAATAGTGTATAAGTCATCTGCAGAATGCAAGCGATTGGTTTGGAAGATGTGTTGAGAGATAAACAGTTTCCTCAGTTCCTCAAATGAGTTTACTGTCTTAGGTGGAAGACGGCAATACCAGTTTAGAGCTCCGCCATAGAGGGTGGAGGGGAAGAGAAGACATCGCTCTTTGTCGGTGTGCATTCAATATGCCATGGTGGACTCAAAGAGGTTAAGGTGTTCAATTGGGTTCTCCTTTCCAGTATAGAGTTGTAAACCAAGCTTTTATTTTATCTTCGCTTGAAGGGGGTGTCGAGGATCATTCTTGTGAGAGGGCCAGGCCTGGGTTGGTTCCAGTCAGGTATCTCGACCTAACGTTCGGCCTTTAACTTGTTTACTTCCTCAAGAAGCTGTAGGACAAGGGGGTTTTGAGTGGAGTCATGTACCACTAGAATTTTCTTTCGTAAGTTTCCATCACCTTTTGGAAGTAGGAAAGTTTGAGCAAAGGCGTGTGGTTTTTTCTTGGACTTGCCATACTGACTTCTAGGGCGAGTCTGTGTGCATCCGATATGCCATTGTGCACTAAAAAAGGTTAAGGTGTTCAATTGGGTCCTCCCTTCCAGTATAGAGTTGTAAACCAATCTTTTGTTTTGTCTTTACTTGAAGGGGGTGTCAAGGATCCTCCTTATGAGATGGCCAGGCCTGGGTTGGTTCTAGTCAGGTATCTCAGCCTGACGTTCGGCCTTCAACTTGTTTACTTCCTCAAGGAGCTGTAGGACAAGGGGGTCTTGAGTGGAGTCATGTACCACTGGGATTTTCTTTCGTAAGTCTCTATCGCCTCTTGGAAGTAAGAAAGTTTGAGCAAGGTCGTGTGATTTTTCCTTGGACTCACCGTACTAACTTCTAAGGCGAGTCTGTCGGAATACCTCAGAGTCCCCTGTATCTTCATGTTCCTCTAGGAGATGTCGTTCCTTCCCTAGATTGGCAGTTGGCCTGGGTCGTGGGAGGGGATTAAGTCTTTCAGAAACCTTTGGGTCATTAATCTTCAAGCATATGTGGAGGGGATTCTCTCAACGTTGCTTTAGGAAGTCTCGACAGTCACAATAAACGGCTTTTGATCCTTCTAATCCTTCTGCAAGGAGGTATCTTCCTCCATTTCTCATGCCTCGGGTCGAAGCAGCTGGGTTGAGAGAATTCTCATGTTGATCAATGGTTTGATGATTAGCTCGCTCCTCATTAGGGATACCCATGTCGAAGGAAGGTGACCCTCCGTGTTGGGGGGCACCCAGATGATGGTTGATGTCCACTAGGGCAATAAGCTCGCGTGTTTGAATACGCATAGTTTCGTGGAGCGTCTCAAAGAGCTTCTCATACTGCTCCTGGAGGACCTTATTCTTCATTGCTATCTTGTTGTTTTGAGCTTATAGCTCATCGACTTTAGCTTGAAGAGCAACTCTCTTTCCTTCATTCTTTCGTTGCTTCGTACTAGGTGCAAGAAGGGCGTCATTCTGTGTGTTGTGGCTTCCTTCTCTCCCCATGTTGGAGAGGGATGCCTGCTCAAAAGAGAGTGTACGAATGGTGGAAACCAGCTTGACAAAGCTGAAGAGAGTGGGAATAAGTGTTGTTCCCACAGACGGCGCCAAATGTTGATGCACAAAATCAGCGGGGACTTTGGTACAACAGAAAGTGTTAAGTTTGCGAACTTCGCTAGATTGCTTCGGTCACTAGTGTGGATAAGTATGTAAATGGATAAGGACAGGGAAGCAAACACAAGATGTACGTGGTTCACCCAGATTGGCTACGTTCACGGAGTAGAGGAGTTCTCATTAATTGTGAAGGGTTTACACAAGTACATAGGTTCAAGCTCTCTTTTAGTGAGTACTAGTGAATGATTTAGTACAAATGACATTATGAAATATTGTGAGAGAATGATCTCTATTTATAGAAGAGAGTTTCTAGTTTCATTCTGACATTGACATGTGTCGTGTTGTGATTGGCTTTTGATGTTGACACGTGTCGCGCTATGATTGGCTTCTGATGTCGACACGTGTCATGCTGTGATTGGCCTCCTGGTTGGAGGGAAACTCTTCTGGGTGCTTGACGGTAAAACGTTGACCGGTGCTCAGTAGTTTCAGGATTGGTCAAGTATGGTACAAACATATTGTATTAAACTATTATATGTTTAATGAATGGCAATGCTTATTGTTAATCACTATTTATTGTATCATGTGTATAAGCTATAAGGGAATCCAAGGAAAGTATTTAATATGAGATAGAAGTGATCTAAGTAAGTTAGATTAACGAGACCTTTCTCTTATGTTCATTCCTAAAACGTTCCTAGCCATAGAATTGCCAATTGGGCATTGACAATCCGCTAAGGTTAGTATGTTTTATGTCAACTCAAGTGTGAGTATGACTAGTCTCAAGTCATTTAGTGTTGGACACTAAGACAAACACGTAGGTGCTTGAAAGGGTAATCGAGTACACTGAACAACGATTAAAAGAGAGTTCGAACATACACGTCATGTAAGAACTCGTTAGTTGCAATATACAAAGTAGTCATTTGACCTGAGGCATCATAGATGTCTAATGGTTAGGTCCTTGATCTTTGATCATGTAAAAGGCATTCCATCGAGAGTGTCCACGGCATTGTTGGGGTCAAGATATCTAGTCATGTAGGCATATGAGTGCACAACAAGGGATCTCTAACCTTCCATGGTGGAGGGAGAATACTTTAAGATATGGTTCGGGAGTCTTTGGCCAAAGCATATGAATATGACTTAGGAAGTTTTTTTCCAAATCATATTCAATTGTATCATATAAAGAACTATCACATTGGATAGTAGACATGAAACAAACTATCACTCAAACAATGTGATTAAGAGTATTGTATTAGAGAATGACCGTATTGCATTGTAATTGTAACTGGATAGGTTCTCCAACCACTTCTACTTAGCTTGGGTAGCCATGACATACTGCTAGGTGTCACTCATGGTTTGTGGAAGACCTGAAGATTAGCAAACACTAATCTTCATCAAAGGGAGAATTGAAATGTTGTTTCTGTTGGAAATGTGCCCTAAAGCCAATCATGTGATGATACTTTACGAACATTTCACATGTTAAACTAATCTAGTTTTACATATAAAGGGCATACATTATTGTTTGAGCCGTCTCATATAAATGTTATATGCTTAAACAATAAAGTCCAAGGAATTTGTGATTGGGAGAATGTAATCTAATGAAGTTAGATTCTTGAGACCATTCTTTCGTAGACACATCCTAAACGTTCCTGATCATAGGATTGCCAATTGGGCATTGACAGTCCGTCAAGATCGGTACGTACTATGTCTTCTCTCAGGGAGAGTGATTAGTCTCTAGTCATTGGTGTGTGTGACATCAAGACAAGTACGGTAGGTGCTCAATAGAGAATGAGTTCACTGAACGCGATCAACGAAGAGTTCTCATATTCCATGTCACATGAGAACTCATGGTTGGGATAATGCAAAGTAGTCCTTTGACCTGAGGCATCATAGTTGTCTTGTGGTTAAGACCTTGATCTTTGATTATGTCAAAGTCATCCCACCAGGAGGGTGTCCACGACATCGTTGGGGTCAAGCCGCTTAGCTATGGAGACAAGTGAATGCGCAACAAGGGATCTCTAACCTTCAAACCGTTTGAAGGAGAATACTCTCTGATATGATTTGAATCTCTGGCCAGAGTATGAATGAGATTTGGGAATGCGTTCCTAATCACATTCAAGGTAATCATATAAGCACAAGACACACATTGGATAGTAGACATGAGAAAATAAACTATCAAACCAAACAATGTGGTCAAGAGTATTAGATTAGAGAAGGACCGTATTGCATTTGTAATCCCAGACTGAATAGGTTCTCCACCTCTTCTGATTAGCTTGGGTAACCATGACATACGGCTAGGTGTCACTCATGGTTTGTGGAAGCCCTAAACGTGTGTAGTCACTAAAGGGAGAATTGAAAATAGTTTCAATTCACAATCGATGTAAAATGGTTTTAATCGCCCACTACCTCGCAAAAAGGAACCTAATGGATCGTACACCGTGTAAGGTAGAGATGGACGAAATAAATGAAATGAGTAAGATTAATTGAATGGTTTAATTAATTATGGCAAGGATTAATTAATATGTTAATTAATCAAACGAATAAGTTCGTTAAAGACCACGGGATAGTTTTGGACCTTAAGGCCCAATGGGCTTCGAACGTCAAGCCCATTAACTTAAGTTGTATGACAATTTAATGAATAAAGATTCATTAAAGCCCAAAAATCCCTAAATGGCCGGCCATAAGGAATGAATTAGGGTTTTGGTTATTTAGGTCACTTAAAGAAGTGACTATATAAATGACTTTATAACTAAATATTCATTAAGTGAAATAAGGGTTTATTTTTGGGGAAAATGGGTGAGAATTGTCTCTCCATTTTCTCTCTAAAGAGGCCAACACCTTGGAGGTGATTAGCTAGTCATCTAATCCTCCAAGGTCACTCATTCATCATCCAATCTCTCCTTGGTGTAGAGACTTAGAGGTTCTCAATTTTGGGAACTTGGAGAACCTATTCTTCCATCCAAATCCATGGATCTAAGAAGCAAGGAATGAAGGCCCTATCTCTTTGGGTGATTAGCCTTTGCTTATGCAAAGAGGAATCTACAAAGGTAAATTTCAACTCACTTTGTTTTTGAGTTGATTATTGGTTCACCAATCTACTAGGCTTTGAATTTCATGGTCATGTTTTGTTTTTGAGTACATACAAGCATGATTCCGCCTTTAATTGTTAATTGCATGCTATTTGATGTTGCTCAAATGAACATGTTTTCCCAAAAGATTTCCTTCAAGTGGTATCAGAGCCTAGGTCTAGTAGTTGGTGAATCCTTTTGTGTTTTGTAGTTCATAAGTTTGTGATCTAAAAGTTGTAATTGTTACAAGCTTTATTCTTGCTTCTTTGAAAGTAAATTTTGTTGGAAAATTTGCTATCTCAAATGTTGTAGATGTTGTTCATATGAGCATGAATATTGGAGCTAAAATTTGGTGCCATGCTTTTGGGAAAATTCGGCCAAAATCAAAGGGTGAATTTTTGGGTTCTTGTTTGACTTGTTAAAAGTGTTTTAATGTGTTCTTTGGAACCCCTAAGTACCCTAGTTTGGTTAGATGTTATTTCCCTTAAGTAAGAATGGTTTTGGAATGTTTTTGGGTGGAAAAAGTTCATGGAAAAATTTGGGTTTTTCATGGATGTTCTTCATTGTTCTTGATGTTCTTGCCAAGAACAAAAAGGTTTGGTGTATTGATTCAAAGTTTTGAATTATTTCATAAAGTATATGTGATATGTTTTTAAATGATTTATTATGTATTTAAAGTGTTAAATATTTGTATAAATGATGATTGAAATAATTGTGTTTGAATTATTTCAAAAACATATCTTATCTTACATACACTTGCATGTTTTTGACAAAACTCACAAATCAACACACACACCAACCTTATCCCTCCCTAAAACCAGCCACTCCCTCAAAGGGAGTACTTTTGGGGCTTTTATGCAATTACATAAAGTTTTGATACTTTTGTGTATTTGCACTTTGGCCCAAAAGTTTACGTTTTTACGTTTAGGTCCAAAAACGCTAAAGGACAAATTGTTTTGTTCCTTTAATGAAGTTTTTGCATTATTAAAAGTTTGGGTTCTAGTTGTATTTACATGAAGTTGTGACTTTTGTGTATTATACAAAGTGACCCCAAAAGTTTTTGTATTTGCAATATGGCCCAAAAGTTGAGGTTAATTGCAAGATGGCCCAAATAGGATGAGAACAAAATTGTTTTGTCTCTTTAAATGAGAATTGGATTTTCATTTTGTTTAGCTCCATTTAAATCAATTTTATGGATACAAAAACCAAATGAAAATGTTGCATTCATTAATTAGTTAAAGTGTTAATTAATTAAAGGGTGATTATGAACCTAAGCCTAATATAATTGAGCTATGTGAAAGGCGTTTCAAATTTGTTTGAACCATGGGAATGTGTAGATTAAATTTTGGTTGTAATTTGATTTGATCAAATGTTGTAAAAGGGCTTAAGCTCTTCTTTACTTTAAAGTAATTTGTTATATGCAAATGTTGTAATGAGCATAAGCTCACCTTTACTTTGAAGTACTTCTTTCTTGCTTTATACGATATGCATGAAAATGAAGTAGTTGGGTCCAACGCCCATAAGACAACACGCCTTAATGTGATTAAACGCGTAACTAAAATCAATCTTCATTCCTAGACCGAGGTTCAACACAAGGCTCGTGTTGAATCTAAACAAAGGTTCATAATCATCCTTAGGCCCTAAGGCAACTATGTAGTCCATCAAATGAATGCAAAGTTTATGTTAGTAGTATCATATACTCTTGCTTTAAAAATCGTTTTAAAAGCATAGTGGGAGTATTATGTACAACTAAAACAAAGGGATGGACCAATAGTTGTAATAGGACCAAAATAGTTTTAATAGAGATTAAAATGTATGTTTATATGTGATGAGACCTAAAACCCTCAACCAAACCAATATTAAGTTGATAAGCGAGAGATGTTTAGAATATCTCTTCGTGGCCTTCCACCGTGGTGGGATCCAATCGTTTATGACTTGTACACCGGCTTCACCCTATCATGGGGGAGTACAAAGTGCATGCTTATACTCAGGAGGAATCCATATACATATGATGAGGTGAGTGTAGGCAACGAGGATAGCTATACATCGTATCATCGTGAGGCTATTCTTGAACCCCTTCACACACTAAGCATGGTGGGAAGAACTTAACTAAGTGAAATGGAGCCAACATCATATCATTGTGAGGTGACATTCTCTAGAGGCCAAATAAGATGGGTACTTGCATTAGTTGCAAATGAGTAAGCGTACTCTCTCATTATTATTGTTGCTAGCCATACATCGTATCATCGTGAGGTGGGCTTGGTAATAGTGAGCCTCCCATAACCTACTAGGAGTTTCATCCAAAACTCTCGAATTCCTATGAGGGATATGGAATTTGCCAAAAATAGTGGGTGGTGCTATTTTGATTTAAAGACCCGAATCAAATGGCTTAAAATCAATCAATTTATATTCGTTATGTATTTGATTACCAATATATTTGCAAACGCTATCCAACACTTGACAAAACCGAACGTTTAGTTTACGGACTTGGTACTACAAAACCATAGATTGTCTTTAATGGCTTGTAAAAGTACCAAAGTAGTCTCATCCTCACAATCTTCCTATTGATAATGTATCATTAGAAGAATATGTTAGAAAAGGTCTATCATAAAGAGGACAACACTATTAAATGTCATAATTCTTCAATTACAATTGTTGTATGAAGAAATAGGAGTTGCTTTGAACAACTCTTAGTCAATGCAAACACTAGTGCTTATTTCTTTGTTAAATGAACAAAGAACTTGAGAAGAAAGCACAAAGGCATGAACACTTTATGTGCCATGTTTCTTCACTTACAAATTGTTGTATGAAGAAATGAGAGTTGCCTTGTACAACTCTTGAAGGTTTGTAATTATGTTTAGAACATAATGGTTGGTTGACAAAAATAGTCCATTAACATGGACTTATGATGATTTTGAATCATTAAGTGTTGAAGTGATAAATCACTTAACGAGACGGAAACTAGGCAAGGACTTCACCTTTGTTTCCCTATCCTAATCGTTCACTAAGTTTATTGTAAACTATGTAGTGAACAAAAACCACATGCTCTCCAAACTTGTTTGATGTGTATAACACAATTGAAAAAAGGTTTCAAGAGAGATAGTGGGAGTTTAGGGACCATGACTAATGTAGTCAAAGGTGAAAGTCGAATAAAGAAGATAAATAACTCCAAGGGAACAAACTTTCTTTATGAAAGGATGGACATTGGAAGGGGTATTTGCAAGAAATGTCTTGCAAGTGTCAAGGACACACCTTTCGAAGGTGTTGTAAATCGTTCTTGAATAGTTCAAAACAGTTGGTTCTTCTACTTGAATGCGTGATTCTGTATTAGTGACTATGTTTTACAATCGTTGTAAAAGTGTGACTAATAAGAAGTAGAAGATATATGAGAGAAGAGAAGGTGCTTCACATTCAGAAACGTGAATCAAATGTAGATCTCTGCGAAAGCAGATGGTACTTACTTCCTCATATGAACTACCAAAGAAATTGGAAAAACATAGATTGTCTTTGTATTCCAATTTTAAGGAACTAAATTCCGTCACTACGTGAAATGGATAAATGTTTTGTTTGACAAAACAATGTTCTTTATTAATCAATGATTGGATTATGGTAATCTAATTAATTATCTCTATAATAGAGATAATATGGTAGTGTTAACTGTTTAGAAAATAATGATGCTTAAAACCCAAAAGGTTGCAAGGAAGTGACTAATCTCAACTAAAGTTGTGATACCTCTAAAACATAAATTACGAGTTGGTCATAGATGGACGCTTTGGATCGTTAGATCCGGATCCAATACCTTCTTGTTAAAATTGTATGGAGGCGAAATGTTCGAATCTTTATTCTTTTGGAAAGAAGAAAGAATCACAAAGTTGTTGAGGTCAATTCACTTAGATGTTAGTGGCACTTGTCCACAAACATAATACTACTCATGTTGATTAACATTCACCGAAGATCACTCTCGGTTGGACTATAGTTTATTTTGAATAAACACAAGTCCGAATACTTTGCAAAATGTTTCAAAGAATTCAAGAAATGTAAGTTGATGAGTAAGACGTCTAAAGTATTTACCTCCTTAGATTTGATCCAAGATAAGGTAACACTTTAGAAGAGTTTCCTTGAAAGATATCAAGGAAAATAGCATCATAAGATAATATATTTCTCCATAAGGAGAAGAACGAACTCGAATAAGATTTAGTTCGTTAGATATTATCTATTACCCATATATAGGATATATACTTCTAAAACAATATGATTGTCAATGAGAAGATCTTCCAATATTTTCATGACTCCATAAGATGTAGTTGGAAAGAAAGACAAATCTTAAGCATGTTAAAGATTTGGGGTTGTGTGCTAATAAGCAATATTTGTTAGATAACAATCTTGTAGGATATCCTTAAAATAACTTTTGGATATCGCTTCTATAAACCAACTAACAAATGTTGTTTTGTTGGGTAGTTCATTGTAATTCTACAATGTGATTTGCCTAAGAGCAAATGAACGAGAGATAGAACTCGAAGAATGGGTTCTTTGAGAGACAAGATAGTAATCAACAAATATAACAACCTAGTTCCTATACCACAAGCTCCAAGGTAGTCGATAAGGATTTATAAACCGTCTCAGTTGAATGGTTTTGAACTTTATGACTACATTGAGTGCATATACGATATATACTCAAGAAAATGGTAAAGTACCATTTGACTCGAAATAATGAAACCTTCATAGCTAATTGGTAGCTTAAGGTGACTACAATCAAAGAGAATGGTTGACTTTAAAGGAACCATTTTTGACGTAGTCTTAGTTTCAATTAATTCGAAGATTGCTAGCTACAACTAAATGGTGGTTCAATGTTTTGACATAATATGGGTTTCCGAAACCATTATTAAGATAGTCTTGATAATATATGTCTAAAACTATAAATCACAAGACATGTAAGTTGTAGAGATCCATCCATCATGGATCTTAGCAAGTTAGTGGGAGCTATTTGCATTTTATGAGGAAAAAGGATCAAATCGTTTGATTTCTCATAAAGATGTAAATGAATCTTTTGTTTACGAGTTTTACAAAAGATTAGTGGGAGTTAATCATGTTCCTAAAATTTAAGTATATATGATATATTAATTTTGGAAATGAAAAGAATACTTCTTCGTTAAAGTTATGACTTTAATACATTATATGAAGATAGAATGTATATGGGAGATATAGTCTATATACATGGGATGGAAATCTATAATGATATATTTATGATATAATTGGATTATATCAATCCCTAATAATAGACAATGGATGCTAGGAAGTTTCTCATATGATGATAAACTTCAATAAGAAGGACGATTCTAGTGAGACTAGCAAGTTGCCCTTCTCAAAGGGAATGTACCCTTTGACTCCCAAAGAAATAATGCGTAAATTGAATCCTTTATGCATACGCAGAAAGGTGATTTATGTATTTCATATTGTATGAAAAACATTGATATGAGTTGTACCTAGAACGGTACAAGACGATATCAATGCAAGCCCAGGATCAGAACCATGGCAACTGTCAAGTGAGTCCTTAAGTATTTAAGAAATACTAAAGGATAGATTCCTCAAAGAATGAGGAAGAATTAGAGTAACGTAATGGAAGCGTAAATGTATTAGATTATGAATCTAATCCATCATTGGATGTTTTTTTCATTATGAATGAAGAAATAAATAGATATCTCTTTATTATGACTAAAGAGATATTTGGATGGAAACATTAAAGTAATGACTTTAGTGTGTTCCATTATGAATGCAAGATATATTGCCATATAGAAGTTTACAACAATGTTGTTTGGATGGGAAAGTTCATTTATGAACTCTCTATTCGGTTCCAACCAGAAAGTGTATGACACTAATGGGGCGATAGCTCAAGCCTGGGAATCAAGGTCTCATCAAGATCCGAACACAAATGAGAGACTGAACCACATGATTGAGAATCATGTATAATGGTGACGTCGTTATTCTCAAGGTTGCTTCTGTGGATAACACATATAGATATCCACTGTCTAGGCCTACTATTCAGCCATTTATGAAATGACTACATAAGAGGTATCATCAAGATGACCAAGCTGATTGGCTCTAGTGCAAGTGGGAGATTGTTGGAAATGTGCCCTAAAGCCAATCATGTGATGATACTTTACGAACATTTCACATGTTAAACTAATCTAGTTTTACATATAAAGGGCATACATTATTGTTTGAGCCGTCTCATATAAATGTTATATGCTTAAACAATAAAGTCCAAGGAATTTGTGATTGGGAGAATGTAATCTAATGAAGTTAGATTCTTGAGACCATTCTTTCGTAGACACATCCTAAACGTTCCTGATCATAGGATTGCCAATTGGGCATTGACAGTCCGTCAAGATCGGTACGTACTATGTCTTCTCTCAGGGAGAGTGATTAGTCTCTAGTCATTGGTGTGTGTGACATCAAGACAAGTACGGTAGGTGCTCAATAGAGAATGAGTTCACTGAACGCGATCAACGAAGAGTTCTCATATTCCATGTCACATGAGAACTCATGGTTGGGATAATGCAAAGTAGTCCTTTGACCTGAGGCATCATAGTTGTCTTGTGGTTAAGACCTTGATCTTTGATTATGTCAAAGTCATCCCACCAGGAGGGTGTCCACGGCATCGTTGGGGTCAAGCCGCTTAGCTATGGAGACAAGTGAATTCGCAACAAGGGATCTCTAACCTTCAAACCGTTTGAAGGAGAATACTCTCTGATATGATTTGAATCTCTGGCCAGAGTATGAATGAGATTTGGGAATGCGTTCCTAATCACATTCAAGGTAATCATATAAGCACAAGACACACATTGGATAGTAGACATGAGAAAATAAACTATCAAACCAAACAATGTGGTCAAGAGTATTAGATTAGAGAAGGACCGTATTGCATTTGTAATCCCAGACTGAATAGGTTCTCCACCTCTTCTGATTAGCTTGGGTAACCATGACATACGGCTAGGTGTCACTCATGGTTTGTGGAAGCCCTAAACGTGTGTAGTCACTAAAGGGAGAATTGAAAATAGTTTCAATTCACAATCGATGTAAAATGGTTTTAATCGCCCACTACCTCGCAAAAAGGAACCTAATGGATCGTACACCGTGTAAGGTAGAGATGGACGAAATAAATGAAATGAGTAAGATTAATTGAATGGTTTAATTAATTATGGCAAGGATTAATTAATATGTTAATTAATCAAACGAATAAGTTCGTTAAAGACCACGGGATAGTTTTGGACCTTAAGGCCCAATGGGCTTCGAACGTCAAGCCCATTAACTTAAGTTGTATGACAATTTAATGAATAAAGATTCATTAAAGCCCAAAAATCCCTAAATGGCCGGCCATAAGGAATGAATTAGGGTTTTGGTTATTTAGGTCACTTAAAGAAGTGACTATATAAATGACTTTATAACTAAATATTCATTAAGTGAAATAAGGGTTTATTTTTGGGGAAAATGGGTGAGAATTGTCTCTCCATTTTCTCTCTAAAGAGGCCAACACCTTGGAGGTGATTAGCTAGTCATCTAATCCTCCAAGGTCACTCATTCATCATCCAATCTCTCCTTGGTGTAGAGACTTAGAGGTTCTCAATTTTGGGAACTTGGAGAACCTATTCTTCCATCCAAATCCATGGATCTAAGAAGCAAGGAATGAAGGCCCTATCTCTTTGGGTGATTAGCCTTTGCTTATGCAAAGAGGAATCTACAAAGGTAAATTTCAACTCACTTTGTTTTTGAGTTGATTATTGGTTCACCAATCTACTAGGCTTTGAATTTCATGGTCATGTTTTGTTTTTGAGTACATACAAGCATGATTCCGCCTTTAATTGTTAATTGCATGCTATTTGATGTTGCTCAAATGAACATGTTTTCCCAAAAGATTTCCTTCAGTTTCAATTCACAATCGATCGTTAAGAGTAACAATCGCCCACTGCCTCGCTAATTGGAACCTAATCGTACACCGAGTAAGGATGAAAGTGAAGAAATATAAATGAGATGGATAAGCGATTAAATGGTTTAATTGAGAATGGTCAAGATTAATTAATTAGTTAATTAATTTTACGAAAGGTTCGTATTGGGCTTTTAAGTTAGTTTTGGGTTTCAAGGCCCAAAAGTGTTTTGGTCCACAAGGCCCATTATGTTTAAGTTGTATGACAACTAAAACAAAATGGGCAATTAGCCCAATAACAAAGACATGGCCGGCCATAAGGGTGAGTGGAAGCAAACTTGAATTAATTACAAGTTTGCCACTCACATGTGATGTAGTATAAAGTCAACTTTATAGCTTTTTCTCATTGGGGTTTTCTTGAGGAAAAGAAGAGAAACACTTTCTCTCTTTTTCTCTAAAAGCAGGCCGGTGACTTAGGGAAGAATTAGCTAGCAATCCTTTCTTCTCTAAGTCATCCATTTCATCTTCACACCTTATCCTTGGTGTGGAGACTTAGAGACACCAAATCTTTGGTGTTCTTGGAGATCATTTCCTCACATCCTCAAGTAGCAAAGGAGCATCAAAAGGAAGAAAAACACAAGGAAGATCCAAGGAGCTAGGAGGTGACTTGAAGGCCCTCCACTTGTGTAAACAAGGATGTGCTTCAAGGGTAGCGAATCTCTAAATCCTTCATTCTCTTTAATATTGTTAAAGAGTCTTGTGGTTCACCATTCACTAGGCTTTGAAAGTCATGGGTTTTAGAATTGTTTTTTAATGCATGCCTACTTTAATGTGTTATTAGTTTGCATATGTGTTCAAATGTTCTCACATGTTCTTAGCTAGGACAAAATTTTTCCTTCACAAGGGTCATAGAGATGTATTTCTTGTACGAAACATTTCTTCAAGGGCTGTTGAGGCTTAGTCTTGAATTGAAGTGATGGATTTTGTTAAGAGCCGTTGAGGCGTATTTTTGGACGAAACATTTCTTCAAGGGCTGTTGAGGCTTGGTCTTGAAAGAAATGAAAATTTTCTTCAAGGGTTGTAGAGGCTTGTGTAGACATGTAAATTTCGTTGCATGCAAATGACGCATCACAAAGCTCCACGTGGCATATGACTCATCACAAATGGACAAGTCATCAATAACATGTGGCACAGATCAAGCAAAGCAAGAATAAAACTTCCCCAAAACTCGGTAAAATGGGGAAGAAATCCTTAAAATCGGCAAGGGGCCCAAAATCTCTCAAAACCGGAAAGAAAGCCAAAATATCTTCACAAAATAAGCAAGAATTGAAGATTGCTCACAAATAGGCAACAGAGCCTATAAATTTTGGCCAATATGAGGAAGGTGGCTGAAATTAAGACAAAAAACATGCCTAAATTCTCCCATGGACGAATCAAGACACAAATCAAGGCCAAATCCATCAAAAGGCATGGCTTTGGAAGCCTATAAATACAAGGACCCAAGACACACAAAGGGATCAAAAACTAAACATTGAGAAGAACCTCTGCATAAATCTTTGAAGACTAATACGCTGCAAAACTCTCTTCGAAGAATGCGCAACCAAAGTCAAAGCTTTTTGTCGACCAAAGCCGAAGCACTCCCTTAAAGAATCAACAAGCACTCATACCGATTCCTTCACGACTTTGTTGCAAGCTCAAAACTTGTAATGACGTTCGTTTCAAGATCAAGTCGCCAAGACATTTGAATCAACGAAATCCTGCATAAACACTACCTTTGTCGCAACTTTGAGGTGAAGACCATCTAAGCGTTGTTTCAAGCTCAAAACTTGAAGTAATTGTTCAATCGTTCGTTCGAGATCAAGTCATCGCGACCCTTGGATCAACAACCTACGCATCTACATCAAATTTGAAGACTAAATCAGAGGAAAATTGTAAACAGAGATTGTAACCCTACAAATTCATCAATATAAATTTACTTTGTACATGTGTTCTCTTTTCATTCGATACAAAATTTTCGCGTTTAAAAATTTGGCACGCTTAGTGGGACCTCTCAGCCTCTCATCTCTGTCTTCAAATCCACAAGAAACACAAATAGCATCAAGAAAGGATCAAGTTGTTCCCTCAACCAATGAGAAGAACAAGAACATCCTTGTTGCAAGTGGTGGCACTTTGGGCGACACAACGCGAAGGAAGGCAAAAGCCCTTTCTGCTGTGCCTTCCACCCCTACATCAACTTTGCTGAAGGAGCAAAAGCACTCGAGGCACGAGCCTGTGATCACCCTCGCCTCACTAAGAGCACCAATGGAAGAAAGCCCAAGGAGGTACTCTGAGTCGTTGACTTCTGATGTCGACTCAAGTAGTAGCTCATATCTTGTAGCCATGCAAGTCATGACTACTAGTTTAACTTCCATCGAGGAGTAACTGGCTTAAATGAATGAAGCATTGTAAGGCTGGCAAGGATCGTGGAGGAAAATGACTCACAAATTGCCACACTCATCAATTGACTAGAGGCGCAGCATGACAAAAAAGTTGATCATGACCCAAAGGTTGACCTATAAAAGAAGGACTGATGAAGATGAGGAGCCTCCGATAGAAAAAGTTGAGGAGAAGCTGAACCAAGTAATGATGCTCATGGGATCTTTCTCTATCCAGCACCTGCAAAAGATGATCATTACCACTATCAAGGTGCAGTACGAAGGGAGCTCACATGACTCCGTGCTGTATTCAAAGCCTTACTCAAAGAAGATTGAAGCTTTGTGGATGCCAAGGGGTTATCAGCCGCCAAAATTCATGCAATTTGATGGAAAAGGCAATTCCAAAGAACATATTGCCCATTTCATCGAAACTTGCAACAACGCTGGGACGGAGGGAGACTACCTCGTCAAGCAATTTGTGCGCTCACTGAAAGGTAACGCCTTTGACTGGTACATCGACCTTGAGCCTGAATCTATCTACAACTGGGATTAACTTGAAAGGGAATTCCTCAACCGTTTCTATAGTACTTGCCACACCGTAAGCATGCTATAGCTGACAAGTATGAAGCAGTGGAAGGACGAACCTGTCGTCGACTACATCAACAGATGGCATTTATTAAGTCTGGATTGCAAAGGTCGGCTTTTTGAAACCTCTGCCATTGAGATGTATGTTTAAGGCATGCACTGGGGGTTACATTACATCTTCCAAGGCATAAAACTGAGAACGTTTGAGGAGTTGGCAACTCGATCCCACGACATGGAGCTAAGTATTGTTGGAAAGCTTATTGTTAAACTATTATATGTTTAATGAAGGGCAAAGCTTATTGTTAATCACTATTTATTGTATTATATGTTTAAGCAATAAGGGAATCGAATGAATGTATTTAATCTAAGAGAGAAGTGATCTAAGTAAGTTAGATTAACGAGACCTTTCTCATATGTTCATTCCTCAAACATTCCTAGCCATAGCATTGCCAATTAGGCATTAACAATCTGCTAAGGTTAGTACGTGTTATGTTAACTCAAGCGTAAGTATGACTAGTCTCAAGTCATTTAGTGTTGGACATTGAGACAAACACTTAGGTGCTCACAATGGTAATTGAGTACACTAAACTATGATCAAAAGAGAGTTCGAACATACATGTCATGTAAGAACTAGTAAATTGCAATATGCAAAGTAGTCATTTGACCCGAGGCATCATAGATGTCTAATGGTTAGGTCATTGATCTTTGATCATGTCAAAAGCATTCCATCGAGAGTGTCCACGACATTGTTGGGGTCAAGTTATCTAGTCATGTAGGCATATGAATGCAAAACAAGGGATCTCTAACCTTCCATGGTGGAAGAATAATACTCTCATATATGATTCGGGAGTCTTTGGCCAAAGCATACAAATATGACTTAGGAAGTTTGTTCCAAATCATATTCAGTTGAATTATATAGAGAAGTATCACCTTGGATAGTAGACATGA
The DNA here is from genome assembly GCF_042453785.1 of Malus domestica. Taxonomy (NCBI): domain Eukaryota; kingdom Viridiplantae; phylum Streptophyta; class Magnoliopsida; order Rosales; family Rosaceae; genus Malus; species Malus domestica. The sequence continues at coordinate 39,221,581 of NC_091676.1, forward strand.
AACAAACTATCACTCAAACAATGTGATTAAGAGTATTGTATTAGAGAAGGACCGTATTACATTGTAATTGTAACTGGATAGGCTCTCCAACCACTTCTACTTAGCTTGAGTAGCCATGACATACTGCTAGATGTCACTTATGGTTTATGGAAGCCCTGAAGATTAGCAAACACTAATCTTCATCAAAGGGAGAATTGAAATGTAGTTTCAATTCACAATCGATCATTAAGAGTAACAATCGCCCATTGCCTCGCTAATTGGAACCTAATGGATCGTACACTAAGTAAGGATGAAAGTGAAGAAATATAAATGAGATGGATAAACAATTAAATGGTTTAATTGAGAACGGTCAAGATTAATTAATTAGTTAATTAATTATACGAAAGGTTTGTATTGGTCTTTCAAGTAAGTTTTGTTGGAAATGTGCCCTAAAACCAATCATATGATGATACTTTACGGACATTTCACATGTTAAACTAATCTAGTTTAATATCAAGGGCATAGATTATTGTTTTAAGCCGTCTCATATAAATGTTATATGCTTAAACGATAAGTCCAAGGAATATGTGATTGGGAGAATACGATCTAAAGAAGTTAGATTCATGAGACCATTCTTTCATAGACACATCCTAAACGTTCCTGATCATAGGATTGCCAATTGGGCATTGACAGTCCGTTAAGATCAGTACGTGTTGTGTCTTCTCTCAGGGAGAGTGACTAATCTCGAGTCATTGGTGTGTGTGACATCAAGACAAGTACGTAGGTGCTCAATAGAGAATGAGTTCACTGAACACGATCAACGAAGAGTTCTCATATTCATGTCACATGAGAACTCATGGTTGGGATAATGCAAAGTAGTCCTTTGACCTGAGGCATCACAGCTGTCTTGTGGTTAAGTCCTTGATCTTTGATTATGTCAAAGTCACCCCATCCGTGGGTGTCCACAGCATCGTTGGGGTTAAGCTACTTAGCCATGGAGGCAAGTGAATGCGCAACAAGGGATCTCTAACCTTCAAACCATTTGAGGGAGAATACTCTATGATATGATTAAGAATCTTTGGCCAAAGTATGAATGAGATTTAGGAAGGCGTTCCAAATCACATTCAAGGTAATCATATAAGCACACGAATCACATTGGATAGTAGACATGAATAAACTATCAAACCAAACAATGTGGTCAAGAGTACTGTATTAGAGAAAGACCGTATTGCATTTGTAATCCTAAACTGAATAGGTTCTTCACCTCTTCTGATTAGCTTGGGTAACCATGATATGCTGCTAGGTGTCACTCATGGTTTGTGGAAGCCCTAAACGTGTATAATCACTAAAGGGAGAATTGAAAGTAAGTTTCAATTCACAATCGATTTGAAAGAGTTTTAATCGCCCACTGCCTCGCTAAAAGGAACCTAATGGATCGTACACCGTGTAAGGTGGAGATTGAAGAAACAATGGAGATGAGTAAGAATAATTAAAAGGTTTAATTATTTATGGCAAGGATTAATTAATATGTTAATTAATCAAACGAATAAGTTCGTTAAAGACCTCGGGATAGTTTTGGACCTTAAGGCCCAATGGGCTTCGAACGTCAAGCCCATTGACTTAAGTTGTATGACAATTTAATGAATAAAGATTCACAAAGGCCCAAAAGCCCAAATCCCTAATGTGGCCGGCCATATGTGTTTGTTGGAAATATGCCCTGAAAGTCAATCTTTGGAAGAAACCTTTCAGGACAAATGAAACGATGTATGGATGAATCTTATACATCGAATGGCAAAGACTCGAATTAGGACTATCTCAATTAACGATATATGTCCTAAATAGTGTATCCATGGACAATGGATCGATTGAAGAAGTAATCTAATGATGTTAGACTACAAAGACCTTCTTCACATAACCATTGTGTCCAAAAGGTTCCTAGTCATTGGATTGTCGGAGGGAAACTGACAATGCTTAGACCGATACATACTGTGTCCGCTTCAAATGGAAGGATGGAAAGTCTCACCCCATTCGTGTTGTGACACTAAGACAAGTATGTAGGTGCTCATTAAGAGAATGAGTTCACTGAACGCAATCGAACGAGAGTACTTGCATGGAGGTCTACTCACATGTCAAGCAAGTAACTCTAATGGTTGGAATAATGTAAGTAGTCCTTTGACCTGAGGCATCGTCGTTGTCTTGTGGCTAAGTACTTAATCTTTGATTATGTCAAAGTCACCCCATTCACGGATGTCCACGGCATAATTGGGGTTAAGCCACTTAGTCATGAAGGCAAGTGAATGCGCAACAAGGAATCTCTAATCCTCGATTAGAGAGGAAGAATACTCTAAGATATGATTCGGGAATCTTCGGCCGAAGTATCGAGCGTAATAAAGGAAAGCATTCCTATACGACTCAATTGAATCATATAAGAAGGAATAATCACATTAGGGGTTTGACATAATATATCCATACCCCAGTAATGTGATTGAGAGTATTGTTTTAGAGAAGGATCGAATTACATTGTAATTCCAACTGAATAGGTTCTCCAAACAACTTCTACATTAGCTTGGGTATCTATGACATATGGTTAGATGTCACTCATAGCTTGTGAGTTCTTCTAGATGATTAAATGTAGTCATCAAAGTGGAAAGGTGAATTAAAATGAAGTTTTAATTCACTATGTGATTGGATTAAATATAATCAATTGAATTAATGTCAATCACCTCACTGCCTTGCTAATTAGAACCTAAAATGATTGTACACCGATACACTCTTGTAGTGAGTAATTAATGGATGATGGAAATAATTAATTGGATTAATTAAGTGTTGTGATTAATTTAGAAAGTCTAAAGAAATCATAAAAGCGATAAAAGATCGTTTTGGGCTTAAAGAAACGTTCGGGTTTAATTGGGCCCATTGGGCCTAAACCCATTGGGCTTTTATTTAAGCATAGGATGACTTGAAATAATAAAAGCCCAAAGCCCAAACCAAACACTATAGGGCCGGCCACTTACAGGGTTTGGGAGAGATATTTAGTCAAGTTGTTGACTAGGTTTCTTTTGTCTATATAAGGAACTTTATAGCACTAAGTTCATTAGGGTTTTTGTGTGTTTAAAAACAACAAAGAGGCAAAAGAAATATCTCTCTAAAACACTACAAAGGCCGGCCACCTTGGGGGTGTTTTTACTAACACATCTTTCACCCTTTTGGTTATTCCTCCATCCATCTCACTACACTAGTGGGTGTGGATCTTTAGAGGTCTTCTCCTTTGGAGACTTAAGGAGAACCTTGGAGCACTCTTACTAACAAAGTGGAGGAGGCTAGGAGGGAGGCTAGGCTCAAGGACTTCAAGGAGCAAAGGGCTTGGAGGTGGTCCATCCTTGGTCTAAAATCAAGATCAAGAGGTATAGATCTATTCCTTGACTTTGTTCTTAAGTTAAATGTTTTGATGCATTATATATAAACCTATGAACCTTGAAGGGGATTTGCATGACTATTGCTTTGATATTATTTGATAAATTGCTTCCGTTGCTCATGTATATAAATTTTGAATTGTATATGCATGCTAGTCATTTAGAAATCCCATGTGTTAAGCTCATAATTTTCCCTTCAGTGTTGAATTAGGGTTTTTTTGGTTCTTTAGGTCATTTATAGAAGTGACTATATAAAGAACTTTATAGCCTAAAATTCATTAAGGGTTCTTTTGGCAAAAATTGGTGAGAACATGTCTCCCCTTTTTCTCTCTAGGAGGAAGGCCCCCTTGGAGGGTGTATCTAGCCATACTACTACTCCAAGGTCACTCATTTTCTTCTCCAATCTCTCCTTGGTGAAGAGACTTAGAGGTTCTCAATTTTGGGAACTTGGAGAAACCTATTCTTCCATCCAAATCCATAGATTTAAGATGCAAGGAATGAAGGCCCTCTCTTTGGGTGATTAGCCTTTGCTTATGCAAAGAGGAATCTACAAAGGTATAAATTTCAACTCACTTTGTTTTGAGTTGATTCATGGTTCACCAATCTACTAGGCTTTGAATTTCATGGGTAATGTTTTGTTTTTGAATGCATGCAAGCATGATTCCGCCTTTTAATTGTTAAATGCATGCTATAGATGTTATTCAAATGAACATGTTTTCACAAAATAATCCTTCAAGTGGTATCAGAGCCTAGGTCTAGTAGTTGGTGAATCCTTTTGGGTTTTGTAGTTCATAGTTTTGATTTAAAAGTTGTAATATGTTACAAGCTTTATTCTTGTTTCTTTGAATGTAAATTTTGTTAGAAAATTTGCCATCTCAAATGTTGTAGATGTAGTTCATATGAGCATGAATATTGGAGCTAAAATTTGGTGCCATGATTTTGGGAAAATTCGGCCAAATACATAGGGTGATTTTTTGGGTTCTTGTTTGACTTGTTAAAAGTGTTTTAAAGTGACTTTTGGAACCCCTATGTACCCTAGTTTGGTTATATGTTATTTCCCTAAAGTTTGAATGGTTTTGGAATGTTTTTGGGTGAAAAATGTTCATGGAAATTTTTTGAGTTTTTCATGAATGTTCTTCATTGTTCTTGACATTTTAGCCAAGAACAAAAAGTTTTGTGTTTTGATTCAAAATTTTGATTTATTTCATAAAGTTTATGTTTTATGTTTTTCAAATGTTTAAATGTTTTAGATATTTGTTTAAATGGTGTAAGAGATATTGGTGGGTGTGTAAGGATTAATTTCCTTTCACACACACCACTTGCACCACTTGATTGCTTTATGTCAAAACTCACAAATCAACACACACATCACTCCATTTCTTCTTCCAAAACCGGCCACCCCCTAGTGGGGGTACTTTTGGGGCCTTTTATGCAATTACATAAAGTTTTGATACTTTGTGTATTTGCACTTTGGCCCAAAAGTTTACGTTTTTACGTTTAGGTCCAAAAACGCTAAAGGACAAATTGTTTTGCTCCTTTAATGAAGTTTTTACATTGTTTAAATTTTGGGTTCTAGTGTAATTACATGAAGTAGTGGACTTTTGTGTTCTTACAAAGTGACCCCAAAAGTTTATGTTTTTGCAATATTGCCCAAATGTTGTGGTAATTGCATTTTGGCCCAAATTAGGTCGAGAACAAAATTGTTTTGTCTCTTTAAATGAGAATTGGATTTTCATTTCATTTAGCTCCATTTAAATCAATTTTATGGATACAAAAACCAAATGAAAATGTTGCATTCAATTTAATTAGTTAAAGTGTTAATTAATTAAAGGATGATTATGAACCTAAGCCTAATATAATTGAGCTATGTGAAAGGCCGTTTCAAATTTGTTTGAACCATGGGAATGTGTAGATTAGATTTATGTTGTAATTTGATTTGATCAAATGTTGTAAAAGGGCATAAGCCCTTCTTTACTTTAAGGTAATTTGTTTTATGCAAATGTTGTAATGAGCATAAGCTCACCTTTACTTTGAAGTACTTCTTTCTTGCTTTATTTGATATGCATGAAAATGAAGTAGTTGGGTCCAACGCCCCTAAGACAACACGCCTTAATGTGATTAAACGCGTAACTAAAATCAATCTCCATCCCTAGACCGAGATTCAACACAAGGCTCGTGTTGAATCTAAACAAAGGTTCATAGTCATCCTAAGGCCCTAAGGCAACTATATAGTCCATCAAATGAATGCAAAGTTTATGTTAGTAGTATCATATACTTGATCGGATCATATTTATATATATTTTTACTTCGAATTCACTCGTCTTTTCTTGGTTAGTTCCTTATATTTTTGAGTTATTTACGTTATTTTTGTGTTTATAGGATCTGTTATGCAAATTTACCCTTTATTGTCATATGATAATACTAATTTATATTTTATAAACAAGTCATTATTACAATTGCTAAATGGTGTAAATAAGATTTGTCCCTCTCTTGTCTACATAATAAAAGAAACCAGCAGAAAGAAGGATCCAAGGAAACAAAAGCAGCCTCGAGAGAGAATAAGGATACGAGCGTGTCAGCTGGAAAGAAAGAGGATGCTGCCTTCGAGCAGCGTGAAAAGGGAGCTTTGCTGGCAGAGTCAAAATAGAAAATAGCGGGAGGGAGAAAGAATCCAAGAATAAGAAATAAATAAAAAAAGAAGAAGTGGAAGTACAACACCGGAAAAAGGATAGTGAGAGGAGAGTGGACAGAGTGGAAAAGCTGGAGTGAAAGACGTGCAGCGATAATAATAATAGGAGGGAGAAACGAATAGAATATAGAAAATAGGAGAGAGGGATTTAGTGGGGGACGGCGTGAAGAAAACAGGATGGAATTGCTGCTTGGTCAACACAGTAGAGAGAGAAAGGGCAGTGCAAATGAGTTCACGTGGGCAGCTGGAGAGCAGGTTAAGAAAATATAAAGAAGGAAGGCAGAAAGAAGCGTGAGGGGAGTACGGGAAGGATTGGAGTGAGAAAGAGGAGGAGAAAAGGAGCTGCCCTTCGGGGCAGCTGAAGAGAGCTGCTAGAGAGAGGTGAGAGAGCAGTCAAGAGGTCAATGGGGAGCTGCCCTTTGGGCAGCTCGAGAAGAGCACAGGGGGTGACGCGGGATTGGTGCAAAACAAGACGGGCAGAGACCAGTGACAGAAGATGAGGAAAGACATACGGGGGAGAGAGGTTGGTCAGCACAGTAGAGAGGGATGGTGAGCACGGAAAGGACGCTGCCCTTGGCAGCTGGTTGACACGGGTCCAGAGGAGAAAAAAAAACGTGGGGAATAAAGAAAAGAAAAATAAATGGGGAGGTCACGGTCAGATGGGCACGAACGCAGCAGATCCTCTTTGGGTTCAATCCTTCCAATCTTTTATTTTATTTCTGTTTTTAATAATATGTAAATAAACTTATTTTGGTTAGAGGTTAATTCGAAACCATGAATATATTTGTAATATGAATTGTTACCTTCAGTTGTGATTTCTGAGTTGTGATTTAATTTGCTTAACTGCTTGATTGATAACTTATTTTTGTATGTCGATTAAGGATGCATACTTAATTTACATGCATGAATTTGATGCTAGAATATAAATGAGTTTCACCTAATCGTTACAAGTTTATATTCATTGGTAGTGAAGGTTGCTAGTCACAATCGCGTTAATTGAATTCTTGGCAAGAGTATCATGCTTTTCATAGTTACGAATGCCTCGTCAATGCTTATAGTTTTCACAAAGTTTAATGATCTTTGATTGTATCTCTATTGTGCTTTTCACGTAGGGGACTTTTGAAGAATGTTTTGAATTGTTGTATGCGTTTTCCCGTCCAATTCAATAACTTAAGGAAAACTTGAAGATTAAAAAAGTGCTGTTCACGGTTAATCTGGAGTATTGAGATTCACAATTTATTGAAAGAACAACTGAAAATCAATTTAGGTTGCATATGTGTCATGTGTGGAGAAGAACCCTCTAGCTAGTCCGTCATTTATCATTTCACCTTAATTTCATGTTTTTGTCAATTCTGTAATTTAATTAAGTTTAATTTACTTTTCATCAAAACCAAACACCCATCCATTGTTAAATTATATTATTTAGTTAGTTTTCTTTATTGTTAGTCTTTTAATTTAATTTCCGTCCATTTCAGTTCCTAGTGTTTAATTTGATTGTTTTCATTATTTTGAGTCATCCTAAGTGTATTTTGAGTTATTAGAGTTTTTAGCCTAGTTTTGTGTCCTTGAGTCTTATTTAATATTTTTTAAATTAATTTAGAATAGATTAGCAATCCCTCCTAATCCCCGGCCTAGAACGATACCCTACTTACATCCATACTACAATTGTCAAAAAGAGGGTTTAATTTGTGTGCTTATATATTTCGCACCAAATTTTAAGACAACACGCCTTAATGTGATTAAACGCGTAACTAAAATCAATCTCCATCCCTAGACCGAGATTCAACACAAGGCTCGTGTTGAATCTAAACAAAGGTTCATAGTCATCCTAAGGCCCTAAGGCAACTATATAGTCCATCAAATGAATGCAAAGTTTATGTTAGTAGTATCATATACTCTTGCTTTAAAAACCGTTTTATAAGCATAGTGGGAGTATTATATACAACTAAAACAATCATATGGACCAATAGTTGTAATAGGACCAAAATTGTTTTAATAAAGATTAAAATGAATATTTATATGTGATGAGACCTAAAACCCTCAACCAAACCATTATTAAGTTGATAAGCGTGAGAGTGCTTTGAACACTCTTTCGTGGCCTTCCACCGTGGTGGGCTTCAATCGTTTGTGACTCATACACCGTATTCGTCCAGTTCTGGGGTTGCAAAGTATGTGCTTACATTCAGGAGAAGCCTATACACATATGATGAAGTGAAAGGTAGGCAACGAGTGTAGTCAATATGATATTCTTCTGAGGCCATTCTTGAACCCATACTTGAACTAGCATGGTGGGAATGACTTAACTAAGTGCAATGTGCCAATATGATATTCTTCTGAGGCATCATTCTCTAGAGGCCAAACTAGATGGGTACTTGCAAGAGATGCAAATGAGTAAGCGTACTCTCTCATTATTATTAACGCTAGCCAATATGATTTTCTTCTGAGGTGAGCTTGGTAGTAGTGAGTCTCCCATACCCTACTAAGAGTTTCCTCCAAAACTCTCGAATTCCAATGAGGGATATGGAATTTGCCAAAAATAGTGGGTGGTGCTATTTGATTTAAAGACCCGAATCAAATGGCTTAAAATCAATCAATTTATATTCGTTATGTATTTGTTTACCAATATATTTGCAAACGCTATCCAACACTTGACAAATAAAAGCCGAAAGCTTTAGTTTCCGGACTTGGTACTACAAAACCATAGATTGTCTTTAATGGCTTGTAAATGTACCTAAGTAGTCTCATCCTCACAATCTTCCTATTGATAATGTATCAGTAGAAGAATATGTTAGAAAATGTCTATCATAAAGAGGACAACACTTTTAATGTCATAATTCTTCAATTACAAATTGTTGTATGAAGAAATAAGAGTTGCTTTGAACAACCCTTAATCAATGCAAACATTAGTGCTTGTTTCTTTGTTACATGAACAAGGAACTTTAGAAGTAAGCACAAGGGCATGGACACTTTATGTGCCATGATTCTTCACTTACAAATTGTTGTATGAAGAAATGAGAGTTGCCTTGAACAACTCTTGAAAGTTTGTAATTATGTTTAGAACATAATGGTTGGTTGACAAAAATAGTCCATCAACATGGACTTATGATGATTTTGAATCATTGAGTGTTGAAGTGTTAAAACCACTTAACGAGACGGAAACTAGGCAAGGACTTCACCTTTGTTTCCTTATCCTAATGGTTCACTAAGTTTATTGTAAACTATGTAGTGAACAATAACCACATGCTCTCCAAAATGTTTGATGTGTATAACACAATTGAAATAAGTTTCAAGAGAGATAGTGGGAGTTTAGGGACCATGACTATTGTAGTCAAAGGTGAAAGTCAAATGAAGAAGATAAAAATTAACTCCAAGGGAACAAACTTTCTTTATAAAAGGATGGACATTGGAAGGGGTATTTGCAAGAAATGTCTTGCAAGTGTCAAGAACACACCTTTCGAAGGTGTTGTAAATTGTTCTTGAATAGTTCAAAACAGTTGGTTCTTCTACTTGAATGCTTGATTCCGTATTAGTAACTATGTTTTACAATCGTTGTAAAAGTGTGACTAATAAGAAGTAGAAGATATATGAGAGAAGAAAAGGTGCTTCACATTCGGAACGTGAATAAAATATAGATCTCTGCGAAAGCAGATAGTACTTACTTCCTCATATGAACTACCAAAGAAATTTGAAAAACCAAAGATAGTCTTTACATTCCAATTTTAAGGAACTTAATTCCGTCACTATAGTAGAGATGGATGAATGCTTTGTTTGACAAAACATTGTTCTTTATTAATCAATGATTGGATTATAGTAATCTAATTGATTGTCTCTATAGTAGAGATGATATGGTAGTGTTAACTGTTTAGAATATAATGATGCTTAAAACCCAAAAGGTTGCAAGGTAGTGACTAATCCCAACTGAGTTGTGATACCTCTAAAACATAAGTTATGAGTTGGTGAAAAATGGATGCTTTGGATTGTTAGATCCGGATCCAATACCTTCTTATTAAAATTGTATAGAGGCGAAATGTTCGAATCTTTATTCTTTTGGAAAGAAGAAAGAATCATAAAGTTGTTGAGGTTAATTCACTTAGATGTTAGTGGCACTTGTCCACAACATAATACTACTCATGTTGTATGACGTTCACCGAAGATCACTCTCGGTTGGACTATAGTTTATTTTGAATAAACACAAGTCCAAATACTTTGCAAAAGGTTTCAAAGAATTCAAGAAATGTAAGTTAATGAGTAAGACGTCTAAAGTATTTACCTCCTTAGATTTGATCCAAGGAAAAGTAACACTTTAGATGAGTTTCCTTGAAAGATATCAAGGAAAGAAGCATCATAAGATAATGAATTTCTCCATTAGGAGAAGAACGAACTTGAATAAGATTTAGTTCGTTAGATGTTATCTATTACCCATATATAGGATATATACTTCTAAAAACAATATGATTGTAAATTAGAAGATCTTTCCAAAATTTTCATGACTCCATAAGATGTAGTTGGAAAGAAAGACAAATCTTAAGCATGTTAAGATTTGGGGTTGTGTGCTAATTAGCAATATTTGTTTGATAACAATCTTGTGGGATATCCTTAAATTAACTTTTGGATATCGCTTCTATAAACCAACTAACAAATGTTGTTTTGTTGGGTAGTTCATTGTAATCCTACAATGTGATTTGCCTAAGAGCTAATGAACGAGAGATAGAACTCAAAGGATGGGCTCTTTGAGAGACAAGAAAGTAATCAACAAATATAACAACCTAGTTCCTATACCAAAGGCTCCAAGGTAGTCGAGAAGGATTTCTAAACCGTCTCAGTTGAATAGTTTGAACTTTATGACTATGTCATAGAGTTACACCTCTTAATTCGAAAGAAATAAGAATGAAAATCCTTTTGACTACATTGAGTGTATATATGATATATACTCAAGGAAATGGTAAAGTACCATTTGACCCGAAATAATGAAACCTTCATAAGCTAATTGGTAGCTTAAGGTGACTACAATCAAAGAGAATGGTTGACTTTGAAGAAACCATCTTTGAGATAGTCTAGGTTTCAATTAATTCGAAGATTGCTAGCTACAACTAAATTGTGATTCAATGTTTGGACATTATATGGGTTTCCGAAACCATTATTAAGATAGTCTTGATAATATATGTCTAAAACTATAAATCACAAGACATGTAAGTTGTAGAGATCCATCCATCATGGATCTTAGCAAGCTAGTGGGAGCTATAAGCATCTTATGAGAAAAGGATCAAATCGTTTGATTTCTCATAAAGATGTAAATGAATCTTTTGTTTACTAGGTTTACAAAAGATTAGTGGGAGTTAATAATGTTCCTAAAATTTAAAAAAAATATATATATGATATATTAATTTTGGAAATGAAAAGAATACTTCTCCATTAAAGTTATGACTTTAATACATTATATGAAGATAGAATGTATATGGAAGTTAATCATGTTCCTAAAATTTAAATATATATATGATATATTAATTTTGGAAATGAAAAGAATACTTCTTCGTTAAAGTTATGACTTTAAAACATTATATGAAGATAGAATGTATATGGGAGACATAGTATATATACATGGGATGGAAATCTATATTGATAGATTTTAGGATATAATTGGATTATATCAAGCCCTAAATATAGACAAAAGATGATAGGAAGTTTCTCATATGATGATGAACTTCAATCAAATGGACAACTCTAGTAAGACTAAGGAGTTGCTCTTCTCAAAGAGAACGTACTCTTTGACTCCCAAAGAAATAATGCGTAAATAGAATCCTTTATGCATACGCAGAAAGGTGATTTATGTATTTCATATTGTATGAAAAACATTGATATGAGTTGTACCTAGAAAGGTGCAAGACGATATCAGTGCAAGCCCAGGATCAGAACCATGGCAACTGTCAAGTGAGTCCTTAAGTATTTAAGAAATACTAAAGGATAAATTCCTCAAAGATCGAGGAAGAATTAGAGTAACGTAATGGAAGCGTAAATGTATTATGTTGATGCACAAAATCAGCGAAGACTTTGGTACAACAGAAAGTGTCAGGTTTTGTGACCTTCGCTTGGTTGCTTCGGTCACTAGTGAGGATAAGTACGTAAATGAATAGAGACAAAGAAGCAAACACAGGATGTACGTGGTTCACCCAGATTGGCTACGTCCACGGAGTAGAGGAGTTCTTATTAGTAGTGAAGGGCTTACACAAGTACAAAGGATCAAGCTCTCAATTTAGTGAGTTCTTGTGAATGATTTAACACAAAATGGCATTAGGCAATATTGTGGGGGAATGACCCCTATTTATAGAAAAACTTGTAGCTTTGTCACATTGACATGTGTCATGTTATGATTGGTTCTTGATGTTGACACGTGCTGCGCTCTGATTGGCTTCTAATCTTGACACGTGTCGAGTAGTGATTGGCCTCCTGGTCGGAGGGGAACTCTTCTGGGTCCTTGACAGTATAGCGTTGGCCGGTGCTCGGTAGTTTCGGGATTGGTCAAGTATGGTACAAACAGTGCTCCCCTAAGTTCCCGAGTGAGGGAAACTCCTCGGTTGGGGACTTGCAAGATCCAATCCCTTGAGTAATCACGAAACTTCTAAGTACCGAAGTGTGGTCTGATCTTCATCTGCCCTTCTCTGGAAGTACCTTTCCTCCATCCGGGAATGGTGTACTTAGCTGATGTTGACGCACAAGGTAATGTATCAATTTCACTTGAAGCTTAGTTGTAGTTTCGGGCTTAGTCAAGTGTGATACGAACCCTATAGTAGGAGTCCCCCAAGTCGCCGAGCTAGGAGATCTGCCGAAAGAGGTGACAGACAAGGTAAGCAGTCAAACTTCCAAGTAAGCAACCCAGGATCAGAGGTTTGACGTCGACTTCCGGTTGATTGTTCTCATTCTCCTTGTCTCTCATTCAACTGCCAGGATAAGGAGAAGCAAATGGATAAGAGATGATATGAGATACTTTTGCTTTTGAAGAAGTAACTTTCCACAGGCTTATTCTTGAACTGTGCTGGAGGGTTTTCTGGTGCCCTTCAGAGTATAAGGCCGATTCAAAAATTTGAGGGTCAAAACAAGTCCATCAAATCTAGAGTACGTTCGACCTTGATGATATGGGATACTTTTGCTGTTGACGGAATAATGAATGTGGTATGGAAAGGTGTCGTGCTGTAGTGATCTGTTTCAGCTCACCGTTGAACCTTCTGCTTCAATCTTTTGCATGGCAGAAGTGGTGTGCAACCTTTGCATTTAAATGGTCCTTCAGAACATTCCTTCATAGTGACTCATCCACGCTTGGCAGCTTCAGTGTAAAGAGCCAATATCTGATCAACTGTCATGAGGTATTTGCCGGTGGAATTCGTGACCTTGACAGCAGTTGAGGATGAGTACTCGAGAGCAATGCTAAGTAAGCAACCAGGCAAAGGCTCCAGGCAGTCAGTTCCAAATTGGAGGTTTGATTTCAGGTTCCGACTGACTGCTCTCTTTCTCCTTGTCCTGCAGGTGTGGACAAGGACAAAGACAAAGACAGGGAGAAAGCATGATATGGGATACTCTTGCTTTCGACCCTGATGATATGAGATACTCTTGTTCTTGGTGTGGCTTATTTGCTGAGGTATTATCGGGGGGAAATAAAGCTGAGTATTTCGAGAGGTTATGTTGAGGGTGCCTCTTCGAATGCGAGAAAGGGTTGAGCATTTTTGCAGGTTTGCCTGTCCGTTGAGGAGGGAGGTCAATGTATATAGGGATTTCCCAATAACAAGTAGTAATGCTATTCTTTTACCCTTCTTGGTCACATCAATGTAGTGGGAGCTGCCAGCTTCACGTGTTTTAATTTTGTCAGAGCACTTTGAAAAAGTGGTATGTGGTATCTGGAAAGCTGATGTTACGTGTGAAGATTACAGACAAGCTTTATCTAAGGAAATCTGGCTCTCGAAGTTCTGAGAGTTGTGCCTCTTCGGTTTTCGAACAAGCAATCCCGTCGAGGATCTGACTCTCGAGATTCGGAAAGCGGTGCTACTCCGGTTTTTGAGAAAGTAATTATATTGGGAGTCTTTTCTCGAATGTGAGTAAAGGTTGGACGTTCTTGCCAACCTGTCTTGCCGCAAAACACGGAGGTCGACACACATAGGGACTTTCCAGTTGTCAAGCAGTGGTGCTGTTCCTTTACCCTTATGGGTAATAGTAGGGTAGCTGGAACTTCGAAATTCTCGTGCCTAAACTTTGTCAGAGATCTTTGACAAAGTTATATGTGGTACCCGAGGTGTTGATGGTGCATATGGAGAGCGGTGATTGAACAGTAAGATTCACGTGCTTTCTACTTCACCAGAAATCTTCGACAGATTGCCCGTAATTTCCGCAAAGCTGAGTGTGCATGTGACAGGTGCTGACGAGGCTGAAAAAGCAGGTGCTTCTTCGATTTCTGAGATCGGCCCTCGTGGTCTCTGAGCAGCCCATCTTTTGAGAAAGCAAACGCCTCTTCGATTTCTGAGATCGGCCCTCGTGGTCTCTGAGCAGCCCAGCTTTTGAGAAAGCAAACGCCTCTTCGATTTCTGAAGCTCCGTCGAGTGCAGATTTTTATAGAGGCTGACATTAAGTTCCACAGCACACTTGAATCTCTACCAGTAGAAGCTCATTTCTTGCACTTCTAAGATCTTGATTTGTCTGACCTCTTCCTTCTTCAACACATTTGAAAATGTCTGGACCCTCCGACCGTCGTTTTGACTTGAACCTTGGAGAAGAGACAGCCACGCCTTCTCCAGACAACATATGGCGCCCATCCTTCATATCCCCTACTGGTCCTCTTACCGTTGGGGATTCTGTGATGAAGAATGATATGACCGCTGCAGTGGTGGCCAGGAACCTTCTCACTCCCAAAGATAACAGACTACTTTCCAAACGGTCTGATGAGTTGGCTGTTAAGGACTCTCTGGCTCTTAGTGTTCAGTGTGCAGGTTCTGTGTCTAATATGGCCCAACGCCTATTTGCTAGAACCCGCCAAGTTGAATCATTGGCTGCTGAAGTGATGAGTCTCAAACAGGAGATTAGAGGGCTCAAGCATGAGAATAAGCAGTTGCACCGGCTCGCCCATGACTATGCTACAAACATGAAGAGGAAGCTTGACCAGATGAAGGAATCTGATGGTAAGGTTTTACTTGATCATCAGCGGTTTGTGGGTTTGTTCCAAAGGCATTTATTGCCTTCGTCCTCTGGGGCTGTACCTGGTAATGAAGCTTCAAATGATGAACCTCCAATGCCTCCTCCTTCTGGGGTTTTGTCAAGTACTGAGGCTCCGGATAACCACCCTCCGGTGCTTTCTCTTTCTGGGGCTCTACCGACTGCTGAGACTTCCCCTAAGCAACCTTTGTGAAGGCTCCCTTTTGTTTGTTTATTTTGACTCATGTATATGTACATATTTGTGGCTTATCGAAAATATTAATAAATAAGCTTTGCTTCATTTCAACATATTGTGTTAAATACACCAAAGCCTTCTTCATAAAGTTCTTTGAATTTTTGCTTTTGTTGAAACCTGTATTGTTGAAGCTTTGTGAGTGAAGCATGTAGTCTGAGGTAGTGTTCCCTTAATTTCCCGAGTGAGGAAAACTTCTCGGTTGGAGACTTGAAAAATCCAAGTCACTGAGTAGTCACGAACTTTTGAGTACCAAGGCGTAGTAGCATATGGTGGGAGTCCCCCAAGTCTCTAGTCGAGGGAGTTGACGAATGAGGTGTCTTGCTAATAGTCCATGTCGTAAGTACCAAAACTTCATTCTTTTGTTTTCTAAGTGGTAGCCCCGGACTTTTTCTTCATAGATTTTGTTTATGAAGGTTGCTAGGCCCGAATAAGTGGAATTGCAGAAGGTGTAACCGTTGGTGCATTAACATCATAATGGAAGCATCACAATGATGGAAGCATCACAATGATGAAAGCATCATAATGATGAAAACACCATAATGATGAAACATCATAATGATGTTTCTTTGGTGGAATTGTTTTTCATTTCCCCTAACAACCGGAATTGTTTTTCAACATAACACCATCATCTGTAGGTCGAATCACAAAGTTGTCTTCATGAAAGTTGTTCGTTAATTCCTTAACTACAACATATCCAAATTGGAGAGCCATCGGAGCAGTACAACTCCAGAAATCCAGGTATGATGAGTGACTGTTTATCATTTGTCTGTCAACCCGTCAGATTTGTTGTGAGCTTTGAAACTCTATTTTCTCTTGCTCAGATTAGCATGCTTTCTTCATTGAAGTTGTTCCTCAGCTTGTGAACTACAACATATCCAAATTTGAGATCCCTCGGAGCTGTATAACTCAAGAAACTCAGGTATGATGAATGACTGGTTATTATTTTTCTGTCAAACCGTCAGATTTGTTGTGAGCTTCGAAACTCCATTTTCTCTTGTTCAGATCGGTATGCTTTCTTCATTGAAGTTGTTCCTCATCGACTCTTTCATAACATATCAAAAATTCAGGATGAACTAACGGTTAAATATTTCCAGATCTTCGAAACATCACAACAGCTTCGAAATCTGCAAGAAGCCGACTATCATGTTTGGAGCTTCAACACTTTAATTTCCGTCGCTCAAACAGAAATGGTTCCTTCTTGAAAGTTGTTCATATGCTCAAGAACTATAGGGTGTCCAAAATTCAGCTCCATTGGAGAAGAGCAGAGGTTGCAGAAATTTGATAGATGAAAGGAGGCGGAAGAGGGAGAGAGAGAAAAAGTCTCTTGGGTTGGATTTCTATTTTGGGGCAGATTCCAAGTTTTGTAGCACCTTCATTATTGATGAATTGCTTGTACTTTTGTCCATTATGAAACTTGGGACTTTGGCTTGTTGTTGGATCTATTATAATATGTTTGGGAACATATATAAGTGAATAAATAAGAAGGAAAATTTTGGGCCCTTGTGGGTGTAAAACAAAAAATGTTTATGTTTACCCAAGTGTTTTTGTACAAGTTCAAGGGCATCTTGGGTTTTGTGAACAAAATTTGTTTATTTGGAGCAAGGTTTTGTGTTGAAGCTTTGGTGTTGAAGCTTTCTAGGTGAAGCTTTGATGGTGAAGCTTTGTAGATGAAGCTTTGTAGATGAAGCTTTGTAGATGAAGCTTTGTAGGTGAAACTTTTTTAAGTGAAGCTTTTCGGGTGAAGTTTTTTTTTTTTGGGTGAAGCTTTGTGGGTGAAGCTTTTTAGGTGAAGCTTTGTGGGTGAAGCGTTGGAGGTGAAGCTTTTCGGGTGAAGCTTTTTGGGTGAAGCTTTTTAGGTGAAGCTTTGATGGTGAAGCTTTGTAGATGAAGCTTTGTAGATGAAGCTTTGTAGGTGAAGCTTTTTTAAGTGAAGCTTTGTGGGTGAAGCTTTGTGGGTGAAGCGTTGGAGGTGAAGCTTTTCGGGTGAAGCTTTTTGGGTGAAGCTTTTTAGGTGAAGCTTTGATGGTGAAGCTTTGGAGGTGAAGCTTTTCGAGTGAACCTTTTTGGATGGAGCTGTTTTTTTTTTTTTTTTTTTTTTTTTTTTTTTTTTTTGGCGCTTGACACGGTCTTCATTTGCTTGTTTTGTAGTGACTGTGGAAGACGGATATAGCTCAATTACCTCTTTATTGAATTCATTGCCAAATGGCCTTCATTACATAGGATGCCGAACGGCTATAGCTCAACACTTGTACATCGTGAGTCTATTTATAGTAGTACTTCAAGTGATCAGCGTTCCATGGATGGCCAAGGGTCTTGCCATCGGAGCTTCTAAGTGTGTAAGAGCCAGGGCGACTGATGCCAATGACTTCATACGGTCCATCCCAGTTTGGACTAAGTGTGCCTTCACTCGGGACTCTGTCGCAGAGTAATCTTTTCTTTAAGACCCAGTCTCCTATTTTGAAAGAACGAGGCTTGACCCTAGAGTCATAATAGTTGGAGATGCGCTGCTTGTAGGCGACATTCCTCAAGTGAGCTTGGTTTCTGTGTTCCTCGACTAAATCCAAGTTGAGGGTGAGTTGTTTGTCATTTTCACTTTGAATGTAGTTCTGGACTCGGAATGTTGCTTGCTCGAGCTCAACAGGGACAACCGCCTCTGTGCCAAAGGCAAGTGAGAATGGAGTTTCGCCTGTTGAAGTCCGATATGAAGTGCGATATGACCAAAGAACTTGGGGTACAAATTCTGGCCAACAGCCTTTAGCTTTGTCCAAGCTGGTTTTCAAAGTGCGCTTGATTATTTTGTTGATTGCCTCAACTTGTCCATTAGACTGGGGATGAGCTGGAGAGGCAAAGCATAAGTTGATGTTGAACTTAGAGCAGAACAACCTGAACTTCTTGTTGTCAAACTGTCGCCCATTGTCAGTGACTATCGCATTGGGAATGCCGAATCTACAAAGGATGTTCTTCCACACGAAGTCTTCTATCTTTGCCTCAGTAATGGTTGCCAAGGGTTCTACTTCGGCCCACTTTGTGAAGTAGTCCACTGCAACGACTGCGTAACAGACTTTGCCCTTCCCTGCCGGCATTGGGCCGATCAAATCAAGTCCCCACTGGGCGAAGGGCCAAGGGCTGATCATAGGAGTAAGAGGCTCTGGAGGGGAATGAGGAATAGCCGCATATCGTTGACATTTGTCACATGAGCGGGATACTTTGATGGCATCCTGGTGGAGTGTTGGCCAGTAATATCCTTGGCGAAAAGTCTTGTGTGCTAGGGACCGAGATCCAGCATGATCTCCACAGACTCCCTCATGTATTTCCCGAAGGACGATTTCCGCCTCGGCAGGCGTAAGACACCTTAAGTATGGCAGGCTAAAACCTCGCTTATAGAGTTGATCATTGATGATCAGGTAGCGGGTAGACTTGTATCGAATTTGCTTAGCCTGGACTTTATCATTTGGGAGGATGCCATGAGCAAGGAAATTATAGATCGGGGTGATCCAACTATCCCCCTGTTGTAAGTTGCATACTTCTGCGGCCATGGTGCTTGGTGTTGCCAACAGTTCGACATGAATTTTTCTTCCAATCTTGTCTTCCACAGCCGAGGCGAGGCGAGCCAGGGCGTCTGCATGACTGTTTGCCGCTCGAGGAACTTGGGTGATCTGGTAGTGGAAGTGCTTGAGCAAAAGTTGTGTTTGCGCAAGATATGCTGCCATGGAGCTGTCCTTAGCATCAAAGTTATTGGTAACCTGGTTGACCACCAATTGGGAGTCACTGAAAATATCAATTTGTTTAACCCCGAGGTGTTTGGCCAAACGTAATCCTGCTAGAAGGGCTTCATACTCGGCCTCATTATTTGATGCCTTGAATTTGAAACGAAGAGCATACTCCATTGCTACTTTGTCGGGTGTAGTCAAGACTAGTCCCGCTCCACAGCCCTGTTGGTTGGATGAGCCATCAACATACAGACTCCATGCTGGGGTTGTTGGTTCTATCTTCTGAGCTTCCGGGGGTAATGAAGCCACTGCTTCAGGTGTAGAAGCAATGTCAACCGGATATGTGAAGTCGGCAATGAAGTCTGCCACTGCTTGGCCCTTCTCAGCTGGCTTTGGTTGGTAGGAGATGTCAAACTCACCCAACGCTATTGCCCATTTGATCATTCGCCCTGAAGTGTCAGGACTTTGGAGTATCTGTCGAAGAGGATAATTGGTAAGCACGATGATGGAGTGCGCTTGGAAGTAAGGGCGGAGTTTTCGAGCAGACATGACCAATGCCAGAGCCAATTTCTCAATGTTAGAGTACCGTGTCTCCGCATCTTGTAAGGCTTTGCTAGCGTAGTAGACAGGTCGCTCAATATTCCCATCCTTTCGAATGAGAACGGAACTTACGGCTGAAGCTGATACCGATAGGTAGATAATGAGAATGTCTCCTACCTCGGGCTTGGAGAGTAGAGGGGCTTTACTCATGTACTCCTTGAGGTTTTTGAATGCCTCGGCACATTCATCAGTCCATGTAATGTACTTCCTACTTCCCTTAAGTGCTTTAAAAAAGGGAGCACATTTGTCTGTGGCCTTAGAAATGAACCTGGTTAAGGCTGCCACCTTGCCAGTAAGGCTCTGGATGTCCTTTGAAGTTACCGGTTCCTTCATGTCGAGGATTGCTTTGATCTTCTCGGGATTAGCTTCAATGCCTCGTTGGCTAATCATGAAACCTAAGAATTTGCCAGAGCCTACGCCGAAGGCACATTTGTTGGGGTTTAACCTCATTCGATACCTCTTCAAAATAGTGAAAGTTTCAGATAGGTTGGTGATGTGTTGGTCAGCATGTTTGCTCTTGACTAACATATCATCAACGTAAACTTCCATGCTCTTCCCAATCTGCTCGGCGAACATTGAGTTGACTAGTCTCTGATAAGTCGCTCCTGCATTCTTTAGGCCGAAAGGCATGACTTTATAGCAGTATAGTCCTCTGTCGGTAGTGAAGGCTGTGTGTTCTTGATCCGAAGGGTTCATGAGGATTTGGTTGTATCCTGAGTAAGCATCCATGAAGCTCAGGAGTTCACACCCGGCCGTAGAGTCTATAAGTCTGTCAATAAGAGGAAGAGGGAAGCTATCTTTCGGACACCCTTTGTTTAGGTCGGTGTAGTCAACACACATTCTCCACAAGACCTTTTGAAGCAAAAGACTTTCTTTGGTCGGATTTTTCTTAACAAGGACCACATTTGCTACCCATGTCGGGTAATTGACTTCGCGGACAAAGCCTATGCCTTTGAGTTTTTCAACTTCTGCTTTCATTGCCTCGTATCGTTCAGCGTCATAAGATCTTCGCTTCTGTCTCACCGGCTTGATCTTGGGGTCAATACTCAAACGATGACAGATGACATCGGGAGAGATGCCTGGCATGTCCTCGTATGACCAGGCGAAGACTTCAGTGTTCTCTTTCAAAAAAGATATCAATGCTAACCGAAGGGGTGGTGACAATGTGGTGCCAATCTTCACCATGCGATCTGGATAATCTCTTGAGATAGGTACCTTCTCCAACTCTTCAGCAGGTTGGGCTTGCTGGGTGAAAGAGTCATCTCGAGGATCATCGGGTTGATTGTTGCTATCAGGAAGATCCAAGTTCGCTTCATCTAGGCTGGTCTTTGTGACTTGGTCATGTACAGACAGGGTTTCCTTGGGTCCAGGCAAGTGTTGTTGCTTAACTGAAGTGTTGTAACATGATCGTGCACTAAGCTGATCTCCTCTGATGTAGCCGTTGCCATGGGGGGTTGGAAATTTCATCAACAGCATATGCGTGGATACCATAGCCTTGAGATCATTGATGCCTGTGCGCCCAAAGATGACATTGTATGCCGTTGGGCAGTCAACCACTAGGAAGTTAGTGGTAATGGTAGCCGTGTAAGGGCCTGTACCAATAGTAAAGGGTAAATGTATGCTCCCTAAGGGTTGCACGATATCACCGGAGAAGCTTATCAGAGGAGAAATCGAGCGATCGAGCAAGTGTTCAGCTACACTGAGTGCCCTGAAAGCTTCGGCAAACATGATATTGACCGAAGCCCCTGTGTCTACGAGGATTCGTCGAACATCAAAGTTGGCTATGTGAGCCTCCACGATCAATGGGTCGTTATGAGGGTAGATGATGCCTCTTTCTTCCTCAGGGTAGAAACATATCGGATCCCAGTTAGGCTTTTGATACTTCCCTCCCCTGATGTCTTCCACGTGAAACACTTGGTGACCAGGCCTCAGAATTCGTTCACTGTTTTTCATGGCCCTATTGGAAGATTCAGATATGGGTGTGCCGCCGCTTATGGAATATATGACATTCACCTGGCGTTGGTTACGGTTATCCCTTTGAGGGTGAAGGAGGAATTGATCAATTTTTCCTTCTCGTGCCAAAGCTTCAATACGATCACGGAGGATGATACATTTCTCGCTATCATGGCTGTTATGCTCATGGTAGCAACAAAACATGCCCGCGTTATTCGGGGGCGTGTAATCTGGGTGCCTCGGCTTTGGCTTTGGTATCAGGTGAGCTATGCTGGGGTAAATGGCCGCGCATGTGGCATTCAAGGGCGTGTATGTCTCATACCTTGGGGTAGGGGGTATCTTGACGCGGGTTTGACCCACTGCATTGACTGCCTGGGGGCGAGCGTTATTGTGGCGATACCCTTGGTTATCGGGATAGTGTCCCTTACTCTTTTTACTGAAATGAGAGTGGTGAGGATGGAAATCCTTCCTCTTGCCTTGAAATTGATATGTCTGTTGATTCGGCGAAGCATTATGCAAGGCATGGGGAGGTGCCACTGCTGTTTGGAAAGTCGAGGTCTTCTCATTTAGGTGAGTCTGGCTTCCACCTCCCACTTGTTGATAAAGGATGGTTGTAGGGGGTTTCTCCTGATATGTCTTTGCCTCGGCGGAGGCATGGTTATAAGCCTGCGCCATCACCTCAGAGTAAGTCTTCCAAGTATTGGCATTGATCATGTATTTAAAGAAACAATCACGTAGGCCTGCCGTGAAGGCTTTGAGGGCAGTCTTGTCGTCTGCCTCGGCACACCGAGAGTATTCATGGCTGAAGCGGCCAGCATACATACGTAATGACTCATCTATCTTCTGGCGGATAGTGTACAGGTCATCTGCAGAGTGCAAGCGATCGGTTTGGAAAATGTGTTGGGAAACAAATAGTTTCCTCAATTCCTCAAATGAGTCTACCGTCTCAGGTGTAAGACGACAATACCAATTTAGAGCTCCGCCAGAGAGGGTGGAGGGGAAGAGAAGACATCGCTCTTCGTCGGTGTGCATCCGGTATGCCATGGTGGACTCAAAGAGGTTAAGGTGCTCAATCGGGTCCTCTTTTCCAGTATAAAGTTGCAAGCCAAGCTTTTGCTTTGTCTTTGCTTGAAGGGGGGTGTTGAGGATCCTCCTTGTAAGAGGGCCAGGCCTGGGTTGGTTCCAGTCAGGTATTTCAGCCTGTCGTTCAGCCTTCAACTTGTTTACTTCCTCAAGAAGTTGTAGGACAAGGGGGTCCTGAGCGGAGTTATGTGCCACTGGAGCTTTCTTTCGTAAATCTCCATCTCCTCTTGGAATTAGGAAGGTTTGATCAAGGGCATGTGATTTTTCCCTGGACTCGTTGTACTGGCTTCCAGGGTATGTCTGTCGGAACACCTCTGAGTCCCCTGTACCCTCATGTCTCTCTAGGACTTGTTGCCCCTTCCCCAAATTGGTGGCCGGCTCGGGCCGTGGCAGGGGACCGAGTCTCTCAGAAATCCTTGGGTCATTGATCTTTGAGCTTATATGGATGGAATTCTCTCGACGTTGCTTCAGGAAATCCCGACAATCGCGAAAGACGGCTTTCGATCCTTCTGCCCCTTCAGCAAAGAGGTGTCTCCCTCCACTTCTCATGGTTCGGGTCGAAGCAACTGGGTTAAGAGAAGCCTCATGTTGATTATCAAGTCGAGGGGTAATCTGTTCCCTATCAGGGATATCTATGTCGAATGCATGTGACCCTCCATGTTGGAGGGCACCCAGTTGATGGTTGACTTCCACGGGGGCAACAAGCTCGCGTGTCTGAGCTTGCCTAGCTTCGTGGAGTGTCTCGAAGAGCTTCTCATATTGCTCCTGGAGGACCTCATTCCTCATTGCTATCTTGTTGTTATGAGCTTCCAATTCATCGACTTTAGCTTGAAGAAGAACTCGTTTTCCTTCCTTCTTTCGTTGTTTCGCACTATGTGCAAGGGGGGTGTCATTCTGTGTGCTGTGGCTTCCTTCGCTTCCCATGCTGGAGAGGGATGCCTGATCAAAAGAAAGTGTACGAATGATAGAAACCAGCTTGACACAGCTGAAGAGAGTAGGAATAAGTGTCGCTTCCCACAGACGGCGCCAAATGTTGATGCACAAAATCAGCGAAGACTTTGGTACAACAGAAAGTGTCAGGTTTTGTGACCTTCGCTTGGTTGCTTCGGTCACTAGTGAGGATAAGTACGTAAATGAATAGAGACAGAGAAGCAAACACAGGATGTACGTGGTTCACCCAGATTGGCTACGTCCACGGAGTAGAGGAGTTCTTATTAGTAGTGAAGGGCTTACACAAGTACAAAGGATCAAGCTCTCAATTTAGTGAGTTCTTGTGAATGATTTAACACAAAATGGCATTAGGCAATATTGTGGGGGAATGACCCCTATTTATAGAAAAACTTGTAGCTTTGTCACATTGACATGTGTCATGTTATGATTGGTTCTTGATGTTGACACGTGCTGCGCTCTGATTGGCTTCTAATCTTGACACGTGTCGAGTAGTGATTGGCCTCCTGGTCGGAGGGGAACTCTTCTGGGTCCTTGACAGTATAGCGTTGGCCGGTGCTCGGTAGTTTCGGGATTGGTCAAGTATGGTACAAACATATTAGATTATGAATCTAATCCATCATTGGATGTTTCTTCATTATGAATGAAGAGATAAACAGATATCTCTTTATTATGACTAAAGAGATATTTGGATGGAAACATTAAAGTAATGACTTTAGTGTGTTCCATTATGAATGCAAAATATATTGCCATATAGAAGTTTACAACAATGTTGTTTGGATGGGAAAGTTCATTTATGAACTCTCTATTCGGTTCCAACCAGAAAGTGTATGACACTAATGGGGCGATAGCTCAAGCCAGGGAATCAAGGTCTCATCAAGGTCTGAACTCAAATGAGAGACTGAACCACATGATTGAGAATCATGTATAATGGTGACGTCGTTATTCTCAAGGTTGCTATGGATAACATATAGAAATCCATTGTCTAGGCCTACTACTCAGCCATTTATGAAATGACTACAGAAGAGGTATCATCACTGATGAACAAGCTGATTGGCTCTAGTGCAAGTGGGAGATTGTTGGAAATGTGCCCTAAAACCAATCATATGATGATACTTTACGGACATTTCACATGTTAAACTAATCTAGTTTAATATCAAGGGCATAGATTATTGTTTTAAGCCGTCTCATATAAATGTTATATGCTTAAACGATAAGTCCAAGGAATATGTGATTGGGAGAATACGATCTAAAGAAGTTAGATTCATGAGACCATTCTTTCATAGACACATCCTAAACGTTCCTGATCATAGGATTGCCAATTGGGCATTGACAGTCCGTTAAGATCAGTACGTGCTGTGTCTTCTCTCAGGGAGAGTGACTAGTCTCGAGTCATTGGTGTGTGTGACATCAAGACAAGTACGTAGGTGCTCAATAAAGAATGAGTTCACTGAACACGATCAACGAAGAGTTCTCATATTCATGTCACATGAGAACTCATGGTTGGGATAATGCAAAGTAGTCCTTTGACCTGAGGCATCACAGTTGTCTTGTGGTTAAGTCCTTGATCTTTGATTATGTCAAAGTCACCCCATCCGCGGGTGTCCACGGCATCGTTGGGGTTAAGCTACTTAGCCATGGAGGCAAGTGAATGCGCAATAAGGGATCTCTAACCTTCAAACCGTTTGAGGGAGAATACTCTATGATATGATTAAGAATCTTTGGCCAAAGTATGAATGAGATTTAGGAAGGCGTTCCAAATCACATTCAAGGTAATCATATAAGCACACGAATCACATTGGATAGTAGACATGAATAAACTATCAAACCAAACAATGTGGTCAAGAGTATTGTATTAGAGAAAGACCGTATTGCATTTGTAATCCTAAACTGAATAGGTTCTCCACCTCTTCTGATTAGCTTGGGTAACCATGATATGCTGCTAGGTGTCACTCATGGTTTGTGGAAGCCCTAAACGTGTATAATCACTAAAGGGAGAATTGAAAGTAAGTTTCAATTCACAATCGATTTGAAAGAGTTTTAATCGCCCACTGCCTCGCTAAAAGGAACCTAATGGATCGTACACCGTGTAAGGTGGAGATTGAAGAAACAATGGAGATGAGTAAGAATAATTAAAAGGTTTAATTATTTATGGCAAGGATTAATTAATATGTTAATTAATCAAACGAATAAGTTCGTTAAAGACCTCGGGATAGTTTTGGACCTTAAGGCCCAATGGGCTTCGAACATCAAGCCCATTGACTTAAGTTGTATGACAATTTAATGAATAAAGATTCACAAAGGCCCAAAAGCCCAAATCCCTAATGTGGCCGGCCATATGTGTTGAATTAGGGTTTTTTTGGTTCTTTAGGTCATTTATAGAAGTGACTATATAAAGAACCTTATAGCCTAAAATTCATTAAGGGTTCTTTTGGAGAAAATTGGTGAGAACATGTCTCTCCTTTTTCTCTCTAGGAGGAAGGCCCCCTTGGAGGGTGTATCTAGCCATACTACTACTCCAAGGTCACTCATTTTCTTCTCCAATCTCTCCTTGGTGAAGAGACTTAGAGGTTCCCAATTTTGGGAACTTGGAGAAACCTATTCTTCCATCCAAATCCATAGATTTAAGATGCAAGGAATGAAGGCCCTCTCTTTGGGTGATTAGCCTTTGCTTATGCAAAGAGGAATCTACAAAGGTATAAATTTCAACTCACGTTGTTTTGACTTGATTCATGGTTCACCAATCTACTAGGCTTTGAATTTCATGGGTAATGTTTTGTTTTTGAATGCATGCAAGCATGATTCCGCCTTTTAATTGTTAAATGCATGCTATAGATGTTATTCAAATGAATATGTTTTCACAAAATAATCCTTCAAGTTTTGGGTCTCGGGGCCCAAAAGCGTTTTGGTCCACAAGGCCCATTATGTTTAAGTTGTATGACAACTAAAACAAAATGCGCAATAGCCAAATAACTAAGGGATGGCCGGCCTAGGGTGAGTGGTAGTGAACTTGTCATACTCATGTCACATGAGAACTCATGGTTGGGATAATGCAAAGTAGTCCTTTGACCTGAGGCATCATAGTTGTCTTGTGATTAGGTCCTTGATCTTTGATTATGTCAAAGTCACGCCATTCGCGGGTGTCCACGGCATAGTTGGAGTTAAGCCACTTAGCCATGGAGGCAAGTGAATGCGCAACAAGGGATCTCTAACCTTCAAACCGTTTGAGGGAGAATACTCTATGATATGATTAAGAATCTCTAGCCAGAGTATGAATGAGATTTAGGAAGTCGTTCCAAATCACATTCAAAGTAATCATATAAGTAAATGAATCACATTGGATAGTAGACATGAATAAACTATCAAACCAAACAATGTGGTCAAGAGTATTGTATTAGAGAAAGGCTGTATTGCATTGTAATCCTAAACTGAATAGGTTCTCCACCTCTTCTGATTAGCTTAGGTAACCATGACATATTGCTAGGTGTCACTCATGGTTTGTGGAAGCCCTAAACGTGTATAATCACTAAAGGGAGAATTGAAAGTAAGTTTCAATTCACAATTGATTTGAAAGAGTTCTAATCGCCCACTGCCTCGCTAAAAGGAACCTAATGGATCGTACACCGTGTAAGGTAGAGATTGAAGAAAGAACGGAGATGAGTAAGGATAATTAAATGGTTTAATTATTTATTTATGGCTAGGATTAATTAATATGTTAATTAATCAAACGAATAAGTTCGTTATAGACCTAGGGTTAGTTTTGGGCCGCAAGGCCCAATGGGATTTGAATGTCAAGCCCATTAACTCAAGTTGTATGACAACTTGAATAAACAAAGGGCTTGAAAGCCCAATAAACCCTTAAGGCCGGCCATTTAGAGGAGGGTAGTGAACTTGCTTTGATTACAAGTTTGCCACTCCAATGAAGGAAGGTATAAATATGACTTTATAGCCAAAATTCATTTAGGGTTTTCTTTTAGGGAAAGGATGAGAACATAAGCTCTCTTTTCTCTCTAAAGAGGCCGGCCACCCTAGAGGAAAATAGCTAGCAATCTTACTTCCTCTAGGTCACTCATTTCTTCTTAAAATCTTACCTTGGTGTGGAGACTTAGAGGTTCTCAATTTTGAGAACTTGGAGAAACCTATTCTTCCATCCAAATCCATGGATCTAAGAAGCAAGGAATGAAGGCCCTATCTCTTGGGTGATTATCCTTTGCTTATGCAAAGAGGAATCAACAAAGGTATAATTTCTCAACTCACTTTGTTTTGAGTTGAGTCTTGGTTCACCTAACTACTAGGCTTTGAATTTAATGGGTAATGTTTTGTTTTTGAGTGCATGCAAGCATGATTCCGCTTTTTAATTGTTAATTGCATGCTATAGATGTTGCTCAAATGAACATGTTTTTCACAAAATTTCCTTCAAGAGGCACCGCCGAATCTCGAGAGCCAGACTCCTAACAGGATTACTTGCTAAAAAATCGAAGAGGCACCGCCCTCTGAATCTCGAGAGCCAGACTTCTAAAAGGATTACTTTCTAAAAAATCGAAGAGGCACCGCTCTCTAAATCTCAAGAGCCAGACTCCCAACAGGATTGCTTTCTCAAAAATTGAAGAGGCACCGTTCTCCGAATCTCGAGAGCCAGATCCCCGATAGGATTGCTTGTTTGAAAACCAAAGAGGCATTGCTCTCCGAACTTCGAGAGCCAAATTTCCTTGGATAAAGCTTGTTTGCAATCTTCACACGTAACATCAGCTTTCCAGATACCACATACCACTTTTTCAAAGTGCTCTAACAAAGTAAAAACACGTGAAGCTTGCAGCTCCCACTACATTACTACGACCAAGAAGGGTAAAGGAATAGCATTACTACTTGTTGTTAGGGAGACTCTTATATATGTTGACCTCCATCCTCCACAGACAAGCAGACCTGTAAAAATGCTCAACCCTTCCTCATATCTAGAGGGCATTCCTAACGAAGCCTCTTAATATACTCAGCTTTCTTCCCCCCCGCCCCCAATAATACCTATGCAAACCAGCCACACCAGAGCAAGAGTATCTCATATCATCAAGATCAAAAGTAAGAGTATCTCATATCATCAAGATCAAAAGTAAGAGTATCTCATATCATGCTTTTTCCCGGTCTTTTCCTTTGCCCTTGTTCTTACCTGCAAGACAATGAGAAAGAGAGCAATCAGTCAGCACTTGGAATCAAGCTTCCAGTTAGGAACTGACTGCCTGGAACCCCTTGCCTGATTACTTACCTGGCATTGCTCTTGAGTACTCATCTTCAACATCTTATGCTTCCAGAAAAGATACCACATCTACCTGAGGAAAAGATAGGGCAAGTGAGAAGGATACAAAGAAGCATGTGGAGACAAGCGCAACATAACACGTGCCTATTCATCTATTACTTCGTCAACTGCAAAAGTATCTCATATCATCAAGTTCGAACGCACTTTTGATTTAATGGACTTATTTTGATCCTCAAATTCTTGAGTCGGTTTTATACTCTGGAGGAAACCAGAAAACCCTCCAACCCAGTTCAAGAATAAGCCTGTGGAAAGTTACTTCTTCAAAAGAAAAAGTATCTCATATCATCTCTTCTCTATTTGCTTCTCCTTATCCTTATTGTTGTTTATGACACAAGGAGAATGAGAACAATCAACCGGAAGCCGAAGTCAAACCTCCGATTCAGGTTGCTTGCTTGGAAGTCTGATTGCTTACCTTGTCTGCTACCTCTTTCAGTAAATCTCCTAGCTCGGCGACTTGGGGGACTCCTACTATAGGGTTTTGTATCGCACTTGACCAAGCCCGAAACTACAAGTAAGCTTCAAATGAAATTGATACATTACCATGTGCATCTTCATCGGTTACAAATACCACCCCTGGATGAAGGAAAAGTACTTCCAGAGAAGATGTCACATCTACGTATGAGACAGATAAGGCAAGTGAAAATGATACCACACTTCGGTACTTAGAAGTTTCGTGATTACTTAATGGCTTGGATCTTGCAAGTCCCAACTAAGGAGCTTCCCTCACTCGGGAACTTAGGGGAGCACTGTTTGTACCATACTTGACCAATCCCGAAACTACTGAGCACCGATCAACGTTATACCGTCAAGGACCTAGAAAAGTTTCCCTCCAACCAGGAAGCCAATCACAGCGCGACATGTGTCGACATCAGAAGCCAATCATAGCGCAACACGTGTCAACATCAGAAGCTAATCACAACATGACACGTGTCAATATCAGAATGAAACTAGAAACTCTCTTCTATAAATAGAGATCATTCTTTCACAATATTTCCTAATGACATTTATACTAAATCATTCACTAGTACTCACTAAAGGCGAGCTTGAACCTATGTACTTGTGTAAACCCTTCACAATTAATGAGAACTCATCTACTCCGTGGACGTAGCCAATCTGGATGAACCACTTACATCTTGTGTTTGTTTCCCTATCCCTATCCATTTACATACTTATCCACACTAGTGACCGGAGCAATCTAGCAAAGGTCACAAACTTAACACTTTCTATTGTACCAAAGTCCTCCGGTTTTATGCATCAACATAGATCATCTCTTCGGTTGGCTGTCTGACTTTGAGTTTGCTGGGAATGACTTTAAGACCTTCTCTATTTCTCTGAAATACTTGCTTGCCTTTACTTTTTAGGCTTCTATTGGTGAAGTAGTCAGAGAAGTTAGTGCCCAGGCTAGGACAGCCGGGGGTGAAATGCTGAATGATGCTGCTTCTGAGAGTGTCGCAGCTGCTGAAGGTGTGGCGACCAAGTAGTCATAGGATGTCCAAGCTGCTAAAAAGTAGTCTTCTAGATAGCATTTAGGATTTTCTTTGTTTTCCTTGTTGCTTTTTGTTTTGCTTGAACTCCTTCGGTCTTTGCTAGTTGCTTATCAATTTTGCCAGAAAACTTAATAAACTTGCTTCCTTCGCTTTCTTCATCTTCCCTTCTTTTATTCTCACCTAACCTTAGACTTTTTAGACCAGCAACAGGCATGCTACTTTTCAATATCGAACAGGCCTGCATAGCCTATGCAGTCTTAGGTGTTGCAAAGTTGTTAGGCATATGGTTGGTATCCGGACGCCTTACTTATAGAAGCAAACGAGTACGCGTGACCACTTGGTTGTTAACCTTGGCTTTCTTTAATCCTTTGAGTTGTGTGGATTGCACCACAACATACTTTATTTAACCAATTTCATGGGTTGTGTAGTAAGTATCACAACACTTTAGGAATTGGTGTAGATCATTCCGTGCTTTGGAAAAAATGAAACTTATCGACTACGTAGCATGTTGGCAGTGGAGGAAGCTTCATCTATGCGCACTCACTTGTTTAACCTTCCACAGAAAAATGCATTTGTATAAGTTTAACGCGGCTTACTACTCAAAGGGTAAGCTGTAGATAGTCTTTTAGAAATCGTAGGCTACCTTTGTGTACTCGGTAGCAGCTTTAGGGTTCCAGGGCAGTCATCCATAGGGCGTTCTGCGTAATGTGCCTTCTTTGTCTCTGAGGCCCGGTTCCCTACGGATTAGGCCAAGAGACCCAAAATCCTTCAGTTAGCTAAGCCTTGAAAAAGACCATTGTGGCTACTTCTAGGAATTCCAGCCCAAGCCATCATGCACCTAGTTATTCTAAGGTCGCCTGGCTTATCCACGTCTGGATATTCAGAGTGTCAAGTTTATCTTCCCGCCTTGGATAACAAACCTATTTAGGTGTCAGGGAATTGGTTTACCCTCTCACAATGGAAAGCATGGTTGGTCCCTTGGGGGACGCAATTCCTGCGATGAGTCCCTAAGAAGGGTGGGTCTTCTTTTGAAGTGTAGGAGTGATTAGTTGTTGTAAACATGTACTCGAGCCAAGTTGTAAATTACTTCTGAATTCCTCATTGAAAAATGAGTGAAACAAATGAAAACTTAGCTGTAAAGTAGAGATTGCATAACAATTGGATAATCCTCGGCTCACAAGGTGGTGCCAATTGAGCTGCTTAAGTCTTCGGGCTTTGATGTAGCAGGAGATCACATATGGTACTTCCTCAGATTGTAGGCGTTCCATTGCTTTTCGATCTCTTTGTTGTTCATGGTGGCAAAGGTGTAACTACCATTGCCACCTACCTTGCTGATCTTGTAGGAACCTTCCTAAATGGGATCCATCTTTTTGGATCCTTCTCTACGAGCAGTGATTAAGGCTTTTCTTAGGACTAGATCTCCAGTATGAAACTGCCGAATCTTGGCCATTTTGTTGTAGCTGGAGAAGAGCTGTTGCTGGTAGGTTGAGATGCAGGTGATGGTCTACTCGCGTTTCTCCTTTGCCAGATCTAAGCTTGTGGCCATTTCCTTATTGTTCTGCCTGATGCTTGGCAGTAGAGTGTTGATACTCAACACGATGACATTGGGAAGAATGATTGCTTCTGAACCAAATGCCAAAAAGAAAGGAGTGTCACCGATTGCTCGTCGTTTGGTTATGCGATACGCCTATAGACATCAGGGGAGTTCGTCTGGCCACTTTCGTTTCTTATCGGAGAGGGTTTTCTTGAGGCACTCGAGAATTGTCTTGTTGGATGCTTCGGCCTGCCCATTGCCTTGAGGATACCTCAGCGTGGACATGTGCCGCTTGATGCCATATTTTTGGAAGAACTTCGCCAAATCTTTAACTACGAATTGTGGTCCGTTGTCTGTGATGATGGATTGAAGGATGCCAAATCGATAAATGATGTTTCTCCATATGAAGCACTCTATGTCCGTCTGAGTCGTGGTTATCATAGGCTCTGCTTCTACCTATTTGGTGAAGTAATCGGTTGCCATGATCATCATGCCTCTACCTCTAGTAGTGGGCGACATTGGCCCTACCA
Organism: Malus domestica; assembly: GCF_042453785.1. Classification (NCBI taxonomy): domain Eukaryota; kingdom Viridiplantae; phylum Streptophyta; class Magnoliopsida; order Rosales; family Rosaceae; genus Malus; species Malus domestica. The sequence goes on from NC_091676.1 coordinate 39,254,242, forward strand.
AGTTGATTGCCTACTGCATGAACGACCAAGGACTCGTCTATGGGTGTAGTTCACTGGCAGGCAGCGTTGGTACTAACTTGTAACGTTGGCAACAATCGTATTTTTGTACTAACTCCTTAGCGTCTTAATGCATGGTAGGCCAGTAGTAGCCTACGTTAAAAGCCTTATGTGCCAAAGATCAACCTCCAGAGTGATTTCCACAAACACCTTGATGGATTGAACTTAGAACCTTTAAGTTATCGGGAAATGCTAAGCAGCGAAGATGTGGTCCAGTGTAGGATCTTCGGACGAGCATGCTATTCGACATGTAGTAGCGTGCCACCTTTATTTAGAGCTTTCTAGACTCCAACCTTTTCGTAGGGAGTGTGCCATTAACTAGGTAGTCTATAATGGAATCTTGCAAGTTCGAAGTTGTACTAACCTGTGACACCTCGGCTGCTGGCTCCGCCTTTATGCTTGGCTTGTCTAAATGCTCCACCTGTCTAAAGCGTTTGAGTTAGTAGTCAAGGGTGGAGCCTAGGCTGGCTAGTGCGTCCGCGTGGGCGTTGTTTGCCTGTGGAACTTGAGTGAGGGTGTAAGTCTAAAATGCCTCTAGTTATTTGTGTACCTTCTCTAGGTATTGCACAATCTTTGGATGTTTTGTCATGTACTCCCCAGTAGTCTTGGTTGGTGATTAGTTGGGAATCAGAATGAATTGCGAGCTTTTTCAATGCCAAATTTTTTGCCATTCGGAGGCTTGCTAGTTGGCTTCATACTCTGCTTCGTTGTTGGATGCTTTGAAGCCTAGAGTGATCATTTGCTCTAGCATCGAACCGTCTGGGGTAATAAAGACCACGCCTGCTCCCGAGCCCTTGTAGTTGGATGTGTCATCAACATGCAAATGCCAGAAGTCTTCATCGGGTGGAGCAGGTACCGTTGTGTCGCTCTATTACGTCGCCTAGGCTAGGACCGAATTCTGCTATGAAGTCTACCAAGGCTTGGGCTTTTATCGTTTCTCGGGAGTAGAAAACTAAACCGTATTGGCCAAGTTCCAATGCCCATTTCATCACTTGTTAAGAAGCGTCTGGACCATGTAGGATTGATTGTAGAGGATACTAAGTCATGACGATGACTGTGTGAGCTTGAAAATATGGTATGAGTTTTCGAGCTGCAACAACTAGTGCCAAAATTAATTTCTCGATCTTTGGGTATCTAGTTTCCGCATCAAGAAGAGCTTTAAAAGTGTAGAATACCGGCAGTTGGGCCCTCAGCTTTTCTCGTATGAGGGCAGAGCTCACTGCTACTTTTGAGACTGCCAAGTAAATGTATAAGTCCTCTACTTCCGGCTTGGATAGTAAGGGAAGTGATGTGAGATACTTCTTCAGGTATTGGAAAGCTCTTTCACACTCATCATCGCATTTGTCTCGTTGTGCCCTCTTGATGATGTCGTCAACGTAGACCTCCATGGTTACTCCAATTTGCTTCTTGAACATCATATTTACCAATCTTTGGTAAGTGGCTCCCGTGTTCTTGAAGCCAAAGGGCATGACCTTGTAGCAGTAGGTCCCTTGCTCGATCATGAACGTGGTTTTCTCCTTATCGGCCTCATACATGGCTATTTGGTTGTAGCCAAAGTATATGTCCAAGAAATTGAGCAACTAGTTCCCATAAGTTAAATCTACTAGCAGATTGATTCGGGGAATTGAATAAGGATCCTTCAGGCATGCTTTATTGAGGTCGGTGTAGTCTACGCAAACCCTCCATTTGCCCTTCTCTTTCTTCATTACTAGCACGACTTTGGTAAGCCATGCTAAATGCGCCACCTCTTCTATGAACCCAGCCTTCAATAACTTGCCAATTTCTGCCTCAATGATCGCCACTCGCTTGGGTGCAAAATGTCTTCTTTTTTGGATCACCAGTTTGGCAACGGGGTCAAATTGCAGCTTGTGGCAAGCTATCTTATGGTCGATGCTAGGCATGTCTGAAGGTGACCACGCGAAGAAGTCATGATTTTCCTTAAGGAAAGCTGTGAGTTCCTTATTTTCTTTTAGGCTCAAACGTGAGCCAATTCTAGTAGTCTTCTTCGGCTGCTGGGGATCAAGAATTATGTGCTCGGTGTCCTCTTCAGGTTTCCATTCTGTCTCATCTGCTGGCGAGTGGGTTTAGACACCATCTTCTTGATTCGCTTACTGTAATTGCTATTTGGTAACTTCGTTGTCCCTTTAGACCTCGGTAGCCTCTATAGGGGTGAAGGTCTTCTTTTTTTACTCATTCAGTACTTGCACAGTGCATCGTCGAGATGTAGCCTCGTCAAACTTGATAGGCGTCCAGCTTTATCAGCCAAGGTCACCCTAGAATCTCATTGTAGGGAGACGGGTCGCTTACTATCGTGAATGTCTGCTTTAAGACAATTGGCGGTGTTTTCACATCAAGTGTGATATGGCCTATGACAGTCGATGTGTGTCTGTTGAATCCGGTGACTACCTCCGCTCGGTGTATGATTGTGCTTTCCAGGCCCATCTTCTGAATTACTGAGACTAAAGTAGGTTGACTGCACTTCCGTTATCAACCATTATCTTGTTGACTATAGAGTGGGCTAATTAGACAGATACCACCAGTGCGTCATCATGCAGGAAGTCGACACATTCGGCATCCTGCTCAGGGAAGCCAACGATGGGTCCAGGTTGGGTGTTGACTGTCTGGACCTGTGAGACCAGTAGAGCCTGCTGGATCTTCTTCTTCTTAGAATTATTGGTGGCTCTTAAGTGTTCAGATTTAGCGAAGATGTCATTAATCTGAATTATCTTGTTGGACGACTCTTCGTCTGCATTAGCGTTCCTTCTAGGCTATGCAGTTGGCTTGTCTAAGTATATGTCGACCTTGCCTTCCTTCACGAGTTTCTATAGGTAATTGTTCCAAGTATAGCAGTCGTTGGTTGTGTGACCAAGACCTCAGTGGAATGCGTAATACTTGGTGTGGTCCATCTTGGAAGTATCTCCCTTCGATTGTTTCAGCAGTTTGAACCATGGTTCGCTTTTGATGTCACCAAGGATTTGGTGGATCGGGATCGAGAACCTTGAGTAGTTCTTAGGCGTCAGGCCTTCTTTAGTCGGGGATCGGTCCTTACGCTTAGCCTCTTACCTACATTTATTGTTATACTATTTTCGTCCTCCTTTTTTTAGCTACTGCCGACTTTTTTCGAGGCAACTTTGGTGCCTTGTCTGCTCGTCGAGCTTCATCCCAAAGTGCATGCTTTTTTGCCAGAGTGAAAGAGTCTACCAGAGTTAGATCTTCTTTCATGATCAATTCTCCAAACAGCTGGTGGTTTGCTGGTAGTCCTTTTTGGAAGGCTGCACTTACCATCGAGTCGTCGCATCCGACTATCTTCGCCTTCTCTGCTTTGAACCTCTTCACGTAGTCGTGAAGTGACTCCTTTGGATTCTCTTTCACATTGAACAAATGGTCGGACTTCTTTTTTATCGAGCGGTAAGATGAGTATTCTTTGGTGAAAACCATGGAAAGCTCATCAAAACTCCAGATGAATTATGGCGGTAGAGTGTGGAACCAATCTTACGCCTTGCCTTGCAAAGTGGTGGCGAATATCATGCACATAAGGGCATCGTTGTTCCGATAAAGGACCATCGTGCTTCGGTAGTTCTTCAAGTGTCTCTTTGGAACTCCATCTTCTTTGAAATATGTGAAATGTGGCATGCTAAACATGTGTGGAGGCTCTACCTGCTCGATCATGTCTATGAAGGGTGACCTGCTCATATTGGTCATGTCCCGTCGTAGTGCCTCATTGGTGACCTCGTTGCGTTAGAAGTCACACAATCACTCTGTCAAGAGCCTCTATACTTCTTCCTGAATTTGCCTTTGTTGGGGTAGCGGAGCTCTCGGCCACCCCTGGTCTTGACTTGCTGGTCTAGGTTGTTTTTCTATGTGCTCGGTTCGTCTATGCCACGGTTGCGGTGCATGTGGTACGTTCTTAGTAGGCAAGTGGATTCCTCGTAGGCTTCCAGTTGAAACTTAAGCCGAATTGAGTGATTGCTTCTTTCCGTTCGTCGTGCTACCTACTAGCCGAGCCATGAATAAACACTTTGCCTAGAAGGTTGCTCATGCCGATTACCAGAGTGTGGTCCCAACGGTGAATGTTTGCTTGTCTATGGGCCTAACCGAGAATGCACACTCTCTTGCAGGCTAAGACGGGAGTATACACTATATATCAGGGGCCTAGTTAAGAGTGTACACTTCTAGAAAGCTCGGTTCGTTGCTGGTCAAGTGGCTGCTTGCTCGGACACTGCTAGAGAGGTTCTTCGTTTGCCTTTGTCCTACTTTAGCACATCTTGTCTGGGGCACGTTGCATTTCAGTGCACTGCAAAAGCTAATTCACCAAGGTCGTCTGCTGTGCAAGGGCGCTTGTCAACTCTATGACTTGTCGAGACAAGTGTTGCTCACCATTTGGGTTAGAAGTTCTTAGACGGAATGTGTCTCCTTGAGTAATGAAAGTGTAATGGGCTCTGAGCGTGAGATTTGAGTTGGGAAATATCAAATCTACGGAAATAGGGTGAAAATGCCCCCGGTTCAATCGTTGGCCCAGAAATTTAGAGTCGGGACGGTTGAACCAGTCTTGGACTGATTTAGGCTGCTTAGGACACAATGGGAGTGGGCTAGCCTATATGTAGCACACGTGAGTGCTGGGCCTAGGCTCGGCTCGGGTGCGCACTGGGTTCATGCCGAGTCGTGGCTCGGGTCGACTCATCCTAGGCTTAGGCTTGTGTGGTTTAAAGTGGCGTTGGGTTGTCTTCCGCATGGCTTGGGCATGTAGGTCCTAGGTCGTAAGCTGAGCTTGGGCTTGCACTGCTAGGGCAACAGCCTGGGCTGCTCTCAGCGCCTGGGCTCATCGTGGGTTATAAACTTGCCAAAGGTTACCACGGTGGTGGTTGCCATGGTGGCTGCCACGATGGTCCCCCGTGGGATGCAAATTTCCACCTTCTTCTTGGACAAAAATGCACCTGCAAAACAATTAACACCTAAGATCAAGGCCAATAGCCTCATGCACCCACGATGGATGGGGGGGGCTTTGGCCAAAGAGTCTCCAATGCCAAAGTTAGAATTTGAGAGAAAAAATGTTTCGAGGTTGTTGGAGAAATGAGGGGCTATATATATAGGTATGGCCGGCCCTATATGGATAAATAGGGATTGGCCACTTATGGTGGAAATTGGCTCTAATTGCAAGATATTATGCCAAATAATATCTTGCAATCAATTAGGTAATTAATCAATTAATTAGGCAATTATTCCCAATTTGAAAAGAATAATTGGAAGTTACCTTGTGGGTAAAGATTTGATTAGAGGGTTTTAAAAGAATACCATTTTGATCACCTTTGACCTTGATTGAGCCATTATTGTCTGTTGCATGTGCGTGGGAGTCCCGATGTGCCTCAGGGGTAATTTTGTCTTTTTAGCCCCAAAAGTCCACATGTCACCTCCATAATTTTCTTGGTTATTTTTGGCTCCACAAGAATCACAATAACCAACAATTCTCAGGCTCTTACTTCTTCTGTAAACTAACTCGTAGTCCTTTGTTTATGAAGATACCTCATCACTTTCTTTGCTGCTGTCAAATGAGCTTGTCCAGGATTGGATTGATATCTTTCTAGCTCAAGGCAAAAGCAATGTCAAGTCGAGTACAGACTTATGCATATATCATGCTGCCTACAATTGATGCATATGTTTGTCATTCATTTATGTCTTTTCAATCTTAGTTTTAGGACATTGTTGTTTCAGTTTGTCACCCTTTGTGACTGGTACTTCACTGCTAGTACAAGTTGACAAGTTAAACCTTTTGAGAATTTTCTCAATGTAGCCAATCAGTGAAAGACCAAGTAAGCCTCTCTTTTTGTCACGAGTGATTTAAATTCCTAGTACTTGTGAAACTTCTCCGATGTCTTTCATTTCAAAGTTGTTAGTGAGCATGAGCTTTATCTCTTGCAGCAGTGTCAGTATGTGCTAGCAAAAAAAATATCATCCATATAGAGGACTAGGATGATATGTCTCACAGTGGACTTGAGATAGATGCATTTATCTTCTGAGTTTTCAAGGAAACCATATGATTGTATGACTTCTTCAAATCTTAAGTACCACTGTCTTGAAGCCTGTTGCAAACCATAAATTGATTTCTTGAGTCTGCATACTAAATCCTTCTCTAATTCGTTAGTGAATCCCTTAGGCTGTTTCATGTAAATCTCTTCTTCGAGATTGCCATTAAAAAATGCAGTCTTAACATACATCTGACGTAGAAATAAGTCATAATGAGCCACTAATGCCATGACAAATATGAATGATTCCTTTGTTAAAACAGGTGAGAATGTTTCTATGTACTCCACTCCTTCTTGTTGAGTATATCCCTTAGCCACAAGTCTAGCTTTGAACCTTTCTATTTCATCCGTTTGAATCTCTCTTTGTTTTGAATACCCATTTGCATCCAATTGGTTTGTATCCTTTTGCAATACTTTAAGTTCCTACACTCCATTTTCTGTCATGGATTTAAGCTCAGATTTCATCCATTCTCATGTTGTACGCTATTCACCGTTTCCTTGAGGGCTGATGGCTCAACAATGTTGATGTCAGCCTTATTCAAATATAGTACAAAGTGATATGAGATTGCAGGCTTCCTTACGCTTGTCGATTTCCTAAGTATGGGTTCCCCTTGGCTTTGAACTTGTTCAGTAACTGGAATTTGAACAAGCTCACCTTCATTTGATGTATTGAATGGCAATGGATTGTCCGTCACGTCATGATTTTTTCCTGGTATTTCATTTTGTACATTGTTGCTTGCAGCTGAAGCAACATGCACCATTTGTACACTATAACTTGCAGATAAAGCAACCTGGTCCAAAGGAACACTGTCAAGCTCCATCTCGGTCGTTGGAGTTGAAGTTCTCACTACATTGTCTTATGTTTTCTCCTCAAAGACAAAACCGTTATTTGTCACACCACCTGCAATCTCCTCTATTAATTTAATCTTTCCCGTTTCAATGAAACTCATGGAATGGTCTGGAAAAGAAAACCTGTACTCTTTGGTTCTTTCTGGGTAACTTATGAAGTAACAACTTACTATTTCAGGATCAAGCTTTCTCTTTTGTGGATTGTAGGCCCAAGCTTCTTCCTTGCATCCCCAAGTTCTCAAGTGTTGTGCGCTTGGCTTCCTCTTGTTCCATAATTCAAATGGTGTTGCTGCCACTGATCTGCTAAGCACTCGATTTGAAATATAATTTGCAGTTTTGATTGCATCAGCCCACATAAATAATGGCAAAGTGGTAGTGCTCATCATGCTTCTTACCATATCCTTTAATGTTCAATTTTTCCTTTCTGAGATCCCATTTTGTTGTGGAGTTCCAGGATTGGTGTATTGAGCCACAATTCCCTCACTTTGTAGGTAGAGTGCAAATGGTCCAAGATTTCTACCATGTTCAGTGCACCTTCTATAGTATTATCCTCTTCTGTCTGGCCTCGCTACCTTAATCTTCTTGTCCAACTGTTTTTCAACGTCATCTTTGGAAATTTGAAAAGCCATTAGTGCACTAGACTTCTCAAATAATTTCAAGTAACAAAATCTTGAGTAATCATCTATGAAGGTTATAAAGTACTTGTAACCATCATATGTAGGTGTAGGAAAAGGGCCACAAATGTCTATGGATAAGCTCAAGCAATTCATTGCTCCTTGTTGCATCCTTCTTATGTGAATTAACCATCTTTCCTTTAATGCATTCAATACAAGTCTTCGGATTATCGTAATCCAGTCTTTCAATTGAAATGTGCCAGTCTTTTGTGTCAGAGAGTGGATCAAGTCTCATTGTGATTTAATCTCTTTTGTCCAACCATGTTTGCCATGTAACTTGGTTCTTTGCAGTTAAGTTTCAACATGTCACCAATGTGTAAACATTTCCAATAACTTGCAAGTTTTGATAAAAGCCACTGTCATTTATTGAAAATACAAACTTCTTCTTAACTAGCTATCCAACAGCTCCAATATATAATCAAAACTGATTATACAAATTAAAAGCTTCAAACATTCAATTACCCAGAAATCAAAAATGAAAATCTCTAATATTAGAAAGTCAGAAGTCAAATTTGGTGTCTGAAGGCTTCACCATAAATATTTGGACTAAAATCCCCTCAAACAAAAAAAAAGAAAAGAAAAAGCAGCTTGTAAAAAAATATATATATACACACACACACACACACACTAACACACTAATAAGGGTATTTGAGTCCAAACAAATAACCAACAACCATATTCATTCACCAACGTGTTTTGGCAGTTAACACATGTCACTCCAACACCCTGCGACCACAACATGATCGTGCTTCACCATGATCGTCCTTCTCCTTCATCCACGTTCTGCTTTGGCAGTTCACAAATCTCACCCCTAACACCATTTATATGCGCAGACAATTGCTTAGTTGGCGCTGCGACCACACCATTCTAGAGAAATCCTTCTACGCTGCATCTTTTGTCTCTCCTCCAAGCATGCAATCCTCTAAATCTTCTCTCTCTTCTCCACCTACGCCGCCTTCATTGCCATCTTCTCCAAGTACCCATGTTCCCAATTTAAAAAACTAGGGTCTAATTTTGGGGGTTTTTTGTTTCTTTCGTTAATTTGGAATGGGGATTTTCCCTAGCTCTCTAGATGCCCAATCTCTTTTAAAAACATGCAATAGTCTGTTGACGGATTCTGTCTTTAGATTTTAGTTTGAGTGGCTTGCATTGTATGGCTAATTATTTCTCACACTATCTAATCAAATGAAGGGGAAAGAGTTTCAGTTTGAAAGATGGTCATAAATCGACACACACAATCATCAAGCATTGAGTAAGATAATCACCATTCCAAATTAACGACAGAAAAAAAAACCCCCCAAAATTAGACCCCTAGTTTTTTAAATTGGGAACATTATCTTATAAGTTTGCATAACACTGAAGATTATCAATAAACAAGATCAACTAAGTGATTAAAATCAACAATATACATATGTCAATACTCCTCCTTGGTTCGAAGTTCCAAATAGCAGGACAAAAAGGTGCAGAGGCAAAATGAAAAACACTAAGAAAAACTGAACCTGACGTGAATCGAACACGCAACCTTCTGATCTGGAGTCAGACGCGCTACCATTGCGCCACAGATCCATACATGTTGCCTACTTTAACTGAATATACTCAAAGTTAAAAGATTAGTAACTATTTATCTTTAACTTTTTGTTTTTACTGTTGGAACAACGGTTTGAATTTCCCATTTGCTCATTCCCGCCCACTTCAGTTCTTCCATTCCAAAATTTTTATTTACCCATTTAAATAAAAGAACTTTAATGAAAAGCTCCCGGTATTGTTCACTTTAACGAAAAATCATATTTTTACACTAAAAAGTCAATCCTGATACTATTCACTTTACCCTTTATTTTGTTTTTATCGTTAAAACTCAAAGTTTTCAAACCCTTTTCATTAGTTTTCCTAATAAATAATAGTCGTGTGCATAAAAAGTAAATTAACTATCTAATAAATGATTACTCGTGGTGAAATGGCGATATAAGAGAATCTTTCCCATTAGGTGGGACAACACCTGAAGTTGGGTGGGTGGTTCTTGAGTTGGGGGTTAGTTGTTTGTTAAAGTTCCCTTATTTATTAGACAATAATGTTAGTAGAACAAAATATTAATTGCATGCCCTTCACCTAATGAGATAACTTACCACGATCCACAAGTTTTAGGGATATGGTAGTTCAACTAATTTGCGACAATAACAATTTGCTAATCCTATATAGGAAGATTTGAAATTTGACCATGAATTCTGCTCATCTACTAGAAGTAGAACAGCAACCAAAAATGTCAACAACAAACAAATTCCCCCTCAATTACAAATTGGCAAATTTTGCCAACTTCATACTCAAAACTTTTACACATAATTATAGAAAATTAAAAACCAACACCATCACCCGTAATGCCTACAAGTACACTGTTAAAAGCAATAAGCTATAATGATAGCCAACGAAATACGGTATTGCTATTGAGACTATCTGATGAATACAAGTTTACAAAAGAAAAGAATGCAAAATTTCGTCTGACTGCGTTTTCCCAAGGTGAATAAATGTAGCAGCCTCGACTTCAGAACTAAATTTTTCGGTACAGAAGTTTCTGGCCAACAAATAATTCAATTTTCCAAGTTGTCAGGCCCAATATTTATCTTTATCCACATATCCATCACAGGCATTCTGTGAAACTCGAAAGTTGAGTCATCTCGATGAGAAGTTGCCACTGGGTGAGACTTACTAATCAATAAATTTGAACTGGAGAAAATTAAAACCCAGAAGCAGCAAAGTATATAACAATATTACCTTGAAAATTCCTTCTCTTAGGTTTCCCCATCGAGATTCAACATTCCATTTCTCATTGCTCTAAGCTGGTGTTCATCTCAACTAACTTTTGTTGTTCTTCCTCCGTCTCTTGTGTTTTTACCTGATTCACAACCTTAGGCTTGTTGCTTGTAGATTGCTGATACATAACACCGCCTAGCATACATATTAACAGCCCCACTGTACCAACAATGGTTGAATGCTTGTCCCAAATAATCAGATTAATCACAACAGTCAATAGCTTGTTCACTATACCAAGAACAGTAAATCCAGTTGCAGAAATTGCCCTTCGGCAAGAAAATCCAAAGAAAGAGATGGATAAACCAAATAAACAAGATAACCCCACTGGCAAAAGCACATCTAAAGAATACCAATCTGATTCATCCGTGATTTCATGCTTAATCTTCTTCAATTCTCCCATTACTAGTAGTTCAATTGGAAACAGTAGAAGAGCCTCGAGATTGTTATACAGTACAAGACCCCATGTATTTAAGCCGATGGTCATTACTACATGCTTTATGTAGACAAAATCTATCGACATGCTTACCAAGTAAGCTAGAGCCCAACTATAAGCCGTGACTGTGAACTGGTAATCTGTAAGCACATAAATCACACTTCCCCCAAAAATTGTGGCAAGTGAGGCCCATGTCCTAATTGATGGCCATGGCTGGTGTAAGAAGAGAGTCTCTCCTATAGCAACAAAGATTGGAACAACTGAACGAAAGACAATGAAAGTGTCGACATTGGCATGAAGAAGGAGCTCACTGTTGGTGAAGAGAGAGAGGTAGAATATAATTGCTGCTGGTAGGAAGCGCCACATGGTAAGAAGGTCAAGCGAATCATGTTCTAGCAACTTAAGCCAGCCACATACAAGGACCCCCATAGCACTTGTAAAATACTGTAAAGCAGTTAGTGCCCCAGGGTAAGGAAATTTTACGACAGCCCATTTGTTGATAATGGAAAGCAATGAGGCAGACAAGCAATAACCAGCAGCTATACCATAGACTGAGATTTGTTGGAATATGACACTGTACCAGTTTGGTTGGATATTACCAAAGAGAGTAGGAGCACTTGAACCACCCTGGGCCTGACGACCCTGACCAACTTGAGGATTCTCTACACCATTTTTATTAGACATCTGTCGTAGGATAAAAAAATCTTTGTAAGTCCACACCATTATTTCATTTATATTTTTGCAAAATTCAGAAACAAATGCTTAACATAAACATCAGGCAAGAATAGCAACACCTTTCTCACGGACACTTCTGTTTCATCCATCTTGCTGGATTCACCAAGGACCTCCACTTGTTCAAGCAACTTCTTTAACTTTTCCTCCAGAACAAACAAATGTTCAGACTTTTCACTTGACAGTGGATGTGGTAGAGCAGGTTCCACCTCCTGATGACGGCGTTCTCGCTCACGCCTTACTCTTCTATCCAAATCCATAACCTGTAATGCAAGTAGATATGACAAAGAAATACAGGTGAATATTTTATTTTCATTGAGCATAAATATAGGTGAATAATTCTAGATCATCAAGCCCAATGGAAAAATGTGCAACTTACCAACATCTCACAAAACTGAGCAAGTTCGGCTGCAAACTTGGGAAAATATGCATCATGCTGTGGTGACTTCTCAAAACTATAATCACAAAATAAAAGAAACACTTAGAAGTAAAATACAAAATAATAATCAGTCCAATAGCAGGTAGAAAAGGGGTGAGGGGAACCACAAGAGCCTTGAAGGGAAATAAAAGGCAGCAGCTGATGGATTTATGATGAAACGGCAGACAGTAAGCTCATAAATTTCTGATAAAATGGAAGAAAGCATATGTAATGACTTCAGATGATGATCTGATTTTGAAATCTAAACTTCAAGTTTCAACAAAACAATCAAAATACTCTTATAAAAGCTTAGTGAAAGCAATTGTATACCATTTTCCAGATGGTTAAAAATTTATTCAACTTTTTCACGTAACAAAAATGAAATAAAAAAGAAGCTCGCAAAAGGGTTCAAGCTCCAGGAACAGAAACCTTTGATAAAATAATAAAGAAAGACGGTAGTAGATATTGATATGTGAAACATCAGCAAGCAACTATTTTAGTAAGCTAACTTGCTGAGATGGAATGGATACATTTCTATTCCCTTATAGGCAATCAACTACAACAACAACAACAACAAAGCCTTTTCCCACTAAGTAGGGTCGGCTATGTGAATCCTAGAACGCCATTGCGCTCGATTTTGTGTCATGTCCTCCGTTAGATCCAAGTACTCTAAGTCTTTTCTTAGGGTCTCTTCCAAAGTTTTCCTAGGTCTTCCTCTACCCCTTCGGCCCTGAATCTCTATCCCGTAGTCACATCTTCGAACTGGAGCGTCAGTAGGCCTTCTTTGCACATGTCCAACCCACTCATTCCTAATCTTATCCTTTCTCGTGAGCCCACACCTCCAACGAAGCATCCTCATCTCCGCTACACCCATTTTGTGTACGTGTTGATGCTTCACCGCCCAACATTCTATGCCATACAGCATCGCCGACCTTATTGCCGTCCTATAAAATTTTCCCTTGAGCTTCAGTGGCATACGACGGTCACACAACACGCCAAATGCACTCTTCCACTTCATCCATCCCGCTTGTATTCCATATATTCTGTCTTTAATCGGCTTAGGCGAAGACCTTTAGATTCCAACACTTCTCTCCAAAGGTTAAGCTTCGCATTTACCCCTTCCTGAGTTTCATCTATCAACCCTATATCGTTTGCGAAAAGCATACACCAAGGAATAACATCTTGAATATGTCCTGTTAACTCATCCATTACTAATGCAAAAATGTAAGGACTTAAGGATTGTTGATGCACAAAATCAGTGAGGACTTTGGTACCACAGAAAGTATTAAGTTTGTGACCTTCGCTAGATTGCTCCGGTCATTAGTGTGGATAAGTATGTAAAAGGATAGAGACAGGAGAGCAAACACAAGATGTACGTGGTTCACCCAGATTGGCTACGTCCACGGAGTAGAGGAGTTCTCATTAATTGTGAAGGGTTTACACAAGTACATAGGTTCAAGCTCTCCTTTAGTGGGTACAAGTGAATGATTAGTACAAATTGCATTAGGAAATATTTTGGGAGAATGATCTCCTTTTATAGAAGAGAGTTTCTAGCCTTGTTCTGACATTGACATGTGTCATGTTGTGATTGGCTTCTGATGTTGACAGGTGTCGCGCTATGATTGGTTTCTGATGTCGACACGTGTCGCTCTGTGATTGGCCTCCTGGTTGGAGGGGAAGCTCCTCGGTTGGGGACTTGCAAGATCCAAGCCGCTGAGTAATCACGAAACTTCTAAGTACCGAAGTATGGTATCGTCTTCACTTGCCTTATCTATCTTATAGGTAGATGTGGCATCTTCTCTGGAAGTACTCTTTCTCCGTCCAGGGGTGGTATCTTTAACTGGTGGAGATACAAAAGGTAATGTATCAATTTCACTTGAAGCTTACTTGTAGTTTCAGGCTTGGTCAAGCGCGAGACAAACCATATAGTAGGAGTCCCTCAAGTCGCCGAGCTAGGGGATCTGCTGAAAGAGATGATAGACAAGGTAAGCAATCAGAGCTCCAAGCAATCAATCCCAGATCAGAAGTTTGATTTCGAGTTCCGGCTGATTGTTCTCATTCTCCTTATCTTGTAGGCAGCATGAAGGATAAAGAGAAGAAAAGGAGAAGAGATGATATGAGATACTTTTGCTTTTGAAGAAGTAACTTTCCACAGGCTTATTCTTGAACTGGGCTGGAGGGTTTTCTGGTTTCCTCCAGAGTATAAGGCCGACTCAAGAATTTGAGGGTCAAAACAAGTCCATCAAATCTAGAGTACGTTCGACCCTGCTGATATGGGATACTTTTGCTGTTGACAAATTTGTGGAAGTATCGGCACGTGTTCTGTTACTCTTGTCTCCACATGCTTCTTTGTATCCTTCTCACTTGCCCTATCTGTTCCTCAGGCAGATGTGGTATCTTCTCTGGAAGCATAAGATGTTGAAGATGAGTACTCGAGAGCAATGTCAGGTAAGTAATCAGGTAAGGGTTCCAGGCAGTCAGTTCCTAACTGGAAGCTTGATTCCAAGTGCTGACTGATTGCTCTCTTTCTCCTTGTCTTGCAGGTAAGAACAAGGCCAAAGGAAAAGACAGGGAAAAAGCATAATATGGGATACTCTTGCTTTTAACCCTGATGATATGAGATATTCTTGCTCTGGTGTAGCTTGTTTGCAGAGGTATTATCGGGGGGAAAGAAAGCTGAGTATTTCGAGAGGCTTCGTTGGGAGTGCCCTCTCAGATATGAGGTAGGATTGAGCATTTTTGCAGGTCTGCCTGTCCGTTGAGGATGGAGGTCGACATATATAGGAGTCTTCCTAACAACAAGTAGTAATGCTATTCCTTTACCCTTCTTGGTCATAGCACTGTAGTGTGAGCTGCCAGCTTCACGTGTTTTAACTCTGTCAGAGCACTTTGAAAAAGTGATCTGTGGTATCTGGAAAGTTGATGTTGCGTGTGAAGATTACAGACAAGCTTTATCCAATGGCTCTCGAAGTTGAGAAAGCGATGCCTCTTCGGTTTTCGAACAAGCAATCTTGTCGGGGATCTGGCTCTCGAGATTCGGAGAACGGTGCCTCTTCAATTTTTGAGAAAGCAATTCTGCCGGTGTCTATTCGATTTTTGAGAAAGTAATCCTGTTGGGAGTCTGGCTCTCGAAATTCGGAGGGCGGTGCCTCTTCGATTTTGGAGCAAGCAATCTTGTTGGGAGTGTTTTCTCAAATGTGAGTAAAGGTTGGGCATTTTTGCTAGTCTACCTTGCCACGGAGCACAGAGGTTGACACACAGGGACTTTCCAATTATCCAGCAGTGATGCTGTTCCTTTACCCTTGTGGGTAATAATATGGTAGCTAAACCTTCAAAATTTATGTGTCTAAACTTTGTTAGTGCTGTTTCTTTGCTATTCTTTTACCCTTCTTGGTCATAGCGATGTAGTAACTCCGCCTATGTCTTACATGGCCGGTCCCAAGCCCGGATAAAGGAGGAGGGGGAGGGCGTCAGGTAGTCGACAGCCGGCACTCCATGATCACGTCGAATCCTTATGAAAATGAATCCAGAACAAAATCGCGCTAAAGCTAGGGCGTCACCCGTAAGTGGCGCGCTGTGTGGCCTGAGCACAGTGATAAGTGAGCAAGGGTCGCTGCATCTCCATCGGCACCCGGATGCAGTGTTAAATGAGCAAGGGGGCCATAGAAACTTCTTTTCGAACGACTCCACTCAAAGTTGTTTGGGAGCATATGCTCCTATCAATTTTACCCGGGACACACAAAAGAAGTACTTTGATCCTATTAGACGGGGGAGGGTGAAGAAACTAGGACAGAAGGGTAGAGTTCAAGAGAGCAAAATGCGTTTAGGAACGTGGAATATAGGAACCTTAACGGGAAAATCTATGGAAATAGTGGAAGTTATGGTGAGGAGAAGGATAAATATTATGTGCCTACAAGAAACTAAGTGGGTTGGTAGTAAGGCAAAGGATCTAGAAAACTCAGGGTTTAAACTTTGGTATTCGGGCACAAATAGAACGAGAAACGGTGTTGGCATCATCGTGGACAAGACCTTGGTACAAGATGTTGTAGATGTCAAGAGGGTAGGAGATAGAATCATGGCAATCAAGATTGTAATAGGACAAGAACTTATCAATGTGATTAGTGCGTACGCACCTCAAGTAGGGTTGGATACGAGTTCGAAGGAGAAATTTTGGGAAGATCTTGGAGACTTGGTGCAAGGAATTGCTCAGACGGAGAAGTTATTTATAGGAGGAGATTTAAATGGACACGTGGGCAGGGAGACAGGCAACTATGGAGGTTTTCATGGTGGCCATGGTTTTGGGGAGAGAAACGAGGATGGGGAAGCTATCTTGGATTTTGCAATGGCATATGATCTCTTCTTAGCCAACACCTTCTTTAAGAAGAGAGAAGAACATGTGATCACCTACAAGAGTGGGTCGTCAAAAACACAAATAGATTTTCTTCTAATGAGGAAAGGGGATCGTATAACTTGTAAGGATTGCAAAGTTATACCAGGAGAGAGCGTGGCTAATCAACATCGCTTGTTGGTGATGGATGTACATATCAAAAGAGTAAGACAAAAGAACAAGACTTGGAAGTGCCCAAGGACTAGATGGTGGAATCTAAAAGAAGAAAAACAAGTCATTTTCAAAGAGAAGGTAATCACCCAATGTGTGTGGGATAGAGAGGGGGAAGCTAGCCAAATGTGGGATTCCATGGCTAGTTGTATCCGAAAAGTAGCAAAAGAGGTATTAGGAGAGTCCAAGGGCTTTGCCCCACACCAAAAGGAATCTTGGTGGTGGAATGAGGAGGTACAAACAAAGGTGAAGGCTAAGAAGGAATGTTGTAAAGCCTTATACAAGGAGAGGACCGATGAAAATGGTGAAAAGTATAGAAAAGCGAAGCAAGAGGCGAAAAAAGCTGTCAGAGAAGCTAAGTTAGCGGCCTACGACGATATGTATAAACGACTAGATACCAAAGAAGGAGAGTTGGATATCTATAAACTATCTAGAGCAAGGGAAAAGAAGACAAGGGATCTAAACCAAGTGAGGTGCATCAAGGATGAGGATGGAAAGGTTCTTGCTACAGAGAACGCGGTTAAAGACAGATGGAGAGGTTATTTTCATAATCTTTTCAATGAAGGACATGAAATGAGCGATTCTTTAGGGGAGTTGAGTAACTCAGAAGAGTGTAGAAACTACTCTTTTTATCGTCGAATCCGGAAGGAAGAAGTGGTTGTAGCTTTGAAGAAGATGAAGCATAAAAAAGCAATAGGCCCAGACAATATACCAATCGAAGTGTGGAAACTTTTGGGAAAGACAGGTATAACATGGCTCACTGACCTTTTCAATAGGATTTTGAAAACGAAGAAGATGCCAAATGAGTGGCGAACGAGCACTTTGGTGCCTATCTACAAGAACAAGGGCGACGTACAAAATTGCATGAACTATAGGGGTATTAAGCTAATGAGTCATACAATGAAGCTCTGGGAGAGAGTCATTGAGCATAGATTGAGGCAAGAGACACGGGTTTCGGACAACCAATTCGGGTTCATGTCAGGGCGCTCAACCATGGAGGCAATCTATCTCTTACGAAGATTGATGGAAAGATATAGAGATGGGAAAAAGGATTTACACATGGTCTTTATAGATTTGGAAAAAGCGTATGATAGGGTCCCAAGAGACATTCTTTGGAGGATTTTAGAGAAGAAAGGAGTACGAGTAGCATATATCCAAGCTATAAAGGATATGTATGAAGGAGCAAAGACTGCCGTAAGAACTCATGAAGGACAAACCGAAAGCTTCCCCATAACTGTAGGATTACATCAAGGCTCATCCTTAAGTCCTTACCTTTTTGCGTTGGTAATGGATGAGTTAACAGGACATATTCAAGATGATATTCCTTGGTGTATGCTTTTCGCAGACGATATAGTGTTGATAGATGAAACTCAGGAAGGGGTAAATGCAAAGCTTAACCTTTGGAGAGAAGTGTTGGAATCTAAAGGTCTTCGCCTAAGCCGATCAAAGACAGAATATATGGAGTGCAAGTTCAGTGCAAATGGAGGCCAAAACGAGTTAGGGGTGAGGATCGGAGATCAAGAAATACCAAAAAGCGACCGTTTTCGTTACCTAGGATCTATCTTGCAAAAGAACGGAGAATTAGATGGAGATCTCAACCATAGAATACAAGCTGGATGGATGAAGTGGAAGAGTGCATCCGGTGTGTTGTGTGACCGCCGTATGCCATTGAAGCTCAAGGGAAAATTTTATAGGACGGCAATAAGGCCGGCGATGCTGTATGGCACAGAATGTTGGGCGGTGAAACATCAACACGTACACAAAATGGGTGTAGCGGAGATGAGGATGCTTCGTTGGATGTGTGGGCACACGAGAAAGGATCAGATTAGGAATGAGGATATCCGGGGTAAAGTAGGAGTAGCCGAAATTGAAGGAAAGATGAGAGAAAATCGGTTACGGTGGTTTGGACATGTGCAAAGAAGGCCTACTGACGCTCCGATTAGAAGATGCGACTATGGGACAGAGGTTCAGGGCCGAAGGGGTAGAGGAAGACCTAGGAAAACTTTGGAAGAGACTCTAAGAAAAGACTTAGAGTACTTGGATCTAACGGAGGACATGACACAGGATCGAGCACAATGGCGTTCTAAGATTCATATAGCCGATCCCACTCAGTGACTTGGATTTTCCAAGTCTCCAATCGAGAAGTTTTCCTCACTCGGGAAATTAAGGGAACACTACCCCAACCTACATGCTCCACTCAGAAAGCTTCAACATACAAGCTTCAACAAAAGAAAATTCAAAGAACTTAGCGAAGAAGGCTTTGGTGTATTTAACACAATACGTTGAAATGAAGGAAAGCTTATTTATTGATATCCCCGATCAGCTACAAATATGTACATATACATGAGTCAAAATAAACACACAAGACGGAGCCTTCACAAAGGTTGCTTAGGAGAAGTCTCAGCAGTCGGTAGAGCCCCAGAAAGAGAAGGCACCGAAGGGGGATCATTTGGAGCCTCAGTACTGGACAGAACCCTAGAAGGAGGAGGCATCAGAGGTTGATCATTCGGAGCTTCATTACGCGGTACAGCCCCAGAAGACGAAGGCAATAAATGCCTTTGGAACAAACCCACAAATCTCTGATGATCAAGTAAAACCTGACCATCAGTTTCCTTCATCTGGTCAAGCTTCCTCTTCATGTTTGTAGCATAGTCATGTGCGAGCCGGTGCAACTGTTTATTCTCATGCTTGAGCCCTCTAATCTCCTGTTTGAGACTCATCACTTCAGCCGCCAAGGATTCAACTTGGCGGGTTCGAGCAAATAGGCGTTGGGCCATATTAGACACAGAACCTGCACACTGAACACTGAGAGCCAACGAATCCTTAACAGCTAACTCATCAGACCGTTTGGAAAGTAGTCTGTTATCTTTGGGAGTGAGAAGGTTCCTGGCCACCACCGCAGCGGTCATATCATTCTTCATCACGGAATCCCCAACGGTAAGAGGACCAGTAGGGGAGACGAAGGATGGGCGCCATATGTTGTCTGGAGAAGGCGGGGCTGCCTCTTCAACAAGGTTCAAGTCAAAACGACGGTCGGAGGGGCCAGACATTTTCAAAGGTGTTGAAGAGAGAAGAGGTCGGACAAATCAAGATCTTAGAAGTGCAAGAATGAAGCTTCTACTGGTGGAGATTCAAGTGTGCTTTGGAACTTAATGTCAGCCTCTATAAAAATCTGCACTCGACGGAGCTTCGGAAATCGAAGAGGCGCCTGCTCAGAAATCGAAGAGGCGTTTGCTTTCTCAAAAGCTGGGCTGCTTAGAGATCACGAGGGTTGATCTCAGAAATCGAAGAGGCGTTTGCTTTCTCAAAAGTTGGGCTTCTCAAAGACCACGAAGGCCGATCTCAGAAATCGAAGAGGCGCTCGCTTTCTCAAAAGCTGGGCTCCCCAGAGACCACGAGGGCCGATCTCAGAAATCGAAGAGGCACCTACTTTTCCAGCCTTGTCAGCACCCGTCACACGCACACTCAGCTTTGCAGAAATTATGGGCATTCTGTCGAAGACTTCTGGGGAAGTAGAAAACACATGAATCTTACTGTTCAATCACCCACTTCCCACACGCAACAATAGCTCATGGGTACCACAGATAACTTTGCCAAAGTTCTCTGCCAAAGTTGAGCACGTGAAGCTTGCAGCTCCCACTACATCGCTCTGACCAAGAAGGGTAAAAGAATAGCAAAGAAACAGCACTAACAAAGTTTAGACCCATAAATTTTGAAGGTCTAGCTACCATATTATTACCCACAAGGGTAAAGGAACAGTACTATTGCTGGATAATTGGAAAGTCCCTGTGTGTCAACCTCTGTGCTTCGTGGCAAGGTAGACTAGCAAACATGCCCAACCTTTACTCACATTCGAGAAAACACTCCCAATAAGATTGCTTGCTCCAAAATCGAAGAGGCACCGTCCTCCGAATCTCGAGAGCCAGACTCCCAACATGACTACTTTCTTAAAAATCGAAGAGAGGGTAAAGGAACAGTACCATTGCTGGATAATTGGAAAGTCCCTGTGTGTCAACCTCTGTGCTTCGTGGCAAGGTAGACTAGCAAACATGCCCAACCTTTACTCACATTCGAGAAAACACTTCCAACAAGATTGCTTGCTCCAAAATCGAAGAGGCACCGCCCTCCGAATCTCGAGAGCCAGACTCCCAACGTGATTACTTTCTCAAAAATCGAAGAGACACTGCTCCCCGAATCCTCGAGAGCCAGACCCCCAGCATGATTGCTTTCTCAAAAATCGATGAGGCATCGTTCTCCGAATCAATCGAAGAGGCGCTCGCTTTCTCAAAAGCTGGGCTGCTCAGAGACCACGAGGGCCGATCTCAGAAATCGAAGAGGCACCTACTTTTCTAGCCTTGTCAGCACCTGTCACACGCACACTCAGCTTTGCAGAAATTATGGGCATTCTGTCGAAGACTTCTGGTGAAGTAGAAAGCACATGAATCTTACTGTTCAATCACCCACTTCCCACACGCAACAATAGCTCATGGGTACCACAGATAACTTTGCCAAAGTTCTCTGCCAAAGTTGAGCACGTGAAGCTTGCAGCTCCCACTACATCGCTCTGACCAAGAAAGGTAAAAGAATAGCAAAGAAACAGCACTAACAAAGTTTAGACACATAAATTTTGAAGGTCTAGCTACCATATTATTACCCACAAGGGTAAAGGAACAGTACCACTGCTGGATAATTGGAAAGTCCCTGTGTGTCAACCTCTGTGCTTCGTGGCAAGGTAGACTAGCAAACATGCCCAACCTTTACTCACTTTCGAGAAAACACTCCCAACAAGATTGCTTGCTCCAAAATCGAAGAGGCACCGTCCTCCGAATCTCGAGAGCCAGACTCCCAACATGACTACTTTCTCAAAAGCGAAGAGAGGGTAAAGGAACAGTACCATTGCTGGATAATTGGAAAGTCTCTGTGTGTCAACCTTTGTGCTTCGTGGCAAGGTAGACTAGCAAACATGCCCAACCTTTACTCACATTCGAGACAACACTCCCAACAGGATTGCTTGCTCCAAAATCGAAGAGGCACCGCCCTCCGAATCTCGAGAGCCAGACTCCCAACATGATTACTTCCTCAAAAATCGAAGAGACACTGCTCTACGAATCTCGAGAGCCAGACCCCCAGCATGATTGCTTTCTCAAAAATCGAAAAGGCATCGTTCTCCGAATCTCGAGAGCCAGATACCACAGACCACTTTTTCAAAGTGCTCTGACAGAGTTAAAACATGTGAAACTGGCAGCTCCCACTACCGTGCTATGACCAAGCAGGGTAAAGGAATAGCATTACTACTTGTTGTTAGGGAGACTCCTATATATGTCGACCTCCATCCCCAACGGACAGGCAGACCTGCAAAAATGCTCAACCTTTCATCATATCTGAGAGGGCACTCCCAACGAAGCCTTTCGAAATATTCAGCTTTCTTTCCCCCCGATAATACCTCTGCAAACAAGCTATACTAGAGCAAGAATATCTCATATCATCAGGGTTAAAAGCAAGAGTATCCCATATCATGCTTTTTCCCTGTCTTTTCCTTTGGCCTTGTTTTTACCTGCAAGACAAGGAGAAAGAGAGCAATCAGTCAGCACTTGGATCAAGCTTCCAGCCAGGAACTGACTGCCTGGAACCCCTTACCTGATTACTTACCTGGCATTGCTCTCGAGTACTCATCTTCAACATCTTATGTTTCCAGGGAAGATTCCGCATCTGCTTGAGGAACAGATAGGGCAAGTGCGAAGGATACAAGGAAGCATGTGGAGACAAGCGTAACAGCACACGTGCCGATACACCCATTACTCTGTCAAAAGCAAAAGTATCCCATATCAGCAGGGTGGAACGTACTCTAGATTTGATGGACTTGTTTTGACCCTCAAATTCTTCAGTCGGCCTTATACTCTGGAGGAAACCAGAAAACCCTCCAGCTCAGTTCAAGAATAAGCCTGTGGAAAGTTACTTCTTCAAAAGCAAAAGTATCTCATATCATCTCTTCTCATTTTTCTTCTCTTTATCCTTCATGCTGCTGCAAGATGGGGAGAAGGTGAACAATCAGTCGGAGCTCTGATTGCTTACCTTGTCTGTCACCTCTTTCAGCAGACCCCCTAGCTCGGCGACTTGGGGGACTCCTACTACATGGTTTGTATCGCGCTTGACCAAGCCTGAGACTACAAGTAAGCTTCAAGTGAAATTGATACATTACCTTGTGCATCTCCACCAGTTAAAGATACCACCCCTGGATGGAGGAAGAGTACTTCCAGAGAAGATGCCACATCTACCTATGAGACAGATAAGGCAAGTCAAGACGACACCACACTCCGATACTTAGAAGTTTCGTGATTACGAGATCATTCTCCCACAATATTTCCTAATGTCATTTGTACTAAATCATTCACTTGTACTCACTAAAGGAGAGCTTGAACCTATGTACTTGTGTAAACCCTTCACAATTAATGAGAACTCTTCTATTCCGTGGACGTAGCCAATCTGGGTGAACCACGTACATCTTGTGTTTGCTTTCCTATCTCTATCCATTTATATACTTATCCACACTAATGACCGGAGCAATCTAGCGAAGATCACAAAAAGCGACCGTTTTCGCTACCTAGGATCTATCTTGCAAGAGAACGGAGAATTAGATGGAGATCTCAACCATAGAATACGAGCTGGATGGATGAAGTGTAAGAGTGCATCCGGCGTGTTGTGTGACCGTCGTAGGCCACTGAAGCTCAAGGGAAAATTTTATAGGACGGCAATAAGGCCAGCGATGTTGTATGGCACAGAATGTTGGGCGGTGAAGCATCAACACGTACACAAAATGGGTGTAGCGGAGATGAGGATGCTTCGTGGGATGTGTGGGCACACGAGAAATGATAAGATTGGGAATGAGGATATCCGAGGTAAAGTAGGAGTAGCCGAAATTGTAGGAAAGATGAGAGAAAATCGGCTCCGATGATTTGGACATGTGCAAAGAAGGCCGACTGACGCTCCGGTTCGAAGATGTGACTACGGGACAGAGGTTCAGGGCCAAAGGGGTAGAGGAAGACCTAGGAAAACTTTGGAAGAGACTCTAAGAAAAGACTTAGAGTACTTGGATCTAACGGAGGACATGACACAAAACCGAGCGCAATGGCGTTCTAGGATTCATATAGCCGACCCCACTTAGTGGGAAAAGGCTTTGTTGTTGTTGTTGTTGTTGTTGTTGTTGGTCATAGCGATGTAGTGGGAGCTGCAAGCTTCACGTGTCTAAACTTTGTCAGAGATCTTTGGCAAAGTTATCTGTGGTACCCATGAGCTGATGTTGCATGTGGAAAGTGGATGATTGAATAGTAAGATTCACGTGCTTTCTACTTCACCAGAAATCTTCAACAGATTGCCCGTAATTTCCGCAAAGCTGAGTGTGCATGTGACAGGTGCTGACAAGGCTGAGAAAGCAGGTGCCTCTTCGATTTCTGAGATCGGCCCTCGTGGTCTCTGAGCAGCCCAGCTTTTGAGAAAGCAAGCGCCTCTTTGATTTTTGAGATCGGCCCTCGTGGTCTTTGAGCAGCTCAGCTTTTGAGAAAGCAAACGCCTCTTCGATCTCTGAGGTCAGCCCTCGTGGTCTCTAAGCAGCCTAGCTTTTGAGAAAGCAAACGCTTCTTCGATTTCTGAGCAGGCGCATCTTCGATTTCTGAAACTCCGTCAAGTGCAGATTTTTATAGAGACTGGCATTAAATTCCAAAGCACACTTGAATCTCCACCAGTAGAAGCTCCCTTCTTGCACTTCTAAGATCTTGATTTGTCCGACCTCTTCTCTCTTCAACACCTTTGAAAATGTCTGGTCCTTCCGACCGTCATTTTGACTTAAACCTTGGTGAAGAGGCAGCCGTGCCTTCTCCAGACAACATATGGCGCCCATCCTTCTTATCCCCTACTGGTCCTCGTACCGTTGGGGATTCCGTGATGAAGAATGATATGACTGCTGCGGTGGTGGCCAGGAACATTCTCACTCCCAAAGATAACAGACTTCTTTCCAAACGGTCTGATGAGTTGGATGTTAAGGATTCTCTGGCTCTCAGTGTTTAGTGTGTAGGTTCTGTGTCGAATATGGCCCAACACCTATTTGCTCGAACCCGCCAAGTTGAATCATTGGCGGCTGAAGTGATAAGTCTCAAACAGAAGATTAGAGGGCTCAAGCATGAGAATAAACAGTTGCACAAGCTCGCACATGACTATGTTACAAACATGAAGAGGAAGCTTGACCAGATGAAGGAATCTGATGGTCAGATTTTACTTGATCATCAAAGGTTTGTGGGTGTGTTCCAAAGGCATTTATTGCCTTCGTCTTCTGGGACTGTACCGCGTAATGAAGCTCCAAATGATCAACCTCCGATGCTTCTTCCTTCTAAGGTACTGTCCAGTACTGAGGCTCTGAGTGATCACCCTCCGGTGCCTTCTCTTTCTGGGGCTCTACCGACTGCTGAGACTTCTCCTAAGCAACCATTGTGAAGGCCCCCTCTTGTTTGTTTATTTTGACTCATGTATATGTACATATTTGTAACTTATCGGAGATATCAATAAATAAGCTTTGCTTCATTTCAACGTATTGTGTTAAATACACCAAAGCCTTCTTCACTAAGTTCTTTGAATTTTTCTTTTGTTGAAGCTTGTATGTTGAAGCTTTGTAAGTGAAGCATGTAGGTTGAGGTAGTGTTCCCTTAATTTCTCGAGTGAGGAAAACTTCTCGATTGGAGACTTAAAAAGTCCAAGTCACTGAGTGGGGTTGGTTATATGAATCTTAGAACGCCATTGTGCTCGGTCCTGTGTCATGTCCTTCGTTAGATCCAAGTACTCTTAAGTCTTTTCTTAGAGTCTCTTCCAAAGTTTTCCTAGGTCTTTCTCTACCCCTTCAACCCTGAACCTCTATCCCGTAGTCGCATCTTCTAACCAGAGCGTCAGTAGGACTTCTTTGCATATGTCCAAACCACCGTAACCGATTTTCTCTCAGCTTTCCTACAATTTCGGCTACTCCTACTTTACCTCAGATATCCTTATTCCTAATCTTATCCTTTCTCGTGTGCCCACACATCCAATGAAGCATCCTCATCTCCGCTACACCCATTTTGTGTACGTATTGATGCTTCACCGCCCAACATTCTGTGCCATACAGCATCGCCGACTTATTGTCGTCCTATAAAATTTTCCCTTGAGCTTCAGTGGCATACGGCAGTCGCACAACACGCCGGATGCACTCTTCCACTTCATCCATCCAGCTTGTATTCTATGGTTCAGATCTCCATCTAATTCTCCGTTCTTTTGCAAGATAGATCCTAGGTAGCGAAAGCAGTCACTCGTTGGTATTTCCTGATCTCCGATCCTCACCCCTAACTCATTTTGGCCTCCATTTGCACTGAACTTGCACTCCATATATTTTGTCTTTAATCGGCTTAGGCGAAGACCTTTAGATTCCAACACTTCTCTCCAAAGGTTAAGCTTCACATTTACCCCTTCCTAAGTTTCATCTATCAACACTATATCGTCTACGAAAAGCATACACCAAGGAATATCATCTTGAATATGTCCTGTTAACTCATCCATTACCAACGCAAAAAGGTAAGGACTTAAGGATGAGCCTTGATGTAATCCTACAGTTATGATGAAGCTTTCGGTTTGTCCTTCATGAGTTCTTACGGCAGTCTTCGCTCCTTCATACATATCCTTTACAGCTTGGATATATGCTACTCGTACTCCTTTCTTCTCCAAAATCCTCCAGAGAATGTCTCTTGGGACCCTATCATACGTTTTTTCCAAATCTATAAAGACCATGTGTAAATCCTTTTTCCCCTCTATATCTTTCCATCAATCTTTATAAGAGATAGATTGCCTCCATGGTTGAGTGCCCTGGTATGAACCCGAATTGGTTGTCTAAAACCCGTGTCTTTTGCCTCAATCTATGCTCAATGACTCTCTCCCAGAGCTTCATTGTATGACTCATTAGCTTAATACCCCTATAGTTCATGCAATTTTGTACGTCGCCCTTATTCTTGTAGATAGGCATCAAAGTGCTCTTTCGCCACTCATTTGGCATCTTCTTCGTTTTCAAAATCCTATTGAAAAGGTCAGTGAGCCATGCTATACCTGTCTCTCCCAGGACTTTTCACACTTCGATCGATATATCATCTGGACCCACTACTTTTCTATGTTTCATCTTCTTCAAAGCTACAACCACTTCTTCCTTCCTGATTCGACGATAAAATGAGTAGTTTCTATACTCTTCTGAGTTACTCAACTCCCCTAAAGAAGTACTCCTTTCATGTTCTTCATTGAAAAGATTATGAAAATAACCTCTCCATCTGTCTTTGACCGCATTCTCTGTAGCAAGAA
Organism: Malus domestica; assembly: GCF_042453785.1. NCBI lineage: Eukaryota > Viridiplantae > Streptophyta > Magnoliopsida > Rosales > Rosaceae > Malus > Malus domestica. Next base: position 39,281,147 of record NC_091676.1, read on the forward strand.
CCTTTCCATCCTCATCCTTGATGCACCTCACTTGGTTTAGGTCCCTTGTCTTCTTTTTCCTTGCTCTAGCTAGTTTATAGATATCCAACTTTCCTTCTTTGGTATCTAGTCGATTATACATATCGTCATAAGCCACTAACTTAACTTTTCTCACAGCTTTCTTCGCCTCTTCTATACCTTTCACCATTTTCATCAGTCTTATCCTTGTATAAGGCTTTACAACATTCCTTCTTAGCCTTCACCTTTGTTTGTACCTCCTTATTCCACCACCAAGATTCCTTTTGGTGTGGAGCAAAGCCCCTGGACTCTCCTAATACCTCTTTTGCTACTTTTCGGATACAACTAGCTATGGGATCCCATATTTGGCTAGCTTCCCCCTCTCTATCCCACACACACTGGGTGATTACTTTCTCTTTGAAAATTGCTTGCTTTTATCCTTTTAGATTCCACCATCTAGTCCTTGGGCACTTCCAAGTCTTGTTTTTTTTTCTCACTCTATTGATATATACATCCATCACCAACAAGCGATGTTGATTAGCCAAGCTCTCTCCCGGTATAACTTTGCAATCCTTACAAGTTATACGATCCCCTTTCCTCATTAGAAGAAAATCTATTTGTGTTTTTGACGACCCACTCTTGTAAGTGATCACATGTTCTTCTCTCTTCTTAAAGAAGGTGTTGGCTAAGAAGAGATCATATGCCATTGCAAAATCTAATATAACTTCCCCATCCTCGTTTCTCTCCCCAAAACCATGGCCACCATGAAAACCTCTATAGTTGTCTGTCTCCTTGCCCACATGTCCATTTAAATCTCCTCTTATAAATAACTTCTCCGCCTGAGCAATCAACTAATCTAGAAAAAATACCAATAACTTATAGCAGCAGCTTAGAATACCATGGTTGAAGTATTGCGATATTGAATTTTCATTCTACATGTATGAATCTGTTAATTATGCATAAAATAGAGCTTTTGTAGCAAAACCAGTACAACAAATTCACTTAGGACGGAAAAAGAAAACACAATTCCTTTAATTGCATTGGATCTAGATGCACAAAGTGCGGCAACATGAAAACCTCAGGAAACATTTCCGACAAGAAAATCCTAACCTAGAAAAAATGTCCAGTTAGTCACCTTTCTTTCAACTTTGGTTCATGTATTTGAGGGCACTGTCCTGTTTCATAAACAAAAGATTCGCTGTTAGTGATGTGTTATACTCTCCAAACATCCGAAAAGCAAATGATTTGGGAATCGAATCGTGATTCAAACATTTCTTGCTTGCTCTTTCTCAGCAACCAAATAGACTGTTAAACAGGTGTAATTCAATATGAAATTTAAAAGCAATGCACCTAGATCGCTTCGAGTATTGGCGAAGAGATCGAACGGGCAAAAACGAACCAAATAGTGCCCGCAGACCTCCTTATCATCCCAAGTAATTTCCCTCCCCCTCTTTCTCTCTTCCTCCGTCAAATTACGAGCTGGAAATTGGAATTCATCAACAAAATTAAAAAAAAAAAATATATATATATATATATATATATATATACACACATAAACACATTACAGCAGGAGTAAGCAAAATATTAATCCAATTAGAAACCACTAAATATTACCAAAGTATAATATCTAAAATGCCCCAAGAAGCAAAAGAAAATGAGTATGTAGAAAAACAACAATTAGGGTTTATGAGAGATACCTGTGCCCATAAGTTCGTGTAGCAGAGAAGGAAATTCAAGGGGCTTGAATTTGAAAGAAAAATAAAAACAAAAAATTAATTTGAGTTGGAGAATAGAAAATTGAGATAAGGGTTTATAGGAAATGCACAAGTGAGGAATAAGCAGCTCCCATGGCTTTTAGGCCCTCTAGGCTCTCGGCTTCAGGTTTGATTTTGAATCTCAAGGAGTAGATTTATGATTGGGAATCTGAGGGAGAACGGGACAGCGACGGTAGTGGTATATATTCCTCATTCTTTGCTAACTTTGATTCAAGGTCATTTTTCGGACAATTACTACTAATTTCCTCCTCCTTTTTTTAAGGCTAAATTTGCTTCTTTGGTCGCTATCCTATTTTTCTCCACCTATGCAAATAGTGTTCGAATCTTTTCCCTTTACTTTAAAATAGTAAAGTAAAATTATTATAAGTGGTGAATTACTCTTGTGGTTAGGATATTAGGAAAACTAATGAAAATGTCTTGAAAATTTTGAGTTTTAATGATAAGGACAAAATAAAGGGTAAAGTGAATAGTACCAGGATTGACTTTTTAGTGTAAAAATGTGGTTTTTCGTTAAAGTGAACAGTACCGGGTGCTTTTCGTTAAAGTTCCCTAGGATATTTCTCTTTAAAACATTAAGTCAAGAGTTCAAACTTTCCCTTCCTTTTAATGTATAATTAATATAGAGTATCGTTAATGCAGGTCTCCAAGCCACTTTTCTTTCCTTTTAATGTATAGCCCACCAAGACCTGAATGGATAACCAACCAACCAAAAGCAGTGCTTTTCACTTATCCGAACTAAAGGTGTTTGATTCTACAACTCCATTGTTGTTAATCCAAACAGAAGAAGTCACCGGTGACCAACACAAAGTTGTTCACTTGTTCGAACTGAAGATGTGTTGACGGGAAGGTTAAGGTAGTTAGTGTGTTTCTCAAGAGCGTGAGAAAGGTTCCGTGTAGTGCGAGGATTTTCGCATGGTGCGTTTAAGTTGTTTGTTGAGTTGAATGGCGCTTTTAATGTTGCAAAGCCTCCTTTATTTATAGGCGAGGCTTCCATGATAAACAAGCCTACAGAGGCAAAGTTTTGATGGTACTGTGTTTGCTCGGTGTTTACTTGAATATTCTTTTTATCCTTTCTTAGCCAAAACTTCATCTCCATACAATTTTGACCTCTTTGATTACAACTACAATTTTGAACTTAATCACCTTATGAGATTCATTCATCTTTATCCAACCACGTAGCCACTCTAATCATTGGGATGATTCATATTTATCCAAACCCTAGTTTGATTCTTCGCAATTTCAATTTGTGTAGGATTCGACTGAGCCACCCCATACTTAATCTTTTCACAATCCTACCTCCATGAGGACTTGGTCGTACTAGGGGTGGGTAAAAGGGCATAGGAACCGCAGGTCGGGGTGGGTAATCAAGGTTCGGGACGGGTACGGGCCGGTTCCTAATTTTTAAAAAGAGGAATAGGGCAGGGCAGGCCTGTTCCAAAAATATAGAAAAACGAGTACCCGGACCGGCCTGTTTGTAATTGCAATGGACGGATGAGATTGAAAATGAACCTACCAGCAAATCTGAACCGTTAGTTTTACCTAGGACCTAGGTCTCCTCGAGCTCGACTCTGTTACTGGAGTCTTCGAACTCGACTTGATTCTCTCTTGCTGTCTCGCCTCGTTGTCTCCTCCAGCATCCCGAGCTCGATTCTGTCACTGAACCTAGGTCTCCTCGAGCTCGACTCTGTCAAGGGAAAGCGAATCTCTTACTACATATTAATTAATTAATATCTTTATTCAATTAAATTTAAACCTGTAATTCACTTTTGTCAATCGGCCTCCTCCCGTATCCGATCACTCGATGAGTCCCTCTAAAACCAATTTTTTTTATTTGTTAATTTATTTTTCTTCTTATTTCGAAATTACGATTGGGTATGTTCGGATTGAGCTATGAATTTCCATTGATGAATTTGAGTTAGGTGGTTTTGCTTTTTTTTTTTTAATTTTATTTTCCAATTTAGTCAGATGAATAGCTAAAGGTTTGAACTTGTATTGATTTTGTTTTGTTTCTGTAATTCATTGGATAATTTTTATTTTTTATGATGGATTGTTGAAAAAACTAAGAGGGATTTATGGATTCAGCTGAATCCAATTAGTGGTCATAATTGCATGAGTTAAAAGTTGACCATCTGGGATGATGATGATAAGTTCTAATCTTTTTTTATTGAATTTGTATATTTGGTGATGATATATGATAAATCATATGATCTGCCATAAGAAAAAAATGAAGGTTGGTTCTGATTTAGTTATTACTTTTTGAACATGTTGAAATGAATCACAGATTTGAGCCACCAAGCTTGTAGCTTTTGGATTTCTAATGCTTTCGTTTTTGTTTTGGTGGCACTGGGATTGGGATTGGGATTGGAGTTCATAAAATTTTAGTTTTAGATGTCCATGCTTTGTTGAATCATATGCTTATATCCCATAATTTATTTTCTTGAAATTTTGATGAATTGGGTCTCCAAAGATGATGGAGTTGTCAACTTTGACTCAGGTTAACATTAGGTATGCTGCCAATATCTGAGAAGATGATAATCAACAAATATAACAACCTAGTTCCTATACCACAAGCTCCAAGGTAGTCAAGAAGGATTTATAAACCGTCTCAGTTGAATGGTTTGAACTTTATGACTATGTCATAGAGTTACACCTCTTAATTCGAAAGAAATAAGAATGAAAATCCTTATGACTACATTGAGTGTATATGCAACATATACTCAAGGAAATGGTAAAGTACCATTTGACCCGAAATAATGAAACCTTCATAGCTAATTGGTAGCTTAAGGTGACTACAATCAAAGAGATTGGTTGACTTTGAAGAAACCATCTTTGACGAAGTCTTGTTTTCAATTAATTCGAAGATTGCTAGCTACAACTAAATGGTGATTCAATGTTTGGACATAATATGGGTTTCCGAAACCATTATTAAGATCGTCTTGATAATATATGTCTAAAACTATGAATCACAAGACATGTAAGTTGTAGAGATCCATCCATCATGAATCTTAGCAAGCTAGTGGGAGCTATAAGTGTCTTATGAGAGAAAGATCAAATCGTTTGATTTCTCATAAAGATGTAAATGAATCTTTTGTTTACTAGGTTTACAAAAGATTAGTGGGAGTTAATCATGTTCCTAAATTTGAATATATATATACACATATATGATATGTTAATTTTGGAAATGAAAAGAATACTTCTTCGTTAAAGTTATGACTTTAAACATTCTATAATGATAGCATGTATATGGGAGACATTGTCTATAAACATGGGATGTAAATCTATAATGATAGATTTCAAGATATAATTTGATTATATCAATCCCTAATAATAGACAAAAGAAGCTAGGAGGTTTCTCATATGATGATAAACTTCAATTAGAAGAACAACTCTAGTGAGACTAGGAGGTAGCTCTTCTCAAAGGGAACGTGCCCTTTAACTCCCAAAGAAATAATGCGTAAATAGAATCCTTTATGCATATGCAGAAAGGTGATTTATGAATTTCATATTGTATGAAAACATTACTATGAGTTGTACCTAGATAGGTACAAGACGATATCAGTGCAAGCCCAGGATCAGAACCACGACAACTGTCAAGTGAATCCTTAAGTATTTAAGAAATACTAAAGGATAAATTCCTCAAAGAATGAGGAAGAATTAGAGTAACGTAAAGGAAGCGTAAATGTATTAGATTATGAATCTAATCCATCATTGGATGTTTCTTCATTATGAATGAAGAGATAATCAGATATCTCTTTATTATGACTAAAGAGATATTTGGATGGAAACATTAAAAGTAATGACTTTAGTGTGTTCCATTATGAATACAAATATATTGCCATATAAAAGCTTACAAACAATGTTGTTTGGATGGGAAAGTTCATTCATGAACTCTCTATTCGGTTCCAACCAGAAAGTGTCTCTAGTGTACCAACACTATGACACTAATGGGGCGATAGCTCAAGCCAGGGAATCAAGGTCTCATCAAGATCCAAACTCAAATGAGAGACTGAACCACATGATTGAGAATCATGTATAATGGTGACGTCGTTATTCTCAAGGTTGCTTCTATGGATAACATATAGATATCCATTGTCTAGGCCTACTACTCAGCCATTTTTGAAATGACTACAGAAGAGGTATCATCACTGATGACCAAGCTGATTGGCTCTAGTGCAAGTGGGAGATTGTTGGAAATGTGCCCTAAAACCAATCATATGATGATACTTTACGGACATTTCACAAGTACGTAGGTGCTCAATAAGGAATGAGTTCACTGAACACGATCAACGAAGAGTTCTCATACTCATGTCACATGAGAACTTATGGTTGGGATAATGCAAAGTAGTCTTTTGACCTGAGGCATCATAGTTGTTTTGTGGTTAGATCATTGATCTTTGATTATGTCAAAGTCACTCCATTCGCGGGTGTCCACAGCATAGTTGGGGTTAAGCCACTTAGCCATGGAGGCAAGTGAATGCGCAACAAGGGATCTCTAACCTTCAAACCGTTTAAGGGAGAATACTCTATGATATGATTAAGAATCTCTGGCCAGAGTATGAATGAGATTTAGGAAGTCGTTCCAAATCACTTTCAAAGTAATCATATAAGTAAAATGAATCACCTTGGATAGTAGACAGGAATAAACTATCAAACCAAACAATGTGATCAAGAGTATTGTATTAGAGAAAGACCGTATTGCATTGTAATCCTAAACTGAATAGGTTCTCCACCTCTTCTGATTAGCTTGGGTAACCATGACATACTACTAGGTGTCACTCATGGTTTGTGGAAGCCCTAAACGTGTATAATCACTAAAGGGAGATTGAAAGTAAGTTTCAATTCACAATTGATTTGAAAGAGTTCTAATCGCCCACTGCCTCGCTAAAAGGAACCTAATGGATCGTACACCGTGTAAGGTAGAGATTGAAGAAACAAAGGAGATGAGTAAGAATAATTAAATGGTTTGATTATTTATTTATGGCAAGGATTAATTAATATGTTAATTAATCAAACGAATAAAGTTCGTTAAAAGACCACGGGTTAGTTTTGGGCCTCAAGGCCCAATGGGCTTCGAACGTCAAGCCCATTAACTTAAGTTGTATGACAACTTAATTCACAAAGGCCCAAAAAGCCCAATAGAACCCTATGGCTGGCCATTTAGAGGAAGGGTAGTGAACTTGCTTTAATTACAAGTTTGCCACTCCAATGAATAAAGGTATAAATATGACTTTATAGCCAAAATTCATTTAGGGTTTTCTTTTGGGGAAAGGATGAGAACATTAGCTAGTAATCTTTCTCCTCCAAGGTCACTCATCTCTTGTTCACATCTTACCTTGGTATGGAGACTTAGAGGTTCTTTATTTTGAGAACTTGGAGAAACATATTCTTCCATCCAAATCCATGGATCTAAGAAGCAAGGAATGAAGGCCCTGTCCTTGGGTGATTAGCCTTTGCTTATGCAAAGAGGAATCTACAAAGGTATAAATTTCTCAACTCACTTTGATTTGAGTTGAGTCTTGGTTCACCAATCTACTAGGCTTTGAATTTCATGGTTAATGTTTTGTTTTTAAGTGCATACAAGCATGATTCCGCCTTTTAATTGTTAATTGCATGCTATAGATGTTGCTTAAATGAACATGTTTTTCACAAAATTTCCTTCACAAATCACTTAGCAGACGCTTAAGCCACAAAATTTCACAAATCCCCTAAGCCATACCTCTGTGTTCGGCTTCTGCACTGGATCGGGCAACCACATTCTGTTTCTTACTTCTCCATGTAACCAAGTTACCCCCAACAAACGTAAAGTAACCTGATGTTGAGCACTTATCGTCAATCGAACCTGCTTAGTCTGCATCAGTATAACCTTCAACACTAAGGTGATTATCCCTTTTAAACAAAATCCCTTTTCCAGGACTTTCTTTCAAATATCGCAATATTCTCATCACGGCATTCATATGTTGTTCTCCAGGATTATGCATGTATTGACTCACTACACTTAAGGCATACGCAAGGTCCAGTCTTGTGTGTGCCAAATACATCAAACGGCCTACTAACCTTTGGTATCTTCCTTTGTTAACCGGTACTTGATTAGGATCAACACTAAGCTTCAATCTTTCTTTTAATGGTGTAGCTACTGGCTGACAAGTTGACATGCCAGTTTCGTGCAACAAATCAATAATATACTTCCACTAAGACAAGAAAATTCCAGAACTGCTTCTCAATACCTCAATTCCTAAAAAATATTTTAGGGATCCAAGGTCCTTCATTTCAAATTATGTTGACAGGTATCTTTGCAAGGCCGCACGTTCCTTTGGATCATTACCTATTACCACCATATCGTCTACATACACAATAAGTGCAATAAGCTTCCCATTCTGTCTTTTCAGAAACAAAGTATGATCATAATTACTTTGTCTATAACCAAATGCTCTCATAGATTTTGTGAATCTTCCAAACCATGCTCGAGGGGACTGCTTCAAGCCATACAATGATTTCTTCAACCTACACACCTTTCTTTTGTATTTGTCTGGAGCATTACATCCAGGTGGAAGGTCCATATAAATCTCTTATGTCAAATCTCCATGCAAGAAGGCATTCTTCACATCGAACTGTTGTAAAAGCCAATCAAGATTTGCATCCAAGGACAACAAAACATGAACTGTGTTGATCTTGGCCACAGGAGCAAATGTATCTATATAGTCAATTCCATATTTTTTAGTGTATCCTTTTGCTACCAGTCTTGCCTTGAAGCGATCCACTTTCCCATCAGCTTTATACTTCATAGTATAAACCCATTTACATCCCACAGGTTTCTTATCAGCTGGCAAGTCTGTGATCTCCCAGGTAGCATTCTTCTTCAAAGACTTCAACTCTTCATTCATTGTTGCTTGCCAACATGGATCAGCTAAAGCTTCCTGCACACTGTTAGGAATAGATACAGTAGATAATTGATACACAAATGACTTATTTGATTCTGACAGGTGACTGGTGGACACATAATTAGTTAATGGGTATAACACATTGGACTCAGGGTTGGGCTTATTCATTGGATACCTAGTTTTTCATTTAGGGTTGGCTTCATAAGTAGGTTTAGGAATACGTCAGTTTACACGGTCAGGGAGGTGATGTGGCAGTGATGCATCCGGGATCGAAGGCGATTGATTATGGTTATTAGGGCTCAAGGGCGGCGAGATCGATTGTGAGGTAGTTGCCGACTCAGGGTTGTCCGCTGGTGAGGAAACTAGCAGTCTGTCTGGCGGAGATGAAGGCTGTGAGTTATCTTGTGCAGTCAACTCGTTACTTTCAAAATTTTCAACATTATTTCCATGTGAATGATCACCACTTGTCTCCAAGACATTACCACTTACTTCCAATTCATTCACATTATTATTTCCATGTGAATGATCACCACTTATTTCCAAGACATCACCACTTAAATCCAAAACATTCACATTATCTGTCTCCGGAATAGTATAATCAAGAGTTTGAACTTCTGTTTAATTCTCCCCCTGAAGTGAAGACTTAGGATTGGCAAAGTACATATTGTTCTCATGAAAGACAACATCCATAGTGACAAACAACTTTTTCGTCAAATGATGATAACAACGATATCCTTTTTTATTTGAGGCATACCCCACAAACACACACTATAAGGCCCAAGGTTCAAGCTTACTTTGTTGCTATTTATGGAGATGAACGAAGGCCACACATCCAAATACATAAGGTGGAAGATTGGGGATAGTAGGAGCATCAACGTGTGAAGAGAGAGCCTGAAGTGATGTTTGAAAATCAATGGATCGAGATGGAACACGATTAATAAGATATGTAGCTGAGGTGAGAGCTTCTCCCCAATAAGATAACGGGAGACGAGCCTCGAGCAAAGAAGCATGAATAACCTCCAAAAGCTGACGGTTCTTGTGTTCCCATTTTGTTGTGGAGTATATGGGCATGTGGTTTGATGAACAATGCCATGATGATCAAGAAAGGCACGAAGGTCAGAGTTAACATATTCACCGCCATTATCAGTCTTGAGAACTTGTATGTGTGACTTATATTGTACTTGTACCATTTTATAAAATCGCTGAAACAAGGAAGGAACTTCACTTTTGGACTTCATCAAACAAACCCAAGTCATACGAGTGCAATCATCAATAAAACTAACGAACCAATGAGCACCACCAAACATAGCAATTTTAGATGGCCCCCAAACATTAGAATGAATGATCATAAATGGAACTGAACTTTTATTCATACTAGATGGAAATGAAGTACAATGACTCTTAGCCATTTCACAAACACCATATTTAAAGCTAGAAATGTCATGCTTAACAAATAAGCTAGGAAACAACCTTCGTAGATAGCCGAAAGAAGCATGTCCAAGTTGATGATGCCATAACCACACCTTCGAAGCTTTATCCCTCTCCTCATGAGATCCTTCCATGGCAAGAGCTTGAGTTAAATTTCGAGAACTGTTGGATGTCAGCTCAGAGTAGTAGAGCTTTCCCTTCCTAATACCATAACCAATCGTCTTGCGAGTCCGAATGTCCTTAAAAACACAAAAGGAAGGCCAAAATATAACAAGGCACTGTAGGGCGACAATTATTTGAGCAACAAATAATAAATTATAGTCAAGCGAAGGAACAACAAGTACTGAATCAAGATTCAGGGTATCAGACAGGGAGACATCACCTTCCCCAAGAATGGGGACAACATTACCATTAGCAACACTAACTATAGTGATGGTGGATGGTTTCAAGGTTTGTACCTATCTAGAATCACAAGTCATATGTTCAGTAGCATCGGAATCAATTATCCATGTATTATTCGTAACAAATGCAGAAACTTTTAAAGGATTACCATTGTTGGCTGTATGTTCAGAAGCTACCTTAGCTTTGGCAATCAGTGCACGAGTCTGGATCGCCATTGTTTTGGATAAGTTTGCTACAATGTGTATGGGTGATTGGTAAAGTCCAAACTTCCAACCAAAGGTCATGTAAAACAATGACCAAAAAACAAACAAATTTCTTTTTTCTTTTTTCTTGTTTCCTTCTTTCTTCTCCCTTTTTCTATTTTTTAATTTTTAATTTTTGTCTTTTTCCTCTTTCTTTACTTCTTCACCTGTCCTTCCTATTTTTTTTTATTAAAAAAAAAACAAGAACCCCCTTTCTCTTTCTTCTTTCTGCAATAGCACACCTTTTTCTGCTATTCTTCAAGATAGCAGCAAGTAGTCACGGAGTCTGGGCATAGAAAATAGTTTCGCAGTCGAAATCTTGTGGTGCAGATGAAACTGACAGTTGAAAGTCATGGTTCAAGGCGATGGCGATTTGGGTTTGCCCAAAATCTAGGACAAACTTCAGGCAGCAGGTTAAATCTCGATTCGTGGTGTGGATGTAGGGAGCGGCTCAGTGAACTCGGATCAGCAATGACGGTGTCGTTCGTTGGTCGAACGATGCGCTGCACAACTGGATGTGCTGCTGGTAGTTCTGGGTTCTCGGGTCAGCAACAACGGCGTCGCTCACTGGTCGAATGGCGCAACACAACTGGCTGCGTGGCTGGTGATTTTGTTTCTGCGCACAGCACACTGCTTCTCCTTTTTTCTTCTCTTACCTTAACTCTGATACCAAGAAGAGAATGCTTTGAATTGTTATATATTCTTCTCAATAAGAGGTATTTAAAGGTGTACAACCCTAATATAAATGGAAAGAGAACTAATTACAAGTGATTACATGAGAATATACGGGATTACATATCAATTAGGGATCCTACCTAAAATAGAAAAGTCAATAGAGCTGTGTGCCTCCTTTAATGAACAGAGAAAAAACCTCCCCTTTGCAAGCTCGTATAGGAACTCAAGAGGAAAAAAAATAGAAGGGAGCATTGCCAAAGATGGAGTTGTGCTGTGAGGCTTGGTGCAAGAAGATGAAATCTGGGCATTGTGTTCAACCCCAGCATAAGGCTAGCAACCTTCTGTAAGGTTATACCAAAGAAGAACTCTATAGCTGCAACTATGGAAAGGAAAGGGGAAGGCTTAGCAAAACAGGAAGAAGGGAGAAAACTAAGGGATTCCCTAGCTGGAACTTGAAGGAATCAGTGCACCTAATATTAAGATGCCAGTACGTTGAGTAAGGGACAATGAGGGAATGAGGGGATGAACTAGGGCAAGAACATACCAAGCAGTGCAAGCTTTCTCTAAGTACAGGAAACCCTAGTTCCTGAGTGATAAGTTTTCCATTCTTTCCTAGTCTTTTCTAAAGTTTCCTTATGCTCTATAAAACTGCCAAAGTATTAGAAATCTTAGATTAGCCATCCTTAAACCATACAACCTGTTGATGCACAAAATCAGTGAGGACTTTGGTACAACAGAAAGTGTTAAGTTTGTGACCTTCGCTAGATTGCTCCGGTCACTAGTATGGATCAGTATGTACATGGATAACGATAGGGAAGCAAACACAAGATGTACGTGGTTCACCCAGATTGGCTACGTCCACATAGTAGAGGAGTTCTCATTAATTGTGAAGGGTTTACACAAGTACATAGGTTCAAGCTCTCCTTTAGTGAGTACAAGTGAATGATTTAGTACAAATGACATTACGAAATATTGTGAGAGAATGATCTCTATTTATAGAAGAGAGTTTCTAGTTTCATTCTGACATTGACACGTGTCGTGTTGTGATTGGCTTCTAATGTTGACACGTATCGCGCTATGATTGGCTTTTGATATCGACACGTGTCGCGCTGTGATTGGCTTCCTGGTTAAAGGGAAACTCTTCTGGGTCCTTGACGGTATAACGTTGATCGGTGCTCAGTAGTTTCGGGATTGGTCAAGTATGGTACAAACAATGCTCCCCTAAGTTCCCGAGTAAGGGAAGCTCCTCAGTTGGGGACTTGCAAGATCCAAGCCATTAAGTAATCACGAAACTTCTAAGTACCGAAGTGTGGTATAATTTTCACTTGCCTTATCTGTCTCATACGTAGCTGTGGCATCTTCTCTAGAAGTACTTTTCCTCCATCCAGAGGTGGTATCTTTAACTGATGAAGATGCACAAGGTAATGTATCAATTTCACTTGAAGCTTACTTGTAGTTTCGGGCTTGGTCAAGTGCGATACAAAACCCTATAGTAGGAGTCCCCCAAGTCGCCGAGCTAGGAGATTTACCGAAAGAGGTAACAGACAAGGTAAGCAATCAGACTTCCAAGCAAGCAACTTGGATCGGAGGTTCGACTTCGGCTTCTGGTTGATTGTTCTCCTTCTTCTTGTGTCGTAAACATCAACAAGGATAAGGAGAAGCAAATGGAGAATAGAGGATATGAGATACTTTTGCTTTTGAAGAAGTAACTTTCCACAGGCTTATTCTTGAACTAGGCTGCAGGGTTTTCTGGTTTCCTCTAGAGTATAAGGTCGACTCAAGAATTTGAGGGTCAAAACAATTCCATCAAATCAAGAGTGCGTTCGACCTTGATGATATGGGATACTTTTGTTGTTGACGAAGTAATAGATGAATCGGCACGTGTTCCGTTGCGCTTGTCTCCACATGCTTCCTTGTATCCTTCTCACTTGCCCAATCTGTTCCTCAGGCAGATGTGGTATCTTTTCTGGAAGCATAAGATGTTGAAGATGAGGACGCAAGAGCAATGCCAGGTAAGTAATCAGGCAAGGGGTTCCAGGCAGTCAGTTTCTGACTGGAAGTTTGATTCCAAGTGCTACTGATTGCTCTCTTTCTCCTTGTCTTGCAGGTAAGAACAAGGGCAAAGGAAAAGACAGGGAAAAAGCATGATATGGGATACTCTTATTTTTGACCCTGATGATATGAGATACTCTTGCTCTGGTGTGGCTGGTTTGCATAGGTATTATCAGGGGAAGAAAGCTGAGTATTTCGAGAGGCTTTGTTGGGAGTGCCCTCTCAGATATGAGGAAGGGTTGAGCATTTTTGTAGGTCTGCCTGTCCGTTGAGGATGGATATCGACATATATAGGAGTCTCCCTAACAACAAATAGTAATGTTATTTTCTTTACCCTTCTTGGTCGTAGCAATGTAGTGGGAGCTGCAAGCTTCACGTGTTTTAACTTTGTCAGAGCACTTTGAAAAAGTGGTATGTGGTATCTGGAAAGCTGATGTTGTGTGTGAAGATTGTAGACAAGTTTATCCAAGGAAATCTGGCTCTCGAAGTTCAGAAAGCGATGCCTCTTCGGTTTTCAAACAAGCAATCCTGTCGGGGATCTGGCTCTTGAGATTTGGAGAGCGGTGCCTCTTCAATTTTTGAAAAAGCAATCCATTTGGAAGTTTGGCTCTTGAGATTTGGAGAGCAGTGCCTCTTCGATTGTTTAGAACATAATCCTGTTGGGAGTCTGGCTCTCGAGATTTGGAGGGCGGTGCCTTTTCGATTTTTGAGCAAGTAATAATGTTATTCCTTTACCCTTCTTGGTCATAGCAATGTAGTGGGAGCTGCAAGCTTCACATGTTTTAACTTTGTCAGAGTGCTTTGAAAAAGTGGTCTGTGGTATCTGGAAAGCTGATGTTGCGTGTGAAGATTGTAGACAAGCTTTATCCAAGGAAATCTGGCTCTCGAAGTTCAGAAAATGGTGCCTTTTCGGTTTTCGAACAAGCAATCCTGTTAGGAGTCTGACTCTTGAGATTCAGAAAGCAGTGTCTCTTCGATTTTTGAGAAAGTAATCATGTTGGGAGTCTAGCTCTCGAGATTCGGAGAGTGGTGCCTCTTCAATTTTTGAGCAAGCAATCTTGTTGGGAGTGTTTTCTCGAATGTGAGTAAAGGTTAGGCTTTTTTGCCAGTCTGCCTTGCCACGGAGCACGGAGGTTGACACACATTGGGACTTTCTAGTTATCAAGCAATGGTGCTGTTCGTTTACCCTTGGTAATAGTAGGGTAGCTGGATCTTCAAAATTTATGTGTCTAAACTTTGTCAGAGATCTTTGGCAAAGTTATCTGTGGTACCTGATGAGCTGATGTTGCGTGTGGAAAGTGGTGCCTCTTCGGAATCCGGAGAGTGGTGCCTCTTCGATTCTTGAACCAACGGCCCTGTTGCCCTTTCTTTTTTAAAGGCACCAATTGTGTGCAAGAAGTACATTCAGAGAGTTTATTGCTTGTAGGAATTTTCCCCTTACTTCGGAGATTTATTGCACCTCATTTCTTCTTCATCATTTCTGAGAATGTATGGCCCATCCGACCGTCATTTTGACTTGAACTTTGGTGAAGAGGCATCTATGCCTTCTTGGCGCCCATCCTTCTTATCCCCTACTGGTCCTCTTACCGTGAGGGACTCTGTGATGAAGACAGCTGGGGTGGTGGCTAGGAACCTTCTCACTCCCAAAGATAACAGACTACTTTCCAAACGGTCTGATGAGTTGGCTGTTAAGGATTCTCTGGCTCTCAGTGTTCAGTGTGCAGGTTCTGTGTCTAATATGGCCCAACGCCTATTTCCTCGAACCCGCCAAGTTGAATCATTGGTGGCTGAAGTGATAAGTCTTAAACAGGAGATCAGAGGGCTCAAGCATGAGAATAAACAGTTGCACAGGCTCGCACATGACTATGCCACAAACATGAAGAGGAAGCTTGACCAGTTGCAAGAATCTGATGGTCAGATTTTGCTTGATCATCAGAGGTTTGTGGGTTTGTTCCAAAGGCATTTATTACCTTCGTCTTCTGGTGCTATACCGCGTAATGAAGCTCCAAATGATCAACCTTTGGTGCCTCCTCATTCTGGGGTTTTGCCCAGTACTGAGGCTCCGAATGATCACCCTCTGGTGCTTACTCTTTCTGGGGCTCTGCCGACTGCTGAGACTTCACATGAGCAACCTTTGTGAAGGCTCCCTCTTGTTTGTTTATTTTGATTCATGTATATGTACATATTTGTAACTTATTGGAGATATCAATAAACAAACTTTGCTTCATTTCAATGTATTATGTTAAATACACCAAGGCCTTCTTCACTAAGTTTGAGAATTGTAGTTGCCCTCCATTGATGAAGCTTTTGTTGACACCATAAATTGGTTTCGCTTCACACTGTCTTGATCAAGAGTGTGTGAAGCTTTTGAGAATTGTGGTTAAACTCATTTGATGAAGCTTTTGTTGGCACCATAAATTTGTTTTACTTCACACTGTCTTGATCAAGAGTGTGTGAAGCTTTTGAGAATTGTGGTTGCCTTCCATTGATGAAGCTCTTGTTGGCACCATAAATTGGTTTTGCTTCACACTGTCTTGATTAAGAGTGTGTGAAGCTTTTGAGAATTGTGGTTGAACTCCTTTGATGAAGCTCTTGTTGGCACCATAAATTGGTTTTGCTTCACACTGTCTTGATCAAGAGTGTGTGAAGCTTTTGAGAATTTTGGTTGCCTTCCATTGATGAAGCTCTTGTTGTTGGCACAAATTGGTTTTGCTTCACACTATTTTGATCAAGAGTGTGTGAAGCTTTTGAGAATTGTGGTTGCCCTATATTGATGAAGCTCTTGTTGGCAACATAAATTGGTTTTGCTTCACACTGTCTTGATCAAAAGTGTGTGAAGCTTTTGAGAATTATGGTTGAACTCCTTTGATGAAGCTCTTGTTGGCACCATAAATTGGTTTTGCTTCACACTGTCTTGATCAAGAGTGTGTGAAGCTTTTGAGAATTGTGGTTGCCCTCTATTGATGAAGCTCTTGTTGGCACCATAAATTGGTTTTGCTTCACACTGTCTTGATCAAAAGTGTGTGAAGTTTTTGAGAATTATGGTTGAACTCATTTGATGAAGCTCTTGTTGGCACCATAAATTGGTTTTTCTTCACACTGTCTTGATCAAGAGTGTGTGAAGCTTTTGAGAATTGTGGTTGACCTCCATTGATGAAGATCTTGTTGGCACCATAAATTGGTTTTGCTTCACACTGTCTTAATCAAGAGTGTGTGAAGCTTTCTATGAGTTGTAATGTTTGCATTGTTACAAAGGGGAAATGTTTGGAGCAGATGCAAGAGGGCTGAATAGCTTGATCTTCGTATGCCATGCACTGAAGTTGTTGTTGGCTTGCAATAAGACTTTGTTGGTGACTATAACTCTTGTTGGGCATAAGTGCTCCTCTAGTTGAGTTGTCAAGCTTGAGGGTTTTTGATTATTTGTGAATGCTAGGAGTTCACATGTACAAGTTATACCACTCATCTTCTGGTAAGTGGAATGAATGGTAAGTTGCTTTCATCACTTGGTTGGTGGTACGAAGGTGAGTTCCTTCTTCCCCTGGTTGGTGGCATGAATGGTAAGTTCCCAAATGATATTAGAGTACGGGTTGTACATTTCATCACCTGGTTGGTGGCATGAAGGAGAGTACATGTTGTACATTTCATCACTTGGTTGGTAGCATGAAGATGAGTTCCTTCTTCACCTGGTTGGTGGCATGAGTGGCAAGTTGCCAAATGATATTAGAGTATGGGTTGTACATTTCATCACCTGGTTGGTGGCATAAAGGAGAGTACGGATTGTACATTTCATCACCTGGTTGGTGGCATGAATGGCAAGTTGCCAAATGATATTAGAGTACGGGTTGTACATTTCATCACCTGGTTGGTGGCATGAAGGAGAGTATGGGTTGTATATTTCATCACCTGGTTGGTGGCATGAAGATGAGTTCCTTCTTCACTTGGTTGGTGGCATGAGTGGCAAGTTGCCAAATGATATTAGAGTACGGGTTGTACATTTCATCACCTGGTTGGTGGCATGAAGGAGAGTATGGGTTATACATTTCATCACCTGGTTGGTGGCATGAATGGCAAGTTGCCAAATGATATTAGAGTACGGGTTGTACATTTCATCACCTGGTTGGTGGCATGAAGGAGAGTACAGGTTGTACATTTCATCACCTGTTTGGTGGCATGAAGATGAGTTCCTTCTTCACCTGGTTGGTGGCATGAAGATGAGTTCCTTCTTCACCTGGTTGGTGGCATGAGTGGCAAGTTGCCAAATGATATTAGAGTATGGGTTGTACATTTCATCACCTAGTTGTCGGCATGAAAGAGAGTACGGGTTGTACATTTCATCACCTGGTTGGTGAGAATAAGGGCAAGGTGTCTAGGCACATTGTAGCAGGTGTCGAATGACACAAAGTATGTTGAACCCTTTCAAAGCACAGTTGGCTTATGTATGAATGTGTTGGAATGTATGATTGAACGAATATACTGTGAAGCTGTTCATTTATTTGTATAGTCTTGTTAACATATACTTAGACTTTGTTTCATGTTGGAAGCATTCATGTTGAAGCTTTGAACCCGAGTGTTTCATTACTAGGAATGTAAGAGGATTAGGATCGAGTTGTCTAAATCACCTCTTTATTGAATTCATGTCAAATAGTCTTCGTTACATAGGATGTCGAACGGCTGAAGCTTAACACTTGTACAATGTAAGTTTACTTGTAATAGTACTTCAAGTGATTAGCGTTCCACGGATGGCCAAGGGTCTTGCCATCAGAGCTTCTAAGCTTGTAGGAGCCAGGGCGACTAATGCCAACAACTTCAAACGGTCCATCCCAGTTTGGACTAAGTGTTCCTTCACTGGGGACTCTATCACAAAGTAATCTTTTCTTTAATACCCAGTCCCCCACTTTGAAAGAACGAGGTTTGACCATTGAGTCATAGTAGTTGCAGATGCGCTGCTTGTAGGCAACATTCCTCAAGTAAGCCTGGTTTCTGTGTTCCTCGACTAGATCTAAGTTGAGGGTAAGTTGTTTGTTATTTTCGCTTTGCACGTAGTTCTGGACTCAGAACGTTGCTTACTCAAGCTCAACTGGGACAACTGCCTCTGTACCAAAGGCAAGTGAGAATGGGGTTTCTCCTATTGATGTCCGATACGAAGTGCGGTATGACCAAAGAACTTGGGGTACAAATTCTGGCCAACAACCTTTAGCCTTGTCCAAGCTGGTTTTCAAAGTTCGCTTGATTATTTTGTTGATGGCTTCAACTTGTCCATTAGATTGGGGATGAGCTAGGGAGGCAAAACATAAGTTGATGTTGAATTTAGAGCATAACATCCTGAACTTATTATTGTCGAACTGTCGCCCGTTGTCAGTAATTATCGCATTGGGAATGCCAAATCTGCAAAGGATGTTCTTCCATACGAAGTCTTCTATTTTTGCTTCAGTAATGATTGCCAAGGGTTCTACTTTGGCCCACTTTGTGAAGTAGTCAACTACAACAATTGCATAGTGAACCTTGCCCTTCCCTGCATGCATTGGGCCGATCAAATCAAGTCCCTATTGGGTGAAGGGCCAAGGGCTGATCATAGGAGTGAGCGGCTCGGGAGGGGAGTGAGGAATAGTTGCGTAGCGTTTACACTTATCACATGAGCGGGATATTCTGATGGCATCTTGGTGGAGTGTTGGCCAGTAATATCCTTGGCGAAAAGCCTTGTGTGCTAGGGATCGAGATCCAGCATGATCTCTGTAGACTCCTTCATGTATTTCCCGAAGGACAGTTTTCACCTCTGCAGGCGTAAGGCATCTTAGGTATGGTAGGTTAAAACCCCGCTTGTAGAGTTAGTCATTAATGATCAAGTAACGGGTAGCCTTGTATCGAATATGCTTAGCTTGGACTTTGTCATTCGGAATGATGCCATGAGCAAGGAATCTATAAATCGGGGTAATCCAACTATCTCCTTGTTGTAAGTTGCACACTTCCGTAACCATGGTGCTTGGTGCTGCTAACAATTCGACCAGAATTTTTCTCCCAATCTTGTCTTCCACCGCTGAGGTGAGGCGAGCCAAAGCATCTGCATAATTGT
The DNA here is from genome assembly GCF_042453785.1 of Malus domestica. Classification (NCBI taxonomy): domain Eukaryota; kingdom Viridiplantae; phylum Streptophyta; class Magnoliopsida; order Rosales; family Rosaceae; genus Malus; species Malus domestica. The sequence goes on from NC_091676.1 coordinate 39,300,666, forward strand.
TTGCCACTCGAGGAATTTGGGTGATCTGGTAGTGGAAGTGCTGGAGCAACAATTGTGTTTATGCCAGATATACTACCATAGAGCTATCCTTAGCATTAAAGTTGTTGGTGACCTGGTTAACCACTAATTGGGAGTCACTGAAGATATCAATTCGTTTAACCCTAAGGTGTTTGGCTAAACGTAAGCCTGCTATGAGGGCTTCATATTCGACCTCATTGTTCGACGCCTTGAATTTGAAACGAATAGCATACTCTATCGCCACTTTGTCAAGGGTCCACAACCTTGTTGGTTGGACGAGCCATCAACATATAGACTCCATGCTGGGGCTGTTGGTTCTATTTTCTGAGCTTCCGAGAGTAATGAAACCACTTATTTAGGCGTAGAAACAATGTCAACAGGATATGTGAAGTCGGCGATGAAGTCTGCCACTGCTTGGCCCTTCTCAGCTGGCTTTGGTTGGTAAGAGATGTCAAACTCACCCAATGTTATCGCCCATTTGATCATTCACCTGAAAGTGTCAGGACTTTGGAGTATCTGTCGAAGATGATGATTAGTAAGCACGATGACAGAGTGTGCTTGGAAGTAAGGGCGAAGTTTTCGAGCAGACATGACCAATGCTAGAGCCAATTTCTCAATGTTGGAGTATCGTGTCTCTGCATCTTGTAAGGCCTTGCTAGAATAGTAGACAGGCCGTTCGACATTACCATCCTTTTGAATGAGAACGGAACTTACTGCTGAAGTTAATACTGACAGATAGATAATGAGAGTGTCACCAACCTTAGGTTTAGAGAGCAAAGGGGTTTACTCATGTAGTCTTTGAGGTTCTTGAATGCCTCGTCACATTCATCAGTCCATGTAATGTACTTCTTACTTCCCTTAAGTGCTTTGAAGAAAGGAGCACATATGTCTGTGGCCTTAGAGATGAACCTAGTTAAGGCTGCCACCTTGCCAGTAAGGCTCTGGATGTCTTTTGAAGTTACCGGTTCCTTCATGTCAAGGATTACTTTGATCTTCTCGGGATTAGCCTCAATGCCTCGTTGGCTTATCATGAAGCCTAAGAATTTGCTAGAGCCTACGCCGAAGGCACATTTGTTGGGGTTCAACCTCATTCGATACCTCTTCAGAATGGTGAAAATTTCAGAAAGGTTGGTGATGTGTTGGTCAGCATGTTTGCTCTTGACTAGCATATCATCAATGTAAACTTCCATGCTCTTCCCAATCTGTTCAACGAACATTGAATTAACCAGTTTCTGATAAGTCGCTCCTGCATTCTTTAGGCCGAAGGGCATGACTTTATAGCAATATAGTCCCCTGTCAGTAGTGAAGGCTGTGTGTTCTTGGTCTAGAAGGTTCATGAGGATTTGGTTGTATCCTGAGTAAGCATCCATGAAGCTAAGGAGTTCACACCCTGTCGTAAAGTCTATAAGTCTATCTATGAGAGTAAGAGTCAGGCATCATTTGTTTAGGTAAATGTAATCGACACACATTCTCCACAAGACCTTTTGGAGCAGGAAACTTTCCTTGGTCGGATTCTTCTTAACAAGGACAACATTTGCTACCCACGTTGGATAATTGACTTCGCGGACGAAGCCTATGCCTTTGAGTTTTTCAACTTCTGCCTTCATTGCCTCATACCGTTCAACGTCATAAGATCTTCGCTTCTATCTCACTGGCTTAGTCTTGGGGTCAATACTTAAACAATGACAGATTATATCGGGAGAGATGTTTGGCATGTCCTCGTATGACCAGGCGAAGACCTCAGTGTTCTCTTGCAAAAAAGAGATCAATGCCAACCGAATCGGTGGTGACAAGGTGGTACCAATCTTCACCATGCGATCCGGATAAGCTTTTGAGATAGAGACCTTCTCCAACTCTTCAGTGGGTTATGCTTGCTGGGTGAAAGAGTCATCTCGAGGATCGTTATGTTGGCTGTTGCCACCGTGAAAATCCAAGTTGGCTTCATCTGGGCTGGTCTTTATGACTTGATCATGTATAGAAAGGGTTTCCTTGGGCACATGCAGGTGTTGTTGCTTGACCGAAGTGTTGTAACATGATCGTGCACTAAGTTGATCTCCTCTGATGTAACCATTGCCATAGGGGGTTGGAAATTTCATCAACAACATATGTGTGGATACCATGGCCTTAAAGATCATTGATGCATGTGCGTCCGAATATGACATTGTATGCCGTTGGGCAATCAACCACCAGGAAGTTAGTGGTAATGGTAGCTGTGTAAGGGCATGTACCAATGGTGAAAGGTAAGTGTATGCTCCCCAAAGGTTGCACGATATCACCGGAGAAGCTTATCAGAGGGGAAATCAAGCGATCGAGCAAGTGTTTAGCTACATTAAGTGCCTTGAAAGCTTCAGCAAACATGATAGGGTGAAAGCGGTGTACAAGTCATAAACGATTGGAGCCTACCATGGTGGAAGGCCACGAAGAAGTGTTCAATAGCACCTCTCCACTTTCAACTTAAAATTGTTTGTTGGTTGAGGGATTTTAAGGTCTCATCATTTTTATTTATTTAATCACATTCAAATAAATTGTGTCCTATTATAACTACTAGTCCAAAGTTAATGAAATTAGTAGCATATGATATCCCCACTATTTGTTTTCAAAAACAAATCAATATCAAAACATTTTTCAAAAATATTGGAGATATATATAACTACTAATTGTGTTCATTATAGTTTAGTAGCATATGATACTCCCACTATTTGTTTTGAGAAAAACAAATCAATATCAAAAACGAATTTTTCAAATATTGGAAGTAACTACTACTACTACGGTTTTTGCATTCCTTTGAAATTGGACTTTATAGTTATCTTAGGCTCTTTGGATGACCATGGACTTATTGGGATAATTCAACAATGAGCCAACATTGTTGAATATGATCTAGGGAAGGTTGTGTCGTTTTAATTACGTGCTTTCAATCCAATTAAAACATTTTTCATTGAGCCATTAGAAATGAAAGACAATCATTCATTGCTAATTAGGGCGTTGGACCCAATTAATCTTTCGTCTCATGTCAAAACCCTCTTTTAATTATTTCTCCTTACCAATAGTTAAAGAAACTCTAGTCTAGTACTACTGGAATCAACTAATTGAAAGAGATTAAGAAGTAATAAGAATTACAAACCAATTTGTACAAATTCCTACAAATTACATATACTAAGAGGGAGAGAAAGATTAATGTCTATCATGACAAGATCCAATTGAAACGGTAATTAAAACACATTCTCAAGGTTCAAACAATATGAGTTTAGCGCCCTTTCTCATAGCTCAATTATCGTTTAAGGCATAAGTCCATAGTCAACCATTTTTCTAACTACTTAATCACATTAAATAATCAATGGGAATGCAACATAAACAATTAGATTTAGTGCATATGGGCATAATAATATTATGAGTTTAAACAACCAATAAAATTAAAATAAAATATTTTAACTTTTCAAATAGTAGGGGCCTTAATGCAAATATGAAAAAGTTAGGAGTAAATGTCACAGCCCGTCCCGGAATTTTAATTCCGAGGACGTGAAAAGACGAAAATGCCCTTAAACGGGACTAAGGGGCGAAAATTTAACAATTGGTTTTACTTAAAGTTCCTAAGTTATTTGGTTTTAGGAACTTAAACTAGGCTTAAGTTTGGATTTTTATGTTGGAATTTATGAAATTGGGATTGGGTTGGACACGTGGGATCCCCACACCTCAAAACCCTCCCCATAACCCGTAACATTGTCTCCCTCTCTCTCCTCCCTCACGAAACTCTCAGTTCTCTCTCCCTCTCCTTCGAACTCACACGGACCACCACAAAACCACCCTAAATCTATACCAACGACGGAGTTAAGACCACCATCGAACTCCTGGAGCCTCCACGATCACGTAGACACCATTTTCAGGTAAGGAATCCTTTGTTTTCGCGTTGAAAACTCGAGGTCCGAGTTTGGCACTATTCATGAACTTTTTGTTGGTTGATTTTTAGGACAATCCAAGCTCATAGTGAGCTTAGTGAGGTCCCAAGGAGGCTCGGAGTACTTCGTTTGAAGGATTTGGACGCCGGGATCACGTGGTTCATCTTTGGCCGGTTTTCTTGGAATTTTTCCGGTGAGATTTCCTGGTTTTTAGAGCTTTAAAGTAGTATATTGCGATTCTACATGTTTGGGGCTTCAATCTGATATATTATACGAAGAAAATGGGTGAAAAACGAAGGAGAACAAGGCATTTGAAAAATGCCCAGAATCCGGCCACCGGAGAAAAACCAGTCCGGCGAACTCGCGAGGAAGAAGGTGCGCGTGGGCACGCGTGGACCCGTGCCTTCCTTGGCGCGTGGGGGCGCGTGCTACAGTAAAAAATTATTTTAAAAATATGTCGACGTCCGTGACGTCGAGTAGATCACTGTGGTATATTCATATACCCAAATTGAGCACCGTATGAGAAAGTTATTAAGGATTGTTGGTTAGGTGTTCAAATAACGTTTTATAGTTTTTGCGTTTAGGTGAAAATAAATTGACGATCCGACCGTTGGATGGTAATGAAATTTTAGGAGGTTATCCTAGAGATATATTGTGGACCTCTGGAAGTTATGGATTTAAAATCTGAGTGGTGGATCTTCCGGATCGAACTACGTAGTGACGTATTTTATATAAGTTATATATTCTATCGATATGAATTCTAAGGTTGGAATTGATTATTGTTTTAGGCGCCGATCGTCATGACGCCTTGGCGTATTGTGCTAGGGAGTTGTAGGGCGAACTCCAGGTGAGTGGGCAGTTTTGTTTTCCGTATATATATATACTTGACGTTTTCCCAGAAATTGAAATTTAATGAAAGTATGCTTTAAATGCAATGTATGAAATTATATGAAAAGTATATTGAAATGTAAATTGAGATGCCATGCATAAAAGTATATGAAAAGTATATAGAAATGTGAATCGAATTTCCATGCATGAAATGATATGAAAAGTATGAATTGAGATATGATGCATATGAATGAATGGTGCGGCGGACGCACAGGTGAGTATCAGGTGAGTATTTAATTACTGTTATGATGATGTTGATGTATATTGAGCTCAAATCCTGCACCATGGTTTAGTGCTTATAGTATTCACCGCATCGCACGCTCGCCTTGGATCCAAGTAGATGCTGGTCGCATAGTCCACGCGGAGTGGGTGCGACGGGCCAGTCGTAGAGTGTTAGTGAGATTTCGACTGGTGGGTGACCTTAGATTATGTGCACAGATGATTGATGAGAAAGCACTAGAGCGTAACTTGTGTGCAGAAGGCCGGACAGGTCACATAGGTGACTCCGGCAGAGTGAGAGTGATAGATTTTGAGCTCTAGGTTCAACCGTACAGGGCTATTAGAGGGCCTCCGGTTGATTACTTTCTTGCACCTGATATGATTATTGTTGATGCATCCATACTTAACTGTTGAATTAGACATGGCATGGCATGATTGATAAAGAAAAATGTTGAGATAGTAAAAATGAAGTTTTGAGATTATATATGTATATTTATATTTTACATTTCTGGGAAAGTATACAAGTTTTACGGAGAGGGGTTACAACGTTTTGAGAAATGTTTGGATTTAGAAAAGAATTGTTTTACTGACCCACTCAATTTTGGTTTTGCGCCCCTCCAGGTTAAAGAATAGCTGAGGTGTGGTGGCTACGAGGAATTCAGCGGGGTTCTGACAGAATGGATCAAATTAGGACTCACCTTCGGGTGTATCAACTTATAAATGGTATCTTAAAGCTTCCGTACTGTGCAAATGGTTACGTCACTCTCACGTGACGGCCAGCATGCCCTCCTTCGGGACGGGGTGTGTCAGTTGGTATCAGAGCATGGTTGCAATCTTGGACATTTTGAGAAGTTCTAGTGAATTCTGTCAGAACTACACCGCCTCGTAGCAAGCCACTTAGTTAGAGGAATTTAGTCTCCCTAATATAGCGGTTTAGGGAAAACTATTATTATGGTGATTCAGTCTATTATAAAAAGGGACATTTTAAGACGGGTTATGAGTTGAATTTGAATCACCTTATGGAATGATGAACCTGAGGGAGCGAAGTAACGGTTTAACCATTTGGAAAAGATGTTTCAGATTATGCAAGTCAAAGGAAATTTCCTTCTGACAAGGGGTCGAGACGACTACCTGGTTTTGGTTATGAATTTGTATCCTGGTGGAAACAGGAGTATGATTTGTTGTCACCGGAGGAACAGTCGATTGAGAGTTGTTTAAGGACTTGTTTAAGGAAAAGTTTATCCCTCCGGCATTGATCGATGGTAGTAAACAAGAGTTTGCAAATGTGAATCAAGGAAGTTGACGACAAATGAATATTATAGAAAGTTTTCAGACTTGCCTCGTTCCATCCAGATATTGTTGTTAAGTTGGTGGAGGTGTTATGTTGTTTTAAGCTGGGTGGCAAAAAGGGAAGTGGTATTTTGGGTGACCACTATCCATTGTATTTATTACCAGGAGTATACGAGATGTTGTTGAGCCTTGAGGACTCTGAGAACATGATCAACGAGAGTAAAGAAGAATAAGAAAAGATTGGGAATTAAAATAAGACGATAAAGTTAATGATTCGTCATATCAAGGATATAGAAAGATTCAGAGCTTTGAAAGAAGTGAAGCTAGAGTTAATTCTTCCAGCTGAGGTTTTAATGTCGCTGGTCAGAGTAAAAGTGATGGATATACTGGTAATCCCAGATATTTGAGACAAGGTGTCTCGAGTAAAGGAAATGTACCTTGTGCAGCAGGTACAAAATTAACACTTTGAGAAATGTGAAATCAAGGAATGTGTTTATGTGAACAGAGGGGACACAGAATTATGAATCGTCCCTAAACTCAGTTGTACCCAACAGTTTTCTATGACATCGTAGTATCGATTCAGCAGGTTTATGGACTTAGTAGTTTGGTCGGATTGACCGTGGGTACAGAGAGATTTGATGAGTTATATGTTCAGCCATACAGGCCACGAGATGTGGATCTGGCTGACGCATGAGAAATTGGTGAGTTATAGGCTCGGCCGTACCGACCACGCGGAGTGGATCCGGCCGACGTATTATTGAGATAAGAGTTGAATCAGCCGTATTGGTCATTCTAGTTGACTTCGGCTGATATATTTCTTATTATGTATGTTATTACCTAGAGAGTAGTAAATAAATGTAGTTGAGACGAGTGTATGTATTTTGCATTGAGTGACAAAATAGTAATGTTATATCTTTGAGAGTGGTTGCCTACTTATCGAGACAACGATGATTTATCAGTATTGCGGGCTGCAGACCGTAATATTAATAACTCATTCGTGGATTCGTTAAGCAAGCAAACCAGTAGGTTATTTTATGTTAGTGTTGTAATTATTCAGAATGTTCAGTAATAATAAAGTATGTATTGGGTCAGTTAATTTTATTCCATTAGATTGGTTGGTTATAATTGTGACAAGACGGAATGTTACGGGAAACCAGTACTTTCCATCGATCTAGATGACCAGAGATTTCTTTTGTAAGTATGCAAAGTGGATTGAGTCGGGCCGTTATTTATGCTGTGAGAGCAAAGAGATTGTTTTCGAAAGGCTGTCAAAAATACTTAGCTCATGTGGTGCTAAATGATGTTGTTTGGAGTAGTGTGAATAATGTCAAAAGGGTTAGACTTTTCTTGATGTCTTCCCTGAAAGTATACCTGGATTGTCTTCAGGCAGAGATATAAGGTTCATTATTGATTTGTTGCCAGGTATAAATTTATATTGGAGATTGGTTCATGATGAGTTAAGGGAATTGGAAATTCAGTTGAAAGAATTGGTTGATAAAAGTTTTATTCAACTTAGTACAACGCTTTGGGGGAGCCCCAGTTCGTTGGTGAGGAAGAAAATGGATTTTAAGGCTATCCATTGATTATAGACAATGGAATTGGTAACGATCGAGAATCGTTATCCATGGTGATGTACTGATGTTTATTTAACCAGCTCAGAAGTAATTGCGAAGATTCAAAGATTGAATTGAGATCTGGTTACTACCAATTGAATATTATAAGTGACGTTGATCATAAGATGGTTTTTCTGGACTTGTTATAGTCTTTATGAAGTTTGGTGATGCTATATGGATACTCATGCTGTTTTATGAGTTGATGGATGAAGTATTCCAATAATGACTTGATAAAGTGATATCATTTTCATTGAAGATATTCTGGCATATTCTGAGCCAGAGCAGAGTATGTAAACGTATTAAGTCGGTGGAACAAAGATTGGAAGAATGTCGATTGTATGCTAAGTTTAGCAAATGCGAATGTTGGATGAATCAAGTGGCATTCTGAGATTGGTTATATCTGCTTAAGGTATTCAAGTGAATCCTTAAAAGATAGCAGAAATTGAGAATTTGGAACAACCACGAGTCATAATTGAGATTTGGAATTTCTTAACTTACCAGGCTATCTTGAATGGTTGTGAAAGAGTTTTTAGTCATTGCTTTGTCATTGACGAGACTGTTGAGAAAAGAGGTTATGTATGAGTGGGAAGGAAATTGTGAGCAAAGGATTCAACAACTGAAGTATTTCCTCACTCATGCACGTATTTTGGTATTCCCAGAGAATAGTGGTAATCATAAATTTTTAGTGATGTTTCTTGAATGGTATTGGAGGCATGTTGATGCAAATGTTAGGGTGATTGCATACGTTTCACGATAAATGGAACCTCATGAGATGAATTACCCTACGGGTGACTTGGAAGTCATGATTACCATTCTTGCTGTGAAGTTATGAAGGCATTATATTTGGTAAGAATGCAAGATTTTTACGAATCCAAAAAGTCTTCAATATCCATTACTCGGAAGGATTTTGATCTGAGGTAGCGAAGGTAAATTGAATTGTTTAATGTATATGATTGTACGACCAGGGTGATCGTAAAATTGTTCTAGCTGATACACTTGGTGAAAAGATTGCAGTAAGATTAATGTCTGGCACGTTTGCCAAGAGTATCATCTTGTGGATTGAAAACCAACGGAAGAAAAGTTAAGAATGAAAGATCGAGAAGAAGTTATACTTGTTAATTTTCAAGTTAGGCCTGTTTGATAAGGTCGTACTCGAAACTTAAATGTTTGACGAGGAAATTTAAGAATTAACCAAGGCAGAGAAAGAAGGGAAAAAGAATGAGTACATGATTCGTGAATCAAATGGTATGTGGATACAAGAAAACAAAAAGTATGTGCCTAATGCTGAGGATTTGAAGCAAGCAAATATTGGACGAAGTTCACTGTTCAACTTCTGCAATATTCCAAAAGTAATAAGATTTATCATACCATTTGACATTTTTATTGGTCAGCAGATTAAGGCAGAAAGAAATAAACCTTGGATTGAGACAGCTATTTTCTGTTTCGCAGCGGAAATGGAAAAAGATTACTTTGGATTATGTGTACAAGCTTCCTTGTACACAAGATGGTCATGGTCGAATTTAAAGTAATAGTGGGTTAACGTAACAAGTTAGTACATTTACTCCAGTGTTGAGTAACAACCTTTCCCAAACAGTGCAACAGTACTTATTTGTTTTATGGATAGGAGAATTGGTTTACGGAACTGTTGAGTTTCTTAAGTATGTTGGTGGCGCAGTTTCCGAAGTAACGCCATAAGGTCCATGAAATGTGTCATGTGTGTCGATTTTTGCTGATTTGTGGATGGAATGCTTCTGAATAGAGAAAGATTCGATCAAGAAAGAGTTTTAGTAGACCCTGAGACTATGGATGAGTCTCCTCAAAGTATTCAAGTGATTAAGTTAACCTGAAGTAACCAGGAATGGCAAAAGAGATCAACAGATGGATATGCCACTAATCGAGTATATAAGGTAAATGGTTTTATATTTTCGAAGTGTTCACCATAGAAAAGTATAATTCGGGTTGGAAAGGAAGGCAAGTTAAATCCTAAATGAATCGGACTTAGCGTGATCATCGAAAGGTTGGTGAAGTTGATTATAGAATTGAATGGCTTCTAGAGTTGTCGTAAGTGCATGATGTGTTTCATGATTCAATATTTTGGAAAATTCACCATGAACAGAAATAGTAAGATTCAGAAAGGAAGACAAGATAAGTCTTGAACACATCAGTCCGTTTTGATCATTAAAGGAATCGACGAAGTTGCATACAAGTTTGTGATGCCTTCAAAATTGGCTAAGGCACATAATGTATTTTGGGTTCGATGCGTTGTCACTAGGTGGCAGAGTCGTCTCATGGAATTCTGGTGCAACTATTGAGAATTAAGCTAGATCTAATTAGTGAGGAGCTATGGACGACTTTGGATTGGAAAAAGAAGGTCCTGAGAATTAAGACAGAGTAAGTGGTAAAAGCTTTGTGAAGGAAATCATTCAGTAGAAAATTATGTGGGAGAAAGAGAATCGGATGAGAGAGATTTACCCGAAGCTATTGTTGGAGTATGGTTGATTTAGTTGGTTGCTGGAATTTCGGGGACGAAATTCTATAAGGAGGGAAGATTGTCACAGCCCGTCCCGGAATTTTAATTCCGAGGACGTGAAAAGACAAAAATGCCCTTAAACGGGACTAAGGGGCGAAAATTTAACAATTGGTTTTACTTAAAGTTCCTAAGTTATTTGGTTTTAGGAACTTAAACTAGGCTTAAGTTTGGATTTTTATGTTGGAATTTATGAAATTGGGATTGGGTTGGACACGTGGGATCCCCACACCTCAAAACCCTCCCCATAACCCGTAACATTGTCTCCCTCTCTTTCCTCCCTCACGAAACTCTCAGTTCTCTCTCCCTCTCCTTCGAACTCACACGGACCACCACAAAACCACCCTAAATCTATACCAACGACGGAGTTAAGACCACCATCGAACTCCTGGAGCCTCCACGATCACGTAGACACCATTTTCAGGTAAGGAATCCTTTGTTTTCGCGTTGAAAACTCGAGGTCCGAGTTTGGCACTATTCATGAACTTTTTGTTGGTTGATTTTTAGGACAATCCAAGCTCATAGTGAGCTTAGTGAGGTCCCAAGGAGGCTCGGAGTACTTCGTTTGAAGGATTTGGACGCCGGGATCACGTGGTTCATCTTTGGCCGGTTTTCTTGGAATTTTTCCGGTGAGATTTCCTGGTTTTTAGAGCTTTAAAGTAGTATATTGCGATTCTACATGTTTGGGGCTTCAATCTGATATATTATACGAAGAAAATGGGTGAAAAACGAAGGAGAACAAGGCATTTGAAAAATGCCCAGAATCCGGCCACCGGAGAAAAACCAGTCCGGCGAACTCGCGAGGAAGAAGGTGCGCGTGGGCACGCGTGGACCCGTGCCTTCCTTGGCGCGTGGGGGCGCGTGCTACAGTAAAAAATTATTTTAAAAATATGTCGACGTCCGTGACGTCGAGTAGATCACTGTGGTATATTCATATACCCAAATTGAGCACCGTATGAGAAAGTTATTAAGGATTGTTGGTTAGGTGTTCAAATAACGTTTTATAGTTTTTGCGTTTAGGTGAAAATAAATTGACGATCCGACCGTTGGATGGTAATGAAATTTTAGGAGGTTATCCTAGAGATATATTGTGGACCTCTGGAAGTTATGGATTTAAAATCTGAGTGGTGGATCTTCCGGATCGAACTACGTAGTGACGTATTTTATATAAGTTATATATTCTATCGATATGAATTCTAAGGTTGTAATTGATTATTGTTTTAGGCGCCGATCGTCATGACGCCTTGGCGTATTGTGCTAGGGAGTTGTAGGGCGAACTCCAGGTGAGTGGGTAGTTTTGTTTTCCGTATATATATATACTTGACGTTTTCCCAGAAATTGAAATTTAATGAAAGTATGCTTTAAATGCAATGTATGAAATTATATGAAAAGTATATTGAAATGTAAATTGAGATGCCATGCATAAAAGTATATGAAAAGTATATAGAAATGTGAATCGAATTGCCATGCATGAAATGATATGAAAAGTATGAATTGAGATATGATGCATATGAATGAATGGTGCGGCGGACGCACAGGTGAGTATCAGGTGAGTATTTAATTACTGTTATGATGATGTTGATGTATATTGAGCTCAAATCCTGCACCATGGTTTAGTGCTTATAGTATTCACCGCATCGCACGCTCGCCTTGGATCCAAGTAGATGCTGGTCGCATAGTCCACGCGGAGTGGGTGCGACGGGCCAGTCGTAGAGTGTTAGTGAGATTTCGACTGGTGGGTGACCTTAGATTATGTGCACAGATGATTGATGAGAAAGCACTAGAGCGTAACTTGTGTGCAGAAGGCCGGACAGGTCACATAGGTGACTCCGGCAGAGTGAGAGTGATAGATTTTGAGCTCTAGGTTCAACCGTACAGGGCTATTAGAGGGCCTCCGGTTGATTACTTTCTTGCACCTGATATGATTATTGTTGATGCATCCATACTTAACTGTTGAATTAGACATGGCATGGCATGATTGATAAAGAAAAATGTTGAGATAGTAAAAATGAAGTTTTGAGATTATATATGTATATTTATATTTTACATTTCTGGGAAAGTATACAAGTTTTACGGAGAGGGGTTACAACGTTTTGAGAAATGTTTGGATTTAGAAAAGAATTGTTTTACTGACCCACTCAATTTTGGTTTTGCGCCCCTCCAGGTTAAAGAATAGCTGAGGTGTGGTGGCTACGAGGAATTCAGCGGGGTTCTGACAGAATGGATCAAATTAGGACTCACCTTCGGGTGTATCAACTTATAAATGGTATCTTAAAGCTTCCGTACTGTGCAAATGGTTACGTCACTCTCACGTGACGGCCAGCATGCCCTCCTTCGGGACGGGGTGTGTCAGTTGGTATCAGAGCATGGTTGCAATCTTGGACATTTTGAGAAGTTCTAGTGAATTCTGTCAGAACTACACCGCCTCGTAGCAAGCCACTTAGTTAGAGGAATTTAGTCTCCCTAATATAGCGGTTTAGGGAAAACTATTATTATGGTGATTCAGTCTATTATAAAAAGGGACATTTTAAGACGGGTTATGAGTTGAATTTGAATCACCTTATGGAATGATGAACCTGAGGGAGCGAAGTAACGGTTTAACCATTTGGAAAAGATGTTTCAGATTATGCAAGTCAAAGGAAATTTCCTTCTGACAAGGGGTCGAGACGACTACCTGGTTTTGGTTATGAATTTGTATCCTGGTGGAAACAGGAGTATGATTTGTTGTCACCGGAGGAACAGTCGATTGAGAGTTGTTTAAGGACTTGTTTAAGGAAAAGTTTATCCCTCCGGCATTGATCGATGGTAGTAAACAAGAGTTTGCAAATGTGAATCAAGGAAGTTGACGACAAATGAATATTATAGAAAGTTTTCAGACTTGCCTCGTTCCATCCAGATATTGTTGTTAAGTTGGTGGAGGTGTTATGTTGTTTTAAGCTGGGTGGCAAAAAGGGAAGTGGTATTTTGGGTGACCACTATCCATTGTATTTATTACCAGGAGTATACGAGATGTTGTTGAGCCTTGAGGACTCTGAGAACATGATCAACGAGAGTAAAGAAGAATAAGAAAAGATTGGGAATTAAAATAAGACGATAAAGTTAATGATTCGTCATATCAAGGATATAGAAAGATTCAGAGCTTTGAAAGAAGTGAAGCTAGAGTTAATTCTTCCAGCTGAGGTTTTAATGTCGCTGGTCAGAGTAAAAGTGATGGATATACTGGTAATCCCAGATATTTGAGACAAGGTGTCTCGAGACAAGGTGTCTAGGATTGAATTAAATTTTGGGAAAGCTATGGATGGTAAGTTTACCATCCAAAACCATAAAACAATGTATGAAAAAACAAATAAAACCATTTTCACCAAAAACCAAACCATGAACACCAAGAACAAAACCATGAAAACAATTTCAAGATTTGTACTTTCTTGGTGATTTTTCAAACCCAAAAACAAAAGTGACCAGATCTATTCTTTCTAGCTTCAAAGTGTGTGTGTGTGATTCAAAATAAAACACAAACACTTAGCCAAAAAAAAAAAAAAAACCCCTTTGCCGTGCCCTCTTTTGGAACAAAACCCCAAATTTTCATTCATGCATCCAAAACACTTTTGCATACATATCTTTTCAACTATTGATTCATATTTTTCAACATTTGAAAAACAAAAGATAAACATACTTTGAATGAAGCAATAACATGTCATACATAAAATTAAAACCCATATGCATAAAATCCAAAAGGACACATCAAACATAAACCTTTGGCTCTGATACCACTTGAAGGGAAATTGTGAGATTTCATGAGGGATTTCTAGTGACTAGCATGCATATATAATTCAAAATTTATATACAAAAGCAACGGAAGCATGTTATCAAATAATATCAAAGCTATAGTCATGCAAATCCCCTTGAAGATGCATAGGTTTATGTAAGATGCATCAAAACAATTTATTGAAGAACAAAGTGTAGGAGTAGTTTTATACCTCTTGATCTAGACTTTAGACCAAGGATGGACCACCTCCAAGCCCTTTGTTGTTGGAACTCCTTGAGCCTAGCCTCCCTCCTTGCCTCCTCCACTTTGTTAGAATGAGTGCTCCTTGGTTCTCCTTAAGTCTCCAAAGTTGAAGACCTCTAAAGATCCTCACCCACTAGTGTAGTGGGAAGGATGAAGGAATAACCAAAAGGGTGAGAAGATGATTAGCTAAACCCCCTTTTGGTGGCCGGCCCTTTGAGTGTTGAGAGAGATATTTTCTTTTTCTCTTTTGTTGTTTAAACACTTCAAAAAAAAACCCTTTTGAAACTTTGTGCTATAAAGTTCCTTTTATAACCAAAAAGAAACAAGTCAACATTTGACTCTCTCTCTCCCTCCTTTGGCCGGCCCCTTTAGTGTTGTTTGGGCTTTGGGCTTTTATTATTTCAAGTCATCCTATGCTTGAATAAAAGCCCAATGGGTTTAGGCCCAATGGGCCCAATCAAACCCGAACTTTTCTTTAAGCCCAAAACGATCTTTTATCGCTTTTATGATTTCTTTAGACATTCTAATTAATCACAACACTTAATTAATCCAATTAATTATTTCCATCATCCATTAGTTACTCACTACAAGAGTGTATTGGTGAACAATCGTTTTAGGTTCTAATTAGCAAGGCAGTGAGGTGATTGGCACCAATCCAATTGATTATTTTTAATCCAATCACTTAGTGAATTAAAACTTACTTTTAATTTACCTTCTTCTTTGACGACTACATTTAATCATCTCGAAGAACTCACAAGCCATGAGTGACATCTAACCATATATCATGGCTACCCAAGCTAATGAAGAATTTGTTCGGAGAACCTATTCAGTTGGAATTACAATGTAATTCGATCATTCTCTAAAACAATACTCTCAATCACATTACTAGGGTATGGATATTTTATGTCAAACCCTTAATGTGATTATTCCTTCTTATATGATTCATTTGAGTCGTATAGGAACGCTTTCCTTTATTACGCTCGATACTTCAGCCGAAGATTCCCGAATCATATCTTAGAGTATTCATCCTCTCTTAACGAGGATTAGAGATCCCTTGTTGCGCATTCACTTGCCTCCATGACTAAGTGGCTTAACCCCGACTATGCCGTGGACACTCGCGGATGGAGTGACTTTGACATAATCAAAGATCAAGTACCTAACCACAAGACAACTATGATGCCTCAGGTCAAAGGACTACTTACATTATTCCAACCATTAGAGTTACTTGCTTGACATGTGAGTAGACCTCCATGCAAGTACTCTCGTTCGATTGTGTTCAGTGAACTCATTCCCTTAATGAGCACCTACATACCTGTCTTAGTGTCACTACACAAATGGGACGAGACTTTCCATCCTTCCAATTGAAGGGGACATAGTATGTACTGGTCTTTGCATTGTCAGTATCCCTCTGACAATCATATAACCAGGAACCTTTTTGGACATGATGGTTATGTGAAGAAGGTCTCTGTAGTCTAACATCATTAGATTACTTCTTCCATTGATCCATTGTCCATGGATTCACTATTTAGGACTTATATCATTTATTGAGATAGTCCTAATTAGTATCTTTGCCTTTTGATGTATAAGAGTCATCTATACACCCATTCATTGTCCTAAAAGGTTTCTTCCAAAGATTGACTTTCAGGGCATATTTCCAACACTAGGTGCAAGAGGGGTGTCATTCTGTGTGCTGTGGCTTCCTTATAGAATGGGAATAAGTGTTGTTCCCACAGACGGCGCCAAATGTTGATGCACAAAATCAGTGAGGACTTTGGTACAACAGAAAGTGTTAAGTTTGTGACCTTCGCTAGATTGCTCCGGTCACTAGTATGGATCAGTATGTAAATGGATAAAGATAGGGAAGCAAACACAAGATGTACGTGGTTCACCCAGATTGGCTACGTCCACGGAGTAGAGGATTTCTCATTAATTGTGAAGGGTTTACACAAGTACATAGGTTCAAGCTCTCCTTTAGTGAGTACAAGTGAATGATTTAGTACAAATGACATTAGGAAATATTGTGAGAGAATGATCTCTATTTATAGAAGATAGTTTCTAGTTTCATTCTGACATTGACACGTGTCGTGTTGTGATTGGCTTCTAATGTTGACACGTGTCGTGCTATGATTGGCTTCTGATATCGACACGTGTCGCTTTGTGATTGGCCTCCTGGTTGGAGGGAAACTCTTCTGGGTCCTTGACGGTATAACGTTGACCGGTGCCCAGTAGTTTCAGGATTGGTCAAGTATGGTACAAACACAACCAAGCACAACATCTTTCTCATGCTAAACCAATGAACTTTTAGCTTTCATGCCACGCTTCATCCAATTAAGTTACAATTTATGTAATTATTCAATCATGGTTAAATCAGAGTCATTGATTCATTTGGAATGCGTCCCAAGACGTGCTAATTCTTTTGAAGTATTTCGGGACTTAGTGCCGGAAATGAACCATGGGAGCGTAAAGTTCGTCCGAGACCTAAATCCAAATCAATCAAAAGGTCCCTAACATAAATATCCAACTCAATCAAAAGGTCCCTAACATAAATATCCAACTCAATCAAAAGGTCCCAACACCTACATACCTCGGTGTGAGGCTTTATTATAAAAAAAAACTTTGAGGTCATTGGTAGTAGAAATATAATTATATGTATTATATGTTTTTTTTTTCTTTTCAGTTTTATAATGTGAGACAATTTTACATTCTCCGACACTTTACATATTTTTCTTGTTGAGAATGTAATCTCATGTAAAAAAACAAAGGATTCTTGCATAGGTTTTATAAAGGGTTGGAACACTCCTATTACCAATTAATTTTAGGATAGACACTTTACTTTCTTCATATCCCATGTGTGGTCGTTGGCTTCACTTTATTTTTTTAATTTTTTTAACAAACGATATTATCTACAATAAGAGAGAGGGGGTAGGCTTAGCCTCACAATGTGCTAACAATAATGTGATTCAAATTCGTCATTGGCGAGAATCGAACCTAAGACCTCTCACTTACTACATGTAAAGAATAATACTACTAGACCATAGTACTAAGCGACATTTATATTTTTTTTTAATTAACCACATGAAATATAAACACTTGTGAGGTCCTAGGCTTCATTTGAATGCCCTCTTGCTTCTAATTTTGATTAATTTGGTTGTGCTTTTAGTAGGGGAAAATTGGATGATAAAGTTAATATATTACATTGAAAATTTTTTCGTAGTAGAGTTTAGAATTGTAAATTTATTTTCTTAATTAGAAGTTTAGGGACTGAGAAACTTTGTTTAACACCAGCAAAAACAGGTAATCGGTTCTGGCTATTACAAGTAGTCATGTAATTAGTTTAAGGAAAAAAGAAAAATGGGGTGAGAGAGGCTCGAACTCTCGACCTCAGGATGACTCAGAAGCTATGAGACCTACGCGCTAGCCAACTGCGCCACCACCCCGCATGTTTCCTGAAGCGTTTCTAATGCTTATTGGTTACGGAGATTTATTTATTCTTCTTTTGATTCAATCGCAGAAGTATCTTGATTCATTCTTCATTTTTTACCACTACAGCCGACCCGTTCTAGTAATCTGATTACTTAATATGTGTGAGAAATTGAGTTTTATTGAATGTGCTAAACTAACTGAATTACAAAGTCTTGTGTAAACATTTTTTTTGGGAGCGAAAAAAAAAAAATTATCCTTCACGTTTGAGTATAATTTCAATCTCATAAATCATCTTTAAAAAATTCAATCTCAGACACTTGTTATTATTTCATTTCAATTTCATACAACCATTAGAAAATCTGTTAAATTGGCAGTTAAGTGATGACGTGGTAACAATAAATTTCACATTTATGCTGACGTTGTTGTCCAACTAGAGCCGCGTTGCCAAACAACTAATAAATAACGAATATTTTGGATGCCGTCCCTAATCCTTAACATTCTTTGATTAAAACCTTAATGGTATTTAAAGTTTGATCAAGGTTCCTTGACTTTGTTCACCTCATTATATTACTATTAATATTTATATTTTTATAGTTTTGACATTAATTATTTGATATTTTATGAGATTTATAATCCTATAAATTTAAAATCCCTCATTATAATACTATTAGAAACTGTTACAATAAAAGAATTCAAACATTTTGATTGAATAAATGGATAAAATGTCACAGCCCGTCCTAGGATATTTTATCAATGGTGTGAAGGACGATTTTACCCTTAAACGTGGGTAGTAGTGTGCGTACGTGACTTAGGTTTAGGTCCAAGTTATTTTCCTAAGTATGTGGTTTGAACATGTGCAAAGAAGGCCTACTGACGCTCCGATTAGAAGATGCGACTATGGGACAGAGGTTCAGGGCCGAAGGGGCAGAGGAAGACCTAGGAAAACTTTGGAAGAGACCCTAAGAAAAGACTTAGAGTACTTGGATCTAACGGAGGACATGACACAGGACAGAACACAATGGCGTTCTAAGATTCATATAGCCGATCCCACTCAGTGACTTGGATTTTCCAAGTCTCCAACCAAGAAGTTTTCCTCACTCGGGAAATTAAGGGAACACTACCTCAACCTATATGCTCCACTCACAAAGCTTCAACATACAAGCTTCAACAAAAGAAAATTCAAAGAACTTAGCGAAGAAGGCTTTGATGTATTTAACACAATACGTTGAAATGAAGGAAAGCTTATTTACTGATATCCCCGATAAGTTACAAATATGTACATATACTTGAGTCAAAATAAACAAACAAGAGGGAGCCTTCACAAAGGTTGCTTAGGAGAAGTCTCAGCAGGCGGTAGAGCCCCAGAAAGAGAAGGCACCGGAGGAGGATCATTCGGAGCCTCAGTACTGGACAAAACCCTAGAAGGAGGAGGCATCAGAGGTTGATCATTTGGAGCTTCATTACGCGGTACAGCCCCAGAAGACGAAGGCAATAAATGCCTTTGGAACAAACCCACAAATCTCTGATGATCAAGTAAAACCTGACCATCAGATTCCTTCATCTGGTCAAGCTTCCTCTTCATGTTTGTAGCATAGTCATGTGCGAGCCGGTGCAACTGTTTATTCTCATGCTTGAGCCCTCTAATCTCCTGTTTGAGACTCATCACTTCAGCCGCCAATGATTCAACTTGGCGGGTTCGAGCAAATAGGCGTTGGGCCATATTAGACACAGAACCTGCACACTGAACACTGAGAGCCAGAGAATCCTTAACAGCCAACTCATCAAACAGTTTGGAAAATAGTCTGTTATCTTTGGGAGTGAGAAGGTTCCTGGCCACTACCGCAGCGGTCATATCATTCTTCATCACGGAATCCCCAACGGTAAGAGGACCAGTAGGGGAGACGAAGGATGGGCGCCATATGTTGTCTGGAGAAGGCGGGGCTGCCTCTTCAACAAGGTTCAAGTCAAAACGACGGTCGGAGGGTCCAGACATTTTCAAAGGTGTTGAAGAGAGAAGAGGTCGGACAAATCAAGATCTTAGAAGTGCAAGAATGGAGCTTCTACTAGTGGATATTCAAGTGTGCTTTGGAACTTAATGTCAGCCCCTATAAAAATCTGCACTCGACGAAGCTTCAGAAATCGAAGAGGCGCCTGCTCAGAAATCGAAGAGGCGTTTGCTTTCTCAAAAGCTGGGCTGCTCAGAGACCACGAGGGTCGATCTCAGAAATCGAAGAGGCGTTTGCTTTCTCAAAAGCTGGGCTGCTCAAAGACCACGAAGGCCGATCTCAGAAATCGAAGAGGCTTGCTTTCTCAAAAGCTGGGATGCTCAGAGACCATGAGGGCCGATCTCAGAAATCGAAGAGGCACCTACTTTTCCAGCCTTGTCAGCACCTGTCACACGCACACTCAGCGTTGCGGAAATTATAGGCATTCTGTCGAAGATTTCTGACGAAGTAGAAAGCACATGAATCGTACTGTTCAATCACCCACTTCCCACACGCAACAGTAGCTCATGGGTACCACAGATAACTTTGCCAAAGTTCTCTGACAAAGTTGAGACACGTGAAGCTTGCAGCTCCCACTACATCGCTCTGACCAAGAAGGGTAAAAGAATTGCAAAGAAACAACACTAACAAAGTTTAAACACATAAATTTTGAAGGTCTAGCTACCATATTATTACCCATAAGGGTAAAGGAACAGTACCACTGCTGGATAATTGGAAAGTCCCGGTGTGTCAACCTCTGTGCTTCGTGGCAAGGTAGACTAGCAAACATGCCCAACCTGTACTCACATTCGAGAAAACACTCCCAACAAGATTGCTTGCTCCAAAATCGAAGAGGCACCGCCCTCCGAATCTCGAGAGCCAGACTCCCAACATGATTACTTTCTCAAAAATCGAAGAGAGGGTAAAGGAACAGTACCACTGCTGGATAATTGGAAAGTCCCTGTGTGTCAACCTTTGTGCTTCGTGGCAAGGTAGACTAGCAAACATGCCCAACCTTTACTCACATTCGAGAAAACACTCCCAACAAGATTGCTTGCTCCAAAATCGAAGAGGCACCGCCCTCCGAATCTCGAGAGCCAGACTCCCAACATGATTACTTTCTCAAAAATCGAAGAGAGGGTCAAGGAACAGTACCACTGCTGGATAATTGGAAAGTCCCTGTGTGTCAACCTCTGTGCTTCGTGGCAAGGTAGACTAGCAAACACGTCCAACCTTTACTCACATTCGAGAAAACACTCCCAACAAGATTGCTTGCTCCAAAATCGAAGAGGCACCGCCCTCCGAATCTCGAGAGCCAGACTCCCAACATGATTACTTTCTCAAAAATCGAAGAGACACCGCTCTCCGAATCTCGAGAGCCAGACCCCCAGCAGGATTGCTTTCTCAAAAATTGAAGAGGCATCGTTCTCCGAATCTCGAGAGCCAAATCCCCGACAGGATTGCTTGTTCGAAAATCGAAGAGGCACCACTTTCCCAACTTCAAGAGCTGGATCTCCTTGGATAAAGCTTGTCTGTAATCTTCACACGCAACATCAGCTTTCCAGATACCACAGACCACTTTTTCAAAGTGCTCTGACAGAGTTAAAACATGTGAAGCTGGCAGCTCCCACTACCGTGCTATAACCAAGCAGGGTAAAGGAATAGCATTATTACTTGATGTTAGGGAGACTCCTATATATGTCGACCTGCATCCCTAACGGACAGGCAGACCTGCAAAAATGCTCAACCCTTTCTCTTATCTGAGAGGGCACTCCCAACGAAGCCTTTCGAAATATTCAGCTTTCTTTCCCCCCGATAATACCTCTGTAAACAAGCTATACTAGAGCAAGAATATCTCATATCATCAGGGTTAAAAGCAAGAGTATCCCATATCATGCTTTTTCCCTGTCTTTTCCTTTGGCCTTGTTCTTACCTGCAAGACAAGGAGAAAAAGAGCAATCAGTCAGCACTTGGAATCAAGCTTCCAGCCAGGAACTGACTGCCTGGAACCCCTTACCTGATTACTTACCTGGCATTGCTCTCGAGTACTCATCTTTAACATCTTATGCTTCCAGGGAAGATGCCGCATCTGCCTGAGGAACAAATAGGGCAAGTGAGAAGGTTACAAGGAAGCATGTGGAGACAAGCGTAACAGCACACGTGCCGATACATCCACTACTCTGTCAAAAGCAAAAGTATCCCATATCAGCAGGGTCGAACGTACTCTAGATTTGATGGACTTGTTTTGACCCTCAAATTCTTCAGTCGACCTTATACTCTGGAGGAAACCAGAAAACCCTCCAGCCCAATTCAAGAATAAGCCTGTGGAAAGTTACTTATTCAAAAGCAAAAGTATCCCATATCATCTCTCCTCATTTTTCTTCTCTTTATCCTTCATGCTGCCTGCAAGATAGGAAGAATGTGAACAATCAGCCGGAGCTCTGATTGCTTACCTTGTCTGTCACCTCTTTCAGCAGATCCCCTAGCTCGGCGACTTGGGGGACTCCTACTACATGGTTTGTATCGCGCTTGACCAAGCATGAAACTACAAGTAAGCTTCAAGTGAAATTGATACATTACCTTGTGCATCTCCACCAGTTACAGATACCACCCCTGGATGGAGGAAGAGTACTTCCAGAGAAGATGCCACATCTACCTATGAGACAGATAAGGCAAGTCAAGACGATACCACACTCCGGTACTTAGAAGTTTCGTGGCTACGAGATCATTCTCCCACAATATTTCCTAATGTCATTTGTACTAAATCATTCACTTGTACTCACTAAAGGAGAGCTTGAACCTATGTACTTGTGTAAACCCTTCACAATTAATGAGAACTCCTCTATTCCGTGGACGTAGCCAATCTGGGTGAACCACGTACATCTTGTGTTTGCTTTTGTGTAAACCCTTCACAATTAATGAGAACTCCTCTATTCCGTGGACGTAGCCAATCTGGGTGAACCACGTACATCTTGTGTTTGCTTTCCTATCTCTATCCATTTATATACTTATCCACACTAATGACCGGAGCAATCTAGTGAAGATCACAAAAAGTGACCGTTTTCGCTACCTAGGATCTATCTTGCAAGAGAACGGAGAATTAGATGGAGATCTCAACCATAGAATACAAGCTGGATGGATGAAGTGTAAGAGTGCATCCGGCGTGTTGTGTGACCGTCGTAGGCCACTGAAGTTCAAGGGAAAATTTTATAGGACGACAATAAGGCCAGCGATGTTGTATGGCACAGAATGTTGGGCAGTGAAGCATCAACGTACACAAAATGGGTGTAGCAGAGATGAGGATGCTTCGTGGGATGTATGGGCACACGAGAAAGGATAAGATTGGGAATGAGGTTATCCGAGGTAAAGTAGGAGTAGCCAAAATTGAAGGAAATATGAGAGAAAATCGGTTCCGGTGGTTTGGACATGTGCAAAGAAGGCCTACTGACGCTCCGGTTCGAAAATGTGACTACGGGACAGAGGTTCAGGGCCGAAGGGGTAGAGGAAGACCTAGGAAAACTTTGGAAGAGACCCTAAGAAAAGACTTGAGTACTTGGATCTAACGGAGGACATGACACAAAACCGAGCGCAATGGCGTTCTAGGATTCATATAGCCGACCCCACTTAGTGGGAAAAGGCTTTGTTGTTGTTGTTGTTGTTGTTGTTTTGGTTGGTTGGAGTGGACAATTTTGGACCACACACACTCCAACTCCCTCTCTCTCTCTCCTCCCTCGCAATTTTCTTCCGTTTCCTACAACTTTGTACGGACGAACGCCAAACTCACATTTCACGCACGAATCGACGTCATGAAGGTAAGATTCAAACTCCTTGCAAGTCCTTGAGTTCATATATGCCATTTTTAAATCGTGAAACCATAAAAAACCTGAGAAACCATCACCCTCGATTTGAGTACTGTTCATGTGGTCGTAATTATGGATGTTTCAGGGGATTTTAAGCTCATAGGAAGCTTTAGGACGTTCATACGAAGCTCGGAGAAGAAAAACCAAGCAAATTGGACGTCGGGAAGTGTAGTTTGGAGAGTTTGAAATTTGGCCGGAATTATCGAGCTCTCTCCGGCGAGTTTTCATGGATTTCAAGCCTTGAAATTTGTAAGGATGTGTTCTTCTAGTTATAAGCTTTAAATTGAGACCAATTTCATGAGTTTTGGTTAAGAAACGAAGGAGATATAAGGATTCTAAGATTTTCCCAGTTTCCGACGACGGCGACGGTTGCCGAAGTTCGAAGGTAGGGGATGATGGAATATTCTGTGAACTTTGACGGAATATTCCTAATGGCGTTGGTTAGTTTAACAGATCCCGTTACTATTTAATGAAATATTCCACAGAATATTCCTAACGGGGTTAAAGGATTCCGTTAAGGTCCCTGCACGTGGCAGCACGTAGGGCCGTGCCCTTGCCAACGCATGAAGGCTCCAAAAATTATTTTTAAAATATGGGGATGTTCGTGGGGTTATGTAGGTCACGATGGTATATTCATATACCTCAATTGAGTAATGTATGAGAAGTTATTAGCTAGTGTTGGTTATGTGCTTTAAATTAACGTTTTTATAGTTGTTTTGCATATAGGGAGACTTATCCCGAGGACGAGATCAGTCAAGGGAAACTCGAGGGCTAGAACCCTTCGACATACCAGTGAGTGGGCTTTTGGTTATCAGTAGATACTTATATACTTGATATTTTCCCAGAAAATGCATTCAAATGAAAGTATGCCTTGAAATGCCATGCACATAAATTTATGTTCAGTATATGAATTACTATATGATGCATAATATATAATTGTGGTGATGTGGACGCTCAGGTAAGCCTAGGTGAGTTTATGAATTGTAAATGTGAATAACGGTTGTGATTAATTGAGAAACATTGAGCTCATAAACCTGCACCGCGGTGTTAGTAATTTAGCCAGAGATATGGCACATGCTTGTTTATAATGTCACATTCTGCACCATATGCCTAGGTTTCACAGTCCTGTATATCTTTTGAATGATCTAATCATTATGATGTCTTCTGTTAGAACTATGCCGCCTCGTAGAGAGCCACGTCACTCAGTTGAGCCTAGTTTCCCTGATATTGCTTAATTAAGGGAAGCTATAGCTAATGCCATTCAGTCTTTGCTTCATCCTTCTCAAAGAACACCTCTTGAGACTGTGTATAATCTGAAGCTGAATCATTTCATGGGAAATGAAGGACGTAAGAGAGCGAAGAAATGGCTTAATTATGTCGAGAAGACTTTTACTGGTGATGCAGAGTCATGGGAATCTTCCTCCTGATAGGTGGGTCAAGATGACTACCTGGTTTTTGGGTCCGGAGCCTACATCCTAGTGGAGATATGAGTCTTATTAGATGCCACCAAAGGTTGTAGCCAATTGGGAAGTGTTTAAACAGCTGTTTCAGAAAAGGTTTATTCCTCCTGAGTACATGGATCGCAAGATTACGCATTTGAAACAAGGAAAGATGTTAGTGAATGAGTATTACAAGAGGATCACTGATTTGTCTCGATACGATCCGGAGGTTGCTGCTAATCTGGTCAAGATGCTCCATCGTTTCAGGTTGGGTACTAAGAAGAAGTGGTGTTCTATAGCGACATCGACTCCCTGTGCCACTTACCAAGAGTTTTATGAGGTTTTACTGCGGATTGAGGACTCAGAGAACATGCCCAATGAGAGTGAAGATGAAGAAGAAAAGAACGGGAACCAGAGGCGAGATGATAGAGGCAAAGGTCAATCATCTCAGGGACCTCGTAAGACCTAGAATTTTAAGAGAACTGGTGTCAGTTCCAGCTCTTCTAGTGGAGGTTTAAGCTCTAATGTGTAGAGGAGAGGTGGTAGATTTGATGGAGGCTCGAGATTTCAGAGGTAGAGGGACTTTGGTGGTTCAGGTGGTTCAAGTGCTCCTTTATGCCGCAGGTGTAATAATAGGCATTTGGGAGAGTGTAGGAGAGGCAGCAGTGCATGCTATACTTGTGGACAGATGGGGCATAAGGTTGTACATTGCCCTCAGAATCAACAGAGGCCCCAACAACCTTCCTTTCCACCACCTGCGCCAACCCAATAAGCTTTAAGACCTAATGGTTATGCTGAGACTGGTCGTGGTGGTGCTTATCATTATCAAGACGATGCCACTCCTTATGCTACAAGACAGTATCAACACTCACAGGGTCTTCATTATCAAGGCGGTTACCCTCAGTATCAGGGAGGTTCTATGCCATATCAACCATATTCAGCGAGTGGATCCCAGTGGTACCAGGAGGGACAGCCCCAACAGGTAGAGATTGCTGCTAGCAGTGCAGTATCTTCGAGGCAGTCTGGTCAACCAAGACAAGGACGAGGTATTCATGCTAGCAGAGGTCATGGTGGACAACAGCAGAATCAGGGACGTATCTATAACATGAAACTGCAAGATGCTCAGAACAATCCTAATTTAATCATGGGTACGTTAAATATTCTTGGTCATTTTGCTAGAGTATTGATTGATTGTGGTGCTACGCATTCTGTTGTTTCTCATACATTTGCTCAAGTGACACAACCTCATCCTACACCTCTAGGATATGATTTAGAGTTTTCTATGCCTAAAGGGGAGAGATGTTATGTTGATCGGGTATATCCAGGATGTCCAGTGATGGTGGATGATGTGGTTATGCTAGCTAACCTTATTCCGTTAGACATTGTTAATTTTGATGTGATTTTGGGCACTGATTGGTTACATTATAATCGTGCCAAGATAGATTGTTATGGGAAGGCAGTCACCTTTCATCATCCTGGATTACTTGAAGTTACATTTGTAGGAGAGCCTAGCGGAGTGAGGCATGGTGTTATTTCTGCCATGAAAGCCAAAAGATTGTTGTTGAAAGGTTGTCAGGGATATTTGGCTCATATGGTATTGAATGATAATACTCCTAGTAGTGTGGAGGATGTACGTGTGGTCAGGAAAATTCCAGATGTATACCCTGATGATTTGTCTGGATTGCCGCCAGATAGAGATATGGAGTTCATTATTGATCTGCTTCTAGGTACGAATCCTATTTCTTTGACTCCTTATAGAATGACTCCTGCTGAATTAAGGGAATTGAAAGTTCAGTTGCAAGAATTAGTGGATAAAGGTTTTATTCAACCTAGTACTTCACCATGGGGAGCTCCAGTCTTATTTGTGAGAAAGAAAGATGGAACCTTGAGGCTGTGCATTGATTACAGGCAATTGAATCGGGTAACAATTAAGAACCGTTATCCGTTACCTCGTATAGATGATTTGTTTGATCAACTCCGAGGTGCCTGTGTGTTTTCTAAAATTGACTTGAGGTCTGGTTATTACCAGTTGAAGATTAGAAGTGAAGATGTCCCTAAGACAGCATTCATGACTCGATATGGTCATTATGAGTTTCTTGTGATGTCATTTGGGTTAATTAATGCACCAGCAGCTTTCATGGATTTAATGAATCGAGTATTCCAGCCATATTTGGACAGGTTCATCATTGTCTTCATTGATGATATTCTAGTATACTCTAAGTCTAGAGTAGAGCATGCTAGACATCTTAAATTGGTGTTGAAAAGTTTGAGGGAACACCAGTTATATGCTAAGTTTAGCAAATGCCAATTCTGGTTAGATCAAGTGGCGTTTTTGGGACATGTTATATCAGCTCAAGGTATTCAAGTGGATTCTCAAAAAGTGGTAGCTGTGGAGAATTGGGAACAACCTCGAATCGTCACTGAGGTACGGAGTTTTCTTGGCCTTGCAGGCTATTATAAACGGTTTGTTAAGGATTTTTCAATGATTGCTTTACCATTGACGAGGTTGACCAAAAAAGAAGTTAAGTTCGAGTGGGATGATAATTGTGAGCAAAGTTTTCGGAAGTTGAAGTATTATCTTACTCATGCACCTGTTTTAGCACTCCCGGATGATAGTGGTAATTTCGACGTCTACCGTGATGCTTCTTTGAATGGTTTGGGTTATGTATTGATGCAACATGGTAGGGTGATTGCTTATGCTTTGAGACAGTTGAAACCTCATGAGAAGAATTACCCTATTCATGATTTGGAGTTAGCGGCTATTATCTTTGCTTTGAAGATTTGGAGACATTATCTTTATGGTGAGAAATGTAAGATCTTCACGGATCATAAGAGTCTTCAATACCTTTTTACTCAGAGAGATCTTAATCTTCGACAACGAAGATGGATTGAGTTGCTTAGTGATTATGATTGCACGATTGAGTATCACCCTGGTCGTGCAAATGCAATGGCAGATGCATTTAGTAGGAAGACTCCAGCTAGACTTAATGCCATCTATGATTGTCATGTTCCTCTTCTTGCTGATTTGAGGTCCACTGGAGTGGAGTTAGGAGTGGAAGATCGAGAGGAAGCCTTACTTGCTAATTTTCAAGTTAGGCCAATCTTAATTGATCATGTGCTCGAGGCCCAGATGAATGATGAAGAGACCCAGGAAATAATTCCAGCAAGGAATCAGGGGAAGAAGAAAGATTTCAAAATTCGAGAAACTGATGGCATGCTTATGCAAGAGAGCAAAATGTATGTGCTGAATAATGTAGAGTTAAAGAAAGAAATCCTTGATGAAGCACATATTTCGCCATATGTAATGCATCTAGGAGGTACCAAGATGTATCATACCATTCGACCATTTTATTATTGGCCGGGTATGAAAAGGGAAATTGTCGAATGTGTGAGTAGGTATTCCATTTGCCAACAAGTTAAAGCTGAAAGGAAGAAACCGTTTGAGTTGATGCAGCCACTTCCCGTTCCATAGTGGAAATGGGAAAATATTACCATGGATTTTGTATACAAGCTTCCTCGTACACATAATGGTTATGATGGTATTTGGGTGATAGTTGATCAGCTTACTAAGTCAGCACACTTTATTCCAATGAGGGAAAAATATCCATTAAGTCAATTAGCTAAGTTATTCATATCGAAGATTGTGAAGTAACATGGTGTTCCAGTTGATATTATCTCGGATCGGCATCCTAGATTTACTTCTAAGTTCTTGGTAGCATTCCAGGAAGCTCTTGGTATGAGATTACTTTATAGTACAACATATCATCCTCAGACTGATGGGCAGTCTGAGAGAACCATTCAAACGTTAGAGAATATGTTAAGATCTTCAGTACTACAGTTTGGCTATGGTTGGCATGATTATTTGGATTTGATGAAGTTTGCCTATAACAACAGTTACCATTCGAGTATTGGTATGGCATCTTTTAAGGCACTCTATGGCAAGTCTTGTCGAATGCCATTATGTTGGTCAGAATTGGGTGAAAGAGTTTTAGTGGGCCCGAAGATTGTGGATGAAACTACCCAGAATATTCAGGTAATTAAGTCTAACCTGAAAGCGGCCTAGGATCGACAAAAGAGCTTAGCAGACAAGCATGCCACTGACCGGAGCTATAGTGTAAGTGATTGGGTATTTCTGAAGCTATCACCATGGAAAGGTGTTGTGCGGTTTGGAAAGAAAGGCAAGCTGAGTCCTAGGTACATTGGACCATATATGATCACCAAGCGAGTCAGTGAGGTTGCTTACAGGCTTGAGTTGCCTCCAGAGTTGTCCAAAGTGCATGATGTGTTTCATGTTTCGATGCTTCGTCATTATGTTGCAGATCCTTCATAAGTGATTCCTCCTCAACCTCTAGAAATTAATCTAGATTTGACTTATGATGAGGAACCAGTGACTATCTTGGATTGGAAAGACAAGGTTCTGAGAAATAAAGCTGTGCGTTTGGTGAAGATTTTGTGGAGAAATCATTCAGTGGAAGAAGCTACTTGGGAAACAGAGGACCGGATGAGAGAGATGTATCCACGCCTAATTTATGATTATTAGTGGATTGTATGATTGTATAAATTTCGAGGATGAAATTTTATAAGATGGGTACATTGTCACAGCCCGTCCTGGGATAATTTTATCGATGGTGTGAAGGGACGGTTTTACCCTTAAACGTGGGTAGTAGTGTGCGTACGTGACTTAGGTTTAGGTCCAAGTTATTTTCCTAATTATGTGGAACTAATTGGAATTAAGTTGTTTTGTTATTTTGGTTGGTTGGAATGGACAATTTTGGACCACACACACACTCCAACTCCCTCTCTCTCTCCTTCCAGTGCACTTTTTCTCTCTTCCCTCGCGATTTTCTTCTGTTTCCATCAACTTTTGGATAAGAAACGGCAGAGATATAAGGATTCTAAGATTTTCCCAGTTTCCGGTGATGGCCACGGTCGCCGGAGTTCGAAGGTAGGGGATGATAGAATATTCTGTCAACTTTGATGGAATATTCCTAACAGCGTTGGTTAGTTTAACGGATTCCGTTACTATTTAACGAAATATTCCACGAAATATGCTTAATAGGGTTAAGGGATTCCGTTAGGGTCCCTACACGTGGCTGCGCATAGGTCCGTGCCCTTGCCGGCGCATGAAGGCTCCAA
Organism: Malus domestica; assembly: GCF_042453785.1. NCBI lineage: Eukaryota > Viridiplantae > Streptophyta > Magnoliopsida > Rosales > Rosaceae > Malus > Malus domestica. The sequence goes on from NC_091676.1 coordinate 39,330,966, forward strand.
AAATTATTTTTAAAATATAGGGATGTTCGTGGGGTTGTGTAGGTCACGATGGTATATTCATATACCTCAATTGAGCAATGTATGAGAAGTTATTAGCTAATGTTGGTTATGTGCTTTAAATTAACATTTTTATAGTTGTTTCGCATATAGGGGAGACTTATCCCGAGGACGAGCGCAGTCAAGGGCGACTCAGGGGCTACAACCCTTCGACATACCATTGATATTTTCCCAGAAAATGCATTTAAATGAAAGTATGCCTTGAAATGCCATGCATATAAATTTATGTTTAGTATATGAATTAGTATATGATGCATAATATATAATTGTGGTGCTGTGGATGCTCAGGTAAGCCCAGGTGAGTTTATGAATTGTAAATGTGAATAACAGTTGTGATTAATTGAGAAATATTGAGCTCATAAACCTGCACCCCGGTGTTAGTGATTTAGCTAGAGATATGGCACATGCCTGTTTATAATGTCACATCCTGCACTATATGCTCACATTGGATCCAAATTAGGAGCATAGCCTTGTCGTACAGACCCTTATAGGTGGTTCCTACTCGTAGGTGACTAGCGATTTATCGCATAGCTATCATGAGAGTGTAGCACTGAGCATAACTACATTACACCCAGTTTTGTCATACAGACCATTACAGTGGTTCCGACTCGTGTGCAGTGTAGTGTCGTATAGGTCATATGCAGTGACTCCGGCTAGATTGACTAATGAGTTGTGAATTCAGCCGTGCAAACTTCTACAGGGGCTCCGGCTAATATATATTATTTTCCATGAATCTATTTTTACTTGAGTTACCTATTCTGTTTTATATTTGGCATGGCATACTTATGATTATGAATATGTGAAGCATGATTTATATATATATATATATATGTATATATATGTATATATATGTATATATGTATATATGTATATATGTATGTATTTATGTATATATTTATGTATATATGTATGTATATATGTATATATGTATGTATATATGTATATATTTATGTATATATGTTGAAGGATTATTTTGTGAAAACATGTTCATTTGAATAACATCTATAGCATGCATTTAACAATTAAAAGGCGGAATCATGCTTTCATGCATTCAAAAACAAAACATTACCCATGAAATTCAAAGCCTAGTAGATTGGTGAACCAAGACTCTACTCAAATCAAAGTGAGTTGAGAAATATATACCTTTGTAGATTCCTCTTTGCATAAGCAAAGGCTAATCACCCAAAGAGAGGGCCTTCATTCCTTGCTTCTTAGATCCATGGATTTGGATGGATGAAAAGGTTTCTCCAAGTTCCCAAAATTGAGAACCTCTAAGTATCCACACCAAGGTTAGATTGGAGAAGAAAATGAGTGACCTTGGAGTAGTGGAATTGCTAGATACACCCTCCAAGGGGGCCGGCCTCTTTAGAGAGAAATGGAGAGACAAGTTCTCACCTATTTTCTCCAAAAGAAACCTTTAATGAATTTAGGCTATAAAGTCCTTTATATAGTCACTTCAAATAAGTGACCTAAAGAACCAAAAGGCCATTCTCTCTAACATGGCCGGCCATAAGGGTTTTATTGGGCTTTTGGGCCTTTGTGAATTAAGTTGTCATACAACTTAAGTCAATGGGCTTGACGTTCGAAGCCCATTGGGCCTTGAGGCCCAAAACTAACCCGTGGTCTTTTAACGAACTTTATTCGTTTGATTAATTAACATAATAATTAATCCTTGCCATAAATAATTAAACCATTTAATTATTCTTACTCATCTCCATTGTTTCTTCAATCTCCACCTTACACGGTGTACGATCCATTAGGTTCCTTTTAGCGAGGCAGTGGGCGATTAGAACTCTTTCAAATCGATTATGAATTGAAACTTACTTTCAATTCTCCCTTTAGTGATTATACACGTTTAGGGCTTCCACAAACCATGAGTGACACCTAGCAGCATATCATGGTTACCCAAGCTAATCAGAAGAGGTGGAGAACCTATTCAGTTTAGGATTACAAATGCAATACGGTCTTTCTCTAATGCAATACTCTTGACCACATTGTTTGGTTTGATAGTTTATTTATTCATGTCTACTATCCAATGTGATTCGTGTGCTTATATGATTACCTTGAATGTGATTTGGAACGACTTCCTAAATCTCATTCATACTCTGGCCAGAGGTTCTAAATCATATCATAGAGTATTCTCCCTCAAACGGTTTGAAGGTTAGAGATCCATTGTTGCACATTCACTTGTCTCCATGGCTAAGTGGCTTAACCCCAACGATGCCGTGGACACCCTCCAAATGGAGTGACTTTGACATAATCAAAGATCAAGGACTTAACCACAAGACAACTGTGATGCCTCGGGTTAAAGGTGATAGGAGCATATTTATGTGCCTTAGTTAGTTAGTTCTTATGCATTTATGTTGTGTTTTCTTAGTTAAGTTAGTCTTTTAAGCTATTTTCATGTGTTTTCAGGTTTTAGAGACAAAGTGAGCAAAAGGAAGCAATTTGGAGCATTTTGGAGCAAAATTGGGCTAGAATGGAGTTCATGCATATGTAGCACAAGGGATGGACGAATTTGAAGGATTGATGAAGCTAGGAATGTGTTTTGAAGTTGAAGAATTGAAGATACAAAGTTTCCTAGTTGAAGTAGGAAAGGGCTTAAATGAAGGATTCCTAAATAAAGAAGGATTCCTAATCAATGTAGGAGTCCTAATTGAAGATGGATTCCTAGACACATGAAGTTTCCTACTCAAGCAAGGTTTCCTATGTGAAGAAGAAGAGTTAAAGTCAAAGAATCAGCTCAAGAGAAGGAATCTTATCCAAAACCTCATCCATAACCTTATCTTAGCTTATCTTATCCAAACAAACCTTATCCTATCCTATCTTATCCTAATCCTAAACTATCCACATTTCAGCCACTTAGGAGGGTTTCTAACTAGATTAGGACACATTAAAATTGGTTTTTAGAAGCCCTTATCCACTCCTACAAAGGTGCCATACCTTATCCCTTGTTTTTCTAGAAATCAGCCACAAAACAACCTTTCTAGAAGACCTTATCCCTTGTCCTACAAAAGTGACGCCCCAAACCTTTCTAGAACTTCTAGAAACCTGATTATTCCTTTCCCCCTTGGTCTCTAAAAGCCTTAGCCTTTTCCTTCAAGGATTGTGTGTTATTATCCTATACAAATTAGGCCTTTAAATCCTTTTCCTTTGCTACATAGGGGCTACGAATTTCAGCCTATAAATACCATCTTTTGCTGCACCATTTAGTCACCATCCTCTACCATATTTTCACTACACCATTCACCCAAACATACATTGTGTGCCGTGAGTTTGCAAGGAGAAGAAGGAAGACAACTTGGAGCCGTGCATGCCATTCAAGGAGCTTGGATTGTGGAGCGTTTCTAGGTGTTTTCTATCTTTGTTTTAATGTTTAAATTTATTTATCTTTGTTTATTTGCGAGTATGAAGAACTAAACCCCCTTGGCTAGGGGGGGATTCGAAACCATGTTTATGCTTGCTATATGATTTGATTACTTCTAATTGCGTTTCATAAGTTGTGAGTTCAATTTGCTTATCTATGTGAATTAAAACTTATTCTTGTATGTTGATTGAGGGTCGACACTTAGTTTGCATGCATGAATTTGATGCTAGGATATAAGGGAATTTCACCTAATCGTTATGAACTTATATTCACAAGTAGTAAAGGTTGTTGATCACAATCGTGTTAAGTAAATTCTTGGCATAAGTTTCATGCAATCATAGTAACAAGTGCTTCGTCAATGCTTATGGTTTTCATAGAACTTAATTATTCTTGCTTGTATCTCTATTATGCAATCATGTAGGGGACTTGTGGGGAATGCTTTGGGTTGTCGTATGCAATTCATCCAATTCAATAACTTAAGGAAAATCTGAGGGTTAATTTAAGCGGACCTAATTAACTTGGGGCGTTGAGAATTCATGGTTTATTGAAAAGCAATTGGAAATCGTTTTATATGCAAGTGTGACATGTGTGGAGATAAACCCCTTAGCTAGCCTTCCATCCATTCAAATCATCCAAATTCGTTTTAAAATCTGTTTTAGTTTACAAAGTTTTGTTTTGTTTTTAAATTCGTCCAAAATCAATCCCCCTTTTCTTTGTTGAGTCATACTAGTTAGAAATCAATTTAGTTTGTGTTTTTAAGTGTCTTGAGTCAAGTTATAATCAATTTTCGTCCAAATTCTTCCTGAGTGTCAGAAACTGCCCAGAAAGTGTTTTAAGGCAGTTTTGAGTGTTTGTTTGCTGTTTTGAGTCTTTTTGTTTGTTTTGGTGTTTTAAAGTTTAGTTTTGCATTCTTTGAGTCTAGTTTAGTGTTTTAAACTTGTTTTTACGTATTTGAGTCAGTTTTCAAGTGATTTAGCAATCCCTCCTAATCCCCGGCATAGAACGATCCCTACTTACATACTTACTACAATCGATAAAAAGAGGGTTAATTTGTGTGTCAACATAATTTTCACATCAAAATGACTACTTTGCATTATCCCAACCATGAGTTCTCATGTGACATGAATATGAGAACTCTTCGTTGATCGTGTTCAATGAACTCATTCTCTATTGAGCACCTACGTACTTGTCTTGATGTCACACACACCAATGACTCGAGACTAGTCACTCTCCCTGAGAGAAGACACAGCACGTACTGATCTTAACGGACTGTCAATGCCCAATTGGCAATCCTATGATCAGGAACGTTTAGGATGTGTCTACGAAAGAATGGTCTCATGAATCTAACTTCTTTAGATTGCATTCTCCCAATCACATATTCCTTGGACTTATCGTTTAAGCATATAACATTTATATGAGACGGCTCAAACAATAATCTTTGCCCTTTATATTTAAACTAGATTAGTTTAACATGTGAAATGTTCGTAAAGTATCATCATATGATTGGCTTTAGGGCACATTTCCAACATATGTATATATTTATATATTTATATTCTAATTCTGGGAAAATTTATACATGTTTTACGGCGAGGGGTTAGAGTGTTTGATAAATGAAATGCTTTTGAAAAGCTTTGTTTTTGCCCACTCACATTTTCTGTTTTGCGCCCCTCCAGGTTTTAGGTAGACTTGCGGTTGGTGTCATTGAGGATCTTGGCGGTTCTGATAGAATAAAATATTCGTAGGATATCTTCTGGTACTGTATAGCTAGTACTTGTCCTACTGGACTGCACCTACACTTTCTATGCTCTGATTAAGAGTATTTACACTCGTATCTCACTCCTAGCACTTCCTGTTTATTAGTGCACATTAGTAGCTTTCGATTTTTATTTATTCGTATATGTCTTATCTTTATTGTTTCCACACTGTGCACATGGCTATGTCACCCTCGTGACGGCCAGCATGCCTCGATCTCGGTCGGGGTATGTCAGTTTGTTATCAGAGCCTAGTTTTAACCGTCCTGTATATCTTGTGAATGATCTAATCATTATGATGTCTTCTGTCAGAACTATGCCGCCTCGTAAAGAGCCACGTCACTTAAATGAGCCTAGTTTCCCAAATATTGCTCAGTTAGAGGAAGCTATAGCTAATGCCATTCAGTCTTCGCTCCGTCCTCCTCAAATGACACCTCATGAGACTGTGTATAATCTGAAGCTGAATCATTTCATGGAAAATGAAGGACATGAGGGAGCGGAGAAATGGTTTAATCATGTCGAGAAGACTTTCCTGGTGATGCAGAGTCAGGGGAATCTTCCTCCTAATAGGTGGGTCAAGACGACTACCTGGTTTTTGGGTCCGGAGCCTACATCCTGGTGGAGATAGGAGTCTTATCAGATGCCACTAGAGGTTGTAGCCAATTGGGAAGTGTTTAAACAGTTGTTTCGGAAAAGGTTTATTCCCCCAGAGTACTTGATCGCAAGAAACAAGAGTTTACGCATCTGAAACAAGGAAAGATGTCAGCGAATGAGTATTACAAGAGGTTCACTGATTTGTCTCGATACGATTCGGAGATTGCTGCTAATCCGGTCGAGATGCTCCGTCGTTTCAGGTTGGGTTCTAAAAAGAAATGGCGTTCTATAGCGACATCAACTCCCTGTGCCACTTACCAGGAGTTTTATGAGGTTTTACTGCGGATTGGGGACTCAGAGAACATGCTCAGTGAGAGTGAAGATGAAGAAGAAAAGAACGAGAACCAGAGGTGAGAATTTTAAGAGAAGTGGTGGTTTGAGCTCTTCTAGTGGAGGTTTGAGCTCTAATGTGCAAAGGAGAGGTGGTAGATTTGCTGGAGGCCCAAGATTTCAGAGGCAGAGGGACTTTGGTGTTTCAGGTGGCTCAAGTGCTCCTTTATGCCGCAGGTGTAATAATAGGCATTTTGGAGAGTGTATGAGAGGCAGCAGTGCATGCTATAATTATGAGTACAAATGAAATTTTAAAAAATATAGGCCCTAAAAGAAATTAATACATGGGTACAAAATAAAACTAAAAAGAAAATACTACAAATTTTTTAAAAATGTTGCAAATTAAAAGTGACACACCCCGACCGAGATCGAGGCATGCTGGCCATCACGTGAGCGTGACGTAGCCATGTGCACAGTGCGGAAGCGATAAGGATAAGAAATATACAAATAAATAAAAATCGAAAGCTACTAATGTGCACTAATAAGTAGAAAGTGCTAGGAATGAGATACACGTGTAAATACTCCTAATCAAAGCATAGAAAGTCTAGGTGCAGTCCAGTAGGACAAGTACTAGTTATACAGTACCAGAAGATGTCCTACTAATAATATATTTTTGTCAGAACCGTCGAGATCCTCAAATGCCACCAACAACAAGTCTACCTAAAACCTGGAATGGTGCAAAACAGAAAACGTGAGTGGGCAAAAACAAAGGTTTTGAAAACACATTTAACTTTCAAATGCTCTAACCCTTTGCTGTAAAACATGTATACTTTTTCCCAGAAATGGAATAATAACATATACCTATATTTATATATATCAGTTCAAATCATGCTACACATATTCATAATCATAAGTATGCCATGCCAAGATATAAACAGGATAAGTAACCCAAGTGAAAATAAATTCATGGAAAATAACACATTAGTCAGAACCCCTGCAGAAGTCTGTATGGCTGAAATCATAGTTCATTAGTCAATCTAGCCAGAGTCACTACAAATGACCTACACGACACTACACTACACACAAGTCGGAACCACTAAAAGGGTCTGTACAACAAGACTAGGTGTAATATAATTATGCTCAATACTATGCTCTCATGATAGCTGGGCGATAAATCTCTAGTCACCTACGAGTCGGAACCACGTATGATGGTCTGTACAACATGACTGTGCACCTAAATTGGATCCAATGTGAGCATATGGTGCGGGAGGTGACATTATATACAGGCCTATGCCATATCTCTGGCTAATCACTAACATCGGGTGCAGGTTTATGAGCTCAATATTTCTCAATTAATCACAACCATTCAATACACATTCACAATTCATAAACTCACCTGGAACTTACCTGAGTGCCCACCGCACCAAATCACATTTATGCATAAAATTCTAACTCATGGTTTAAGCATAAATCAATAGGCATGGCATTTTCAAAGCATAATTCATTTAAATGCATTTTCTGGGAAAATATCAAGTATATTAATATATACTGAAAACCAAAAGCCCACTCACTAGTATGTCAAAGGGTCGTATCCCCAGAGTCGCCCTTGACTGCGCTCGTCCTCGGGATAAGTCTCCCCTATATGCGAAACAACTATAAAAACATTCATTTAAAGCACATAACCAATACTAGCTAATAACTTCTCATACATTACTCAAATGGGATGTTTGAATATACCAACGTGATCTATACAACCTCACGAACATCCCCATATTTTTAGAAAAATTTCTGACCACCCACGCGCAGCCACGCGTCGGCCAAGGCACGGCCAGATGCGCCGCCCACGCTTGGGCACGTGCCAGGCACACTGACGGCGGCAGTTAACACCGTCAGGATTATTTCGTCCAAAAGCAAGCATATACTGTAAATTATTAACGGCGTCATCTAACGCCGTTAGCATATTCCGTCAAAATTGATGAAATATGCCCTCATCTTCTCTGACGAGTCGCCAGACGCCGGTGACTTCGCCGGTTTCTGGAATTTATTTCAAAACCTTATATCTTCTTCATTTCTTAACCAAATTCCATGAAACTTGAACCAATTTGAAGATCTCACCAAGACGAACAAAACCATACCTGAGTCGAGCCTTGAAACCCCATAAACCTGCCAGAAAAAGCCTCGATATTCTGGAAAATCATAAAACCCGCCGTTCTTGATAATCCGAAGTCCAAATTCTTCCAACGAACCATTCCGAGCCTCATGAGGACCTCCTTAAGCTACCTGTAAGCTTGAAATCCCCAAAAACACACGATTTTATGATTGCATGAATAGTGACATAGATTGGGTTAGGGTTTTCACGAGTTTTCGAATAAGTTCTTACCTAAAAATGGTACCATTTAACTCGTATGAACCTCAAGAACACAATGGTGTCCTTTAAACTCTCGATCTGCAAACTTTCGACTAGTTTGTTGTTAATCCGTAAGGGGAGAAAGGGAGAAAGAGTGAGTCCGAAGGAGAGAGCACGGGAGAGAAGAGAGAGAAAGGTACTTTTGTGTGTGTGGTCCAAATTGGGTCACCAACCAAACAACTAAAACTTAAAATTTGATTGAGTCCAAACCTTAGCCCATTTACACACACCACCACCAACCGTTCAAAGGTAATTTCGTCAATTCACGTTATCGATAACTTTTATTCGGGACGGGCTGTGACAAAAAGTGGGTACAAACTAAAATATAAATATATGATACAAAGTTTAGGCATAAAACATAAATATACCATATGTAATTTTTCTATCATTGATTAAATATACAATGTCATGTGACGGTATATACATGGGTACAAACACAAATAAAACTTTAAAAAATATGGGCACAAAAAGAAACTAATATATGGGTACAAATTAAAAATGAAAAGAAAATTGGTACAAATTAAAAAATATTTGCAAATTAAAAATAGGTACAAGCTAAAAATAAAAATATATAATAAAAAATTTAGCCATAAATATAAATATACTAATTGTAACATTTTTAACACTAAAGGAATATATTTAAAAATAAAAATATTTTATTTTTCAAATAATTAATGATGTTATTAATACCCAATGACCTTGATCAAAAATTAAAAATGAATAATATTTTAATCAATAGAGTAACAAAAAGAAGGATGGAAACCTAATTTTTCCTTGATTTTTAGTATTATTAAAAACTTAAATAATAGAATAGGAAAAAAAAACCCTAAAATCCTCCACCCCAACGCTACAAATGTAGAGCCCCAAACTTGGACCCATAAATAAATAAAGAAAGATGATGAAGAAAAGGAGGGGGAAAAAGAAGGGCAAGTGGGAGGGTCATAGGCAATGATTCCCTAGAAGCCTGACCTTGTTCTGCGATGGAGGGAGGGATGGGGTTAATTTTGAAAAAGCAAAGCAAAACAAGGCGTATGATGATTCCATGTCCCATTCATTCCCGGGGTATAAAATGACCTGCGCTCCTTCCTTCCTTCCCTCCCTCTCTACCAATTGCCAATATTTTGTCTATTCGTTATTCTCAAGCATCATATACATCATCAGTTAATCATTTCCAGTCTGCAACAATATAGTATGTTTTCTCTGGACAACGGAGGTAATCACATAACGACATATTTTTATCGCTTCATACTCGGTTATTGATCTAAACATCTAGCAACACGGTTTCTCTTGGCTATATGGTTCATCTCGGAGAGGGTGTGTACGCGTGGCACCTGGCCAAAAGGGCGGACCTTGCTAACTCAAGAGGATGGTTTTGGCAGACATCCGCGCTTGGCAGGAGCTCGCAAGGCAGTAGCTCCTTCCGAAGAAAGTTGAAGCAATACTATTCGTTTCCAAGTTTCCCAAGACGGAAACATTTGTTTCTCGTGGTTACTCAGGAGCCTCAGTTGCACTGATTCTTGACCTAAGTTATGATCGACAGGACAGGCACGGACGACTCCGCTCGTAGTTGCAATAACTGTTGATGCATGTGGAGCTCAAGATGTGGTGGGCAACTTTTCTAAGCTCAATCTCACTATAATTCATATTTCAAACCGAATGATCATTTCTTGTAACTTTGCACCACGTGTAAATAAAATTAAGGGGGTTTGAGGTCAATTACATAATACCCAAATACGGAGCTGACGTGGTTGCCACATTTGTACCACGTGGCTGCTACCTGTATGCCATGTGGCAAAAAAATAAATTTTTTTATTTTTAAAACCCGAATCTTCTAAAAAAAAAAAAACCCATACATACCCAGAAACACCCTTGACCCACTTTTCTCCATCTCCTCCCACTTCACCTCCCATTCCTTCTCCCTCCTCTTCTCCCTCCTCTTCTCCCTCCAAACCCCCATAAATTTTTGCACTTCTTCCAGAACCCATAAATCAAAATGAGCTCTCAATCCGGAAAAAAAACCCCCAAAATTTCATGGATTTCGAAATTTTATTTCCCAAAATTCAAAACCATCATCTTTTCCACATCAACCTACCTGAGGACGAGGAGGGCGGTGAAGAGAGTGAGTAGCTCCAACTCCAAGATTTGGACTTTGACCATAGCCAACAATCTTTGAGCAACTACCCCCACCCGATCCTAGCCAACAATCTCATCTTCCCATTGCAACCACCTTCATCCCCCACCCATTGCATCCATCTGGTTACCTTCACCCCCACAACCCACAAATGACGAACCAGTAATGGTGTTGATGAAATTTGAGGCTACGGCAAGACCCCAACCTACTTCCTGTAAATTGGTTTCCAACCACCACCAAATCCCCAAATTAGCCAGGGGTCATTTTTAAATTTGTTTGAAGTTTGAATGGGTGGTTGTGATGGAAAAAGAATGAGGAGATTGAGATGGTTGCCCCAAAATCCCAACCACCACCAACAGCTGTGATCTGTGGTCCTCACTCTCAACGGGTTTCAACGGCTTCACGCCCATTACATCTGGCATCTTAGCAAGGTGAAGGGGTGGATGATGGGTGATGGGTGATGGGTGAGGGAGAAGGGGGTGGGCTCAAGTAGGGGTGGGTGATGGGGATGGGCTCAGGTGGGGAAGAAGGGGATTTTTGGTTTTTGTTTTTTTTTTTTTTTTTTTCAAGAAGATTCAAGTTTAAAAAAAAATTTATTTTCTTTGCCACGTGGTACAAACATGGCAACCACGTGGTACAAATGTGGCAGCAACTAGGGCTGGGTTTGGTTCGAAACGGTTCGGTTTTTTGTCAAAACCGAAACCGAACCGAAATTTCGGTTCAGTTCGGTTCGGTTCAATTTTTTTCGGTTTTTTTCGGTTTTTTTCGGTTCGGTTTTTTTCGGTTCCGATTTTTTTCGGTTTGGTTTCGGTCCGGTTCGGTTTTTTTCATTATTATTATTATTATTATTTTAGATCTGGATATTAGTAAACTAGCCCAAAAGAGGACCCTGCCATACTAGCCCAATAGTTCCAACAAACAGTAAAGGCCCAAGTCATAAAATACAACAAAAGAAAACCTAGGCTTCTACTGCAGCACCCGCCGCCGAGCATCCCTACTAGCACAAACCCTCGCCACCAACCAACCGACGCCTCGCCGATTGTAACATCCGGCCACGAGCACCTGTCTGAACACAGCCAAACAAACGAGATCCAAAGGTTTAATAAAAATAAAGATCCAAAAACCAAAGATCTTTACTACATAGGGCTCCACAAAGACAAATCCAAGAATAACATCAGCCAATTTTTCTTCAAAAATTCACAAAGCATAGTCAACAAATAAATTCAAATAGCATAGTCAACAAACCAAAGAAATAAAAACTATTAATCAAAACATAAAAAAAAAAAAACTACCATTTTCATTTTTCAGCACTCAAAGAATTAAACAAGAAAAAGAAAAAAAAAAGAAAAAATTGAATACTTACTATTAAAGAAATCCGGAGGAACAAAGATGGATGTCTGGTGCGACCTCCATATGAATCTAGAGTAAAAAACTATTTGGCTTGTATTTGAAAAGCAGAGATCGAAAGTTTATGGAGAAAGAAAGGAATATTAGAAAGGAGTGAAGAAGTTGTTGTTATAGGTGAGAGTCCATAGAGAGTCTATCAGACGAGGAGTAGAGAGACAAGAGGCGTAAGATTTGGAAAGGGAAAAAATGAGGATTGTCAAATAAATTCATCACAAACCCTACTCCTCCTGTGGTAATCCTTTAAAAAAGTAAGATCCATGTTACAACCATGGACTTGGCAGGTTGGAGAGAGGAAGAGAGGAAGAGAGGAAGGAGAGTTGAAGGGAGGAAGAGAAGGAGGGAGAGAGAGACTGAGGAAGCGCAGCGGATGAGAGAAAGAGAGAAGAGAGATTTGAGAATGAAAATGAATGACGGCTAGGGTTTGTGAACTTTATAAATTTTATAAAACATTAAGATTAGAATTCCTATAAATATTACACTGGTACAATTATAGCAATACAAAGCCTACAGTCAAGTTGGTTTGAAGGAAGCTATCCCCAACCTGAACGAAAGGGGTTCAAATCTCCACTCCAGCAGGTTTTGAGTATTTATATTTTATTTTCATATTTCGGTTCGGTTCGGTTCAACAGATTCGGTTCGGTTATTTTTTCGGTCTCGGTTCGGTTCAGTTGTCGGTTTTTTTCGGTTTTCGGTTTTTCCAACCCACCCCTAGCAGCAACGTCAGCTCTTAACAAATCAATGGATGAAAAATGTAACGGATGTATTATATTAAAATAAAATAGTAGGTAAGGTATAGAAGTGAAATGTTTTAAAGATGGGGTGTGCTATTCACACACCCTATTTTACTTCTCACACACCCCTTGATAATTTCTGTCCGTTGATCTTCTTCAATTCATCCGATCCGAAGGCCAAAAATTAAAAAAATATGTGAGAAGTAAAATGGGATGTATGGATATCACAACCCTTTAAAGATGCTGTATGGAGTTATAATAGACCTCAAACCTAACGAGGTATTATGTAATTTACTCTAAAATTAAAGCTAGACAATTATGAGGGGAAAAAAAAAATAAAATCAACGCATCTTATCATTAGAGAACAAGTCGAAGTTGAGCAGCATAATCTAAAGGGTCAACAACGATTACAAGCAGCCAAACGTGTGAGAAACTAGATCACTAACTCATCCTAATTAATAATTAATCCTACTAATTAAGTCCCTACCATCACAAGACTTAAAAATCTAATTTCTACTTCACACACTTCTTGTTACCTGGTTGACACTTCCAGCCGGCCATGCTCCTCTATAAGGTCAAGCTGCAAAGCATTCTGCATTCCTTATTCTACTAGTACTAGTCATACATTTCACGATGCATAAACTACAACCTTCTCCTGCTCTCGAGCCTCGACTAAAGAAACACAACATCCGCTGATCATGCCTACTGCACAAATTAGTGAAAAGGCCTTCCCTCAGGTTGCCAAACCATTCACTTCCATGGCATGCTTGACATGCCTTGCAGGTTATTGTTATTGCAGGCTCCTGTGCTTTGGTTAAGCGGACTTCCAGGCCCGCCTGAGGATTCACTCAGTGTTCCACGTGACTGGGGGCTATTTGCTCCTGTTGGACCACTGCCCGGATCAAATTTTGGTGCTACAGACAAAGGATCCATTTGGTTCGCAGTCTTTGATTCTTTCCGACCATCTGCAACAAAACTTCCGACTACCACCTGCAATGAAATGGTAACCCCCAAAATCACTGGTTATATTAGGTCCATCAAATTTTTTTTTTCTTTTTTAATAAGAGAAAGATTCAATCATATGAAGAGCTGTATCTGAAAGTGCTCAATTCAAACATATGGCTCGTACTATGTCTAGATTCATAATTTGTAGACCCACACATCATGGAAGATTCATTTCCTTCAACTATTAATTTTCACATCACAAGTAAAATCTAAAATAATTTAAAAATAAAACGTACCTGAACAGGGCAGGCAGCCGTTAGAAGACCTGCCACGCCACCACCTAAAACTCGGCCATCTGGGCCAGATAATGACACACTTAAGCCCCCAGTTCTACTCCGCTGACCACCAATTTCAGATAGAAGAAACGAGCCTGAGAGTGACAGAATTTCAAACCTCCCCTGCATATGAAAATTCATAAGAGAAAACGGAAATAGCGAGAAATAACTCATAGGTAGATATAATACATAAGATGAAAACAATCCCTATGGTGACTACCATATAATTAACAGAAAGTTAATGATAATTACTTGTGTAAAAACAATAAACTCAGTACTGGGGTGAATTGTGACAGATACTAAATCTTACATGTAACTAAAGAGCAAACATGCTTTTTTACATTACATGCTCCTAGAGTAGAACCCAGATAGTAACTAATTCATTAATTTAAACCTATGGTGTTCAAAAGTTCGCAAACCAAACATAAACAATCATGTCAGAACATGGCGGCATAAACTCATTAGTATAGGCGTAGTCATGTATCCTAAAAAAAAACATAACTGTTCCTAGAGAGACTTGGAATATTAATCCCCAGTCAATGTTCCCAGAGAACAGCTACTGAGGCCCAACATACTAACAACAAAACTGTATGAAAAGTTCAACACATTATATGTCAAAGTTCAACTTGGATACCAGGAACGGCCAACAGACAAGACAGCCAGCAATCTCACAAACCTCATATGTTACAGTTCCACCAGATGTGGCCGGTTGGCGAAGAGTCACATTAGAGATGGCTCCAGTTGCAGACAATATGCAAACAGCTCTAGGACCATTCTGAGAGAATGACATTATTTTTGACCATACATCCTGAAAGGTTAAATGCATCAAAATAAAATTTCAATATAGTGCTATCAACTAGAAAAATGATGAGTACGCCGGCCAAACAATAAAGGGGGTGCGCATGTAAAATTAATGACATTCAATCATATTAGCAGCTAGCTCACTGGTGATGAGCTCTTGGGATGGGATCAGACCGTGACATGGGAAATGATATCCTCAGGAGAATTTTGTGATTAAAGTTCTAAATTCCCAGAAAGCTGTGAAGGAAAGTATAATACTCCAATGGCCCAATTATTCCCTAAATAGTAAATCTTGATGTTCAGTTCCAATGATATGAAAATATAAGAAACCAGAATTATTTGAATTTGAACTCATAAAATAAATATTTGAATTAAATATACCCAGCATTGCCAACCATTGGATCTAAATATTGTTAATTTCAATAGATGAAGCACTCAGAACTCCAAGTAGACAGAGAAAAAAGGAGCTTAACAAGATTCAGTGAGTGATGTATCACACATGCATTTACCGTATCAAAGAACTTGCATAATCAGCCAAATTAAAGAAGTGCACGATATGGAAGAGATGAGCTCCTCAACATAGAGAGAATAGATAGATATCTATAGTGCACTCAAATAACATTTCTTGCTCAACAACTGGTCAGACTACGCATGCAGTGATGATCAACCACGGAAGAGTATGAAAACTAAGTTATTAAAGAAAGAAAAGGGAAATTAGAAACCTCTCCAGCTTTTACAGTGATAACATGTGGTGTAAATCCAAATCCCGGAGCTCCTACAAACAGTAAAACTAATTAAACCATAGTACAGTTATCATTATATAGTTATTTGCAGCGAAAAAGCAACATTAAAATTGACTTTTAGAAAGATAAAGAATAAAATAAGATCCATTGCCACTGAAAGCATGCATCTATAAGTTATAAAATGAACCATTAAACAAATTTGTTTAGTTGAAAATTCTAGTTTTAGCACTTGATGGAGTTGGAATACTAAATTAAACATTATATAAGAAAATTTAAACGGGATGGGGGACTTGTTCAAAAGGAAACTTCCAAAAGCAATTTATTTCCAGTATTGGATATGTTTTCTAAATGCATATTGATACAGTTGTGCTGTAAAATAGACTGTCAAAAGGAGTTTAAAACAAGTAATTCCCTTTGCAAGAAGTACCATCGTTTTAACCAAATACCAAAAGCAATCATATACGCATGAAAAATCATGAAAATCAAGGTTAAGTATCATTCTATGCCTACACCTACAGTATACATACAATTGCAATATAGTGATCAAGGGCAGATAAGTAAATTTGACACATAAGAAAGAATCTCAAGCATAACATCCTTTGCTGTACCCTTTTCTATTTCATAAAGTCATCCCCGAATATATCCCTTTTATTAAATCCATTCATTTCCTGTCAGAAACCAAAACCAAACGGGAACCACTTCCAGATTTCCAGCACAGATGATACATAATAAAATTAAACTAATAGACACTGTTGTGTTACCTCAAGACCCGACCTCTCAAACCCACATCACACAAATATTTGCTAAACCCAAAAATAATAACAAAATCAATGACCCAGAACAAAAACAAAATACAATATAAGATTCAAAGGATAAATAAAACCCAGTTAGATTCAAAATTTTAAGAATTTCAAAAAGTTTAAGAATTTAGAATGGAAAAGGAAAGAAAGGTTACCCAAAGCATCCAATTGTTGCTTCTTGGAAGAACCAGGTGGTCTGCCTCTTGATTTCTTGGTGGAAGTCGAAGTGGGTGGTGGTGAGGCAGAACCTCCCCCAGAAGGAGGAGCAGGAGCAGGAGAAAATGCTCCAACACTGGACGAGCTAACGGTCACAGGCGGGACTGATGGTGATAGAGCCAATGCCATTGTGCCATCCGGCCCGTACTTCCTGGGCCTCCCTCTCTTCTTCTTCATTGGCTCAGTACCCATGTTCATGTTAAGCCCAGCAGTAGCAGCAGGGGCCATAACTGCACCCTCTCCGGCAGCCCCCGGGACAACAGCACCTCCTCCGGAAGCAGCGGCGGAGGTGACTGAGGACTGGTAAGCAGGTGAGGTGGCGGTGGCAACAGACTTGTAAAGAGCGGAGCCGCCGTCAGCACTGAAGTTCAACCGCATACTCTGGATGGCGGACTGTGACTGAATAGGATTCTTCTGCAGAAACGGCTCCCTACTCGTCATCACTCCCGTCTCAGATCCTGACATTTTTCTTTTTTCTTTTTCCCTTTTAGTTTTTTTTTTTATTTTATTTTATAAATTCGCAATTTTCACTTGGACTAAAATTCCATCAAACTAAAATCCCTGAAACACAATAAAAATGAAAAATAAAAAATAAAAAGCAGATCAGGACACGGAAATTTACCATTTTCTCATAGCCACAATTTACAGACCCTAATCTACATTCTAAAAAGTAGAGGTATAAATATGTAAAATTTTACTTTTAGCATCTGAATTCTTCAACAACCAGTAAAAACAAAAACGAAAACGAAAACCAGAAGAAGATGGTGGTAGATTCCCAGTAAGCTTATTCTGCAAAAGTATCTAACCCTAACCCTGACAGCATCTGGGATTAATTTACACAAACCCCAACTTCCAGACCTCGTTTTAAACCACCCGAAAAAAACAAATTACGTTTGCTTTTTTTCCCATTTCAGCGCAGATCAAGCAAAATATTCAAATACTAAAGCTTAAACCAGACAAGATTCAGCATTTTCATTCCACCAGTCTTTTAGAAAATAAAAGACTTATATTTTGCCAATTTACAGTAAAAGAATCATAAAATAAAATCACTGAAAATTAAGGAAAATCCAAAAATAAGCCCATAAATTACGTTCGACTTACCAATAATTCAGAAAAATTACGGCGACGCGGAAATTCTAGGGTTCCGGAACGAAAACGCAGAGCGGCTCCGAAGCCCTTTTTCTAAGAAATGCGAGAAATCTGAATATTTGGTTATATTTTAATTCTGATATTTTTCATTTTCTTTTTATTTCGTGCCTTTGCCTCTACGGGCTATTATTAAAAAAGCAACTAAAAGCCAAGCCCTAATTTGCTATTTTGCATTCTTACAAGTTACAATTAATTAATAATTTAATTTGCATTTACTCCAACGCCTTCATTGCCATTTGCTTTTTCTTTGGGTGCCGTCACTCGCTTTTGAATTTTAAAATATTTTAAATTTCAATTTAAAAAAAAAAAGAAATTTAAAAAATTCCTTACTGCCTACGTGGTCCTCCAATCAAGCGAGTATCTTTTATTTCCTGCTTTCCACTCTCAACCTGTTTGGATAACATTTTTTTGTCATTTTTGCTCACGGGCAGGTATGTTAACGCCACTCTATATATTAATGGTTAAAATTTGTATCTATTAGTATTTAGATTTTGAAGTTTAAACTTATATAACGGTGTTAAAAAGATGGCAAACAATTACCATCAATTGAGTATCGTGAGCGAAATTATTCTCATTTTTTTACTTGTAAGTGAAAAATATCATATTTGACTTGTTGAAATATTACAAATCAGCATAATGAGGGAGAAAAGAAGAGTTTATATATTCTAACATCATTTCAACTAATACTGAGACTTTTATGATAAAACTTCACATTTGTCAAACTGTGCAGATGATAATTAACAAGTTAAGGACGATAGTGGGTCATTGGGTCGTCTCTTTGATAATTTGAGACGACTTTAATAGATTACATGTCACGCCTCGACCCGCGAATAAAGACTATTCATGAGTTAGGGTGTGAGCCATATCTTAGTTATAAAAATAAATTATGTATAAAATCAATAAAAGTTACAATATTTATAAATGTATTATAAATAAACAAAAATTACAACTTGAACCACTACAGTTGTCACCCAGACACACCATTTCTCATATTTTGTTACATTTCGAAATAGGTCAATATTGTTTCTTGGTTTTGTTTTTGTTTTACATTTGGATTTAGATGTTGCGTTGCAGTGTCTGTTTTCTAATTTTGTTTTTGTCATCAGTCACACACTTCCTACACTTCACACTTCGTGCGACACTTGATTTTTACATTTGGATTTAGATACTTTACATTATTTTTACATTTGGATTCAGACAATGCAATATTTGTTTTTTGGTTCTGTTTTTTACATTTCTATTATGATGCTGCTTTACACTATCTGTTTCCTGATTTTTTTTATCACTTAATCGCCTTCTATGCTTCACACTCACACAACTCCTGATTTTACATTTGGATTCAAGCAGTACAACACAATGTTCGTTTCCTGGTTTTGAATTGCAGACGTAGAACCTTGTGCTCTCTCATTTCACCAGCTCTCTCTTGGCAAGCTCCTCTACTTAATTAGACCAACTCTCCTCTTAGTGATGGCTTGGACACACATTTAATCTTCTGTAATATATTTATTCATAGAATTAGGACGTTTTATATGTTTCCCATGTCCTGGGAGTATAGCCAACCCCACCCTTGTCCAATTACCATTTTCATGCTTAAGGCAAAAAAAAAAAAAAAAAAAAAAAAAAAAACCATCCAGAAGCAAACTTTTTCATAATTTCATTTACAAAGCCTAAATCTAGAGAACTTTAGAACATAAATTGCAATATAGTGTCTGATCTAAGCTTCAATTAAAACATGTCGAAATCCAATCCGGCTTTTGTTATCCATCCCAAAGAGTTTCTTTCGAGAATTGGGATCTACTGAAGGATTCTTGCTGAGACACCCTTACCGAAGCACAAGAGTTTCTTTCGAACCAAGAGGCCAATCACAACATGATATGTGGCAACACTAGAATCAAACTCCTAGAGTGTCATATCGACCGTGGATGGACCCAGAGACTCTCCTTAACTATAAGAAGAGACCATTCTCCTACAATGAATTCCTAATGCCATTATTGTACATAAATTCGTCATTAGAACTTGTCAATGATGATATTATGCTTGAACCTATGTATTGTGTAAACTCTTCACTATTAATGAGAACTCCTATACCATGTGAACGTAGCCCAACTTAGGATGAACCTCGTACATATTATATATGCTTCCTTATCTCTCTCTTTACATACTATGCTCACTAAGTAACCGAAGCAACCTTGCGAAGGTCACAAATTTGACACTTTACGTTGTTCCAAATTCCATCCGTTGTGCATCAACAAGATCCAAAATAAAAATTGATCATTGATATATGGTTCATTAGTAAAGTTTGTTATGACATTTTACTAAATTTCTTGTTTTTTTCCCTCACTATAGTCACCAAACACGCCTCTAATTTTATAAGAATAAAATTTTTTCACACCTACGTTTCCTTCTCTCCCCCTCTCTCTCATTTTTGTCTAACTTCTTTCTCTTTTACATATTATTTATCGTTTTATATATTTCTTTATGTGTGAGCTTTATCGAATGAGACGAGAACACGTGTGCAAAGTAGATTTGTATTGATTTAAATTTGTAGGTTACAATCTCTATTTACAACTTTTCATCTGATTTAGTCTTCAAATTTGATGTAGATGCGTGATTGTGGATCCAAGGGTCGCGATGACTTAATCTCGGAAAAACGATTAAACGATTACTTCAAGTTTTGAGCTTGAAAACAACGCGTGGATGATCTTCACCTCAAAGGAGTGGCAAAGGTAGTGTTTGATGCGAGATTTTGTTGCTTTAAGGATCTTGGCAACTTGATCTTGAAACGAACGTTGCTACAAGTTTATAAGCTTGCAACAAAGTCTTGAAGGAATCAGCACGAGCACTTGTTGATTCTTCAAGGAAGTGCTTCAGCTTTGGTCCAGAGGAAGCTTCGGCTTTGGTTGAATGTTCTTCGAAGAGAGCTTTGGCAACATATTAGTCTTCCAAGGTTTGGCAAAGGTTCTTCTGTGTAGACATTTTTCGACCCTTATGCTTATGGGAGGACCTTGTATTTATGGGCTTCTCAAGGCTTGCCTTTGGGATGATTTTAGGCATGTTTTGTGTCTTAATTTCAGCCACTTTACTCCCTTGGCTGAATTTAAGGATCTTGTTGCCTATTTTGTGAGCAATCTTCAATTCTTACTTGTTTTATGAAGATGCTTTAGCTTTCTTTCTAGTTTTAGGATCAATTTGGATTCCCTAGCCGAATTTAAGGGGGATACTCCCTTATTGCCGAATTTTAAAGGACGTTTCTTCTCTTAGCCTAATTTAGGGTGTTTGTACCATACTTGATCAATCCTGAAACTACTGAGCACCGGTCAACGTTATACCGTCAAGGACCTAGAAGAGTTTCCTTCCAACCAGGATGCCAATCACAGCGCGACACGTGTCGACATCAGAAGCCAATCATAGCGCGACACGTGTCAACATCAGAAACCAATCATAACATGACACGTGTCAATGTCAGAATCAAACTAGAAACTCTCTTCTATAAATAGAGATCATTCTCTCATAATATTTCCTAATGTCATTTGTACTAAATCATTCACTTGTACTCACTAAAGGAGAGCTTGAACCTATGTACTTGTGTAAACCCTTCACAATTAATGAGAACTCCTCTACTCCGTGGACGTAGCCAATCTGGGTGAACCACGTACATCTTGTGTTTGCTTCCCTGTCTCTATCCATTTACATACTTATCCACATTAGTAACCGGAGCAATCTAACGAAGGTCACAAACTTAACACTTTTTGTTGTACCAAAGTCTTCACTGATTTTGTGCATCAACATTTGGCGGCGTCTGTGGGAACGACACTTATTCCCACTCTCTTTAGCTTTGCCAAGCTGGTTTCCACCATTCGTACACTTTCTTTTGACCAGGCATCCCTCTCCAACATGGGGAGCGAAGGAAGCCACAACACACAAAATGACACCCCTTTTGCAAGTGCGAAGCAATGAAAGAAGGAAGGATATAAGGTTGCTCTTCTAGTTAAAGACGATAAGTCGATGAGCTAGAAGCTAAGAAAAACAAGATAGCAATGAAGAATGAGGTCTTCCAGAAGTAGTATGAGAAGCTCTTTGAGACGCTCCACGAAATTAGGTGTACTTAAACACGCGAGGTCGTTGCCCTTGTGAACATCAACCATCATCTGGGTGCCCCCAACACGGAGGGTCACCTCCCTTCGACATGGGTATCCTTAATGAGGAGCGAGCTAATCATCAAAACATTGATCAACATAAGACTTCTCTCAACCCAGATGCTTTGACCCAAAGTAGAAGAAGTGGAGAAAGACACCTCATTGCAGAAGGGTTGGAAGGATCGAAAGTCGTTTATCATGACTGCCGAGACTTCCCAAAGAAGCATTGAGAGAATCCCCTCCACATATGCTCGAAGATCAATGACCCAAGGGTTTCTGAAAGACTCGGTCCCCTCCCACGACCCAGGCCAGCTGCCAATCTAGGGAAGGAACGACAGGTCCCAGAGGAACATGAAGGTACGGGGGACTCTGAGGTATTCCGACAGACTCGCCCTAGAAGTCAGTACGGCGAGTCCAAGAAAAAACCACACGCCCTTGCTCAAACTTTCCTACTTCCAAGAGGTGATGGAGACTTACGAAAGAAAATTCTAGTGGTACATGACTCCACTCAGGACCCCCTTGTCCTACAGCTTCTTGAGGAAGTAAACAAGTTAAAGGCCGAACGTTAGGCCGAGATACCTGACTGGAACCAACCCAGGCCTGGCCCTCTCACAAGAATGATCCTCGACACTCCCTTCAAGCGAAGACAAAACAAAAGCTTGGTTTACAACTCTATACTGGAAAAGAGAACCCAATTGAACACCTTAACCTCTTTGAGTCCACCATGGCATATTGAATGCACATCGACAAAGAGCGATGTCTTCTCTTCCCCTCCACCCTCTCTGGCGGAGCTCTAAACTGGTATTGCCGTCTTCCACCTAAGACAGTAGACTCATTTGAGGAATTGAGGAAACTGTTTGTCTCTCAACACATTATAACTATGAGGAATTGGGTAATCCCATTACAACAAGAGGGATAAAAGTTCGTATCAAGACAACCAGGGGTGAACGTACCGTCGACTATTATGACTATGGGGCCAAGCTGAAGGATGATTTTGTGAAAACATGTTCATTTGAATAACATCTATAGCATGCATTTAACAATTAAAAGGCGGAATCATGCTTGCATGCATTCAAAACAAAACATTAACCATGAAATTCAAAGCCTAGTAGATTGGTGAACCAAGACTCAACTCAAATCAAAGTGAGTTGAGAAATTTATACCTTTGTAGATTCCTCTTTGCATAAGCAAAAGCTAATCACCCAAGGAGAGGGCCTTCATTCCTTGCTTCTTAGATCCATGGATTTGGATGGAAGAATATGGTTCTCCAAGTTCCCAAAATTGAGAACCTCTAAGTGTCTACACCAAGGTTAGATTGGAGAAGAAATGAGTGACCTTGGAGGAGTGGGATTGCTAGCTAATCCCTCCAAGGGGGCCGACCTCTTTAGAGAGAAAGAAGAACTTTGTGTTCTCTCCAATTTCCTAAAAGAAACCCTTAATGAATTTTAGGCTATAAAGTTCTTTATATAGTCACTTCTTTAAATGACCTAAAGAACCAAAAACCCTAATTCAACACACATGGCCGGCCATATAAGGGATTTGGGCTTTTGGGCCTTTATGAATCTTTATTCATTAAATTGTCATACAACTTAAGTCAATGGGCTTGACGTTCGAAGCCCATTGGGCCTTAAGGTCCAAAACTATCCCGAGGTCTTTAACGAACTTATTCGTTTGATTAATTAACATATTAATTAATCCTTGCCATAAATAAATAATTAAACCATTTAATTATTCTTACTCATCTCCATTGTTTCTTCAATCTCCACCTTACACGGTGTACGATCCATTAGGTTCCTTTTAGCGAGGCAGTGGGCGATTAAAACTCTTTCAAATTGATTATGAATTGAAACTTACTTTCAATTCTCCCTTTAGTGTTTATACACGTTTAGGGCTTCCACAAACCAAGAGTGACACCTAGCAGCATATCATGGTTACCCAAGCTAATCAGAAAAGGTAGAGAACCTATTCAGTTTAGGATTACAAATGCAATACGGTCTTTTTCTAATACAATACTCTTGACCACATTGTTTGGTTTGATAGTTTATTCATGTCTACTATCCAATGTAATTCGTGTGTGTTGATGTACAAAATCAGCGAGGACTTTGGTACAACAGAAAGTGTCAGGTTTGTGACCTTCGCTTGGTTGCTTCGATCACTAGTGAAGATAAGTACGTAAATGAATAGGGATAGGGAAGCAAACACAAGATGTACGTGGTTTACCCAGATCGGCTACGTCCACGGAGTAGAGGAGTTCTCATTAATTGTGAAGGGTTTACACAAATACATAGGTTCAAGCTCTCATTTTGTGAGTTCTAGTGAATAGTTTAGTACAAAATGACATTAGAGATTATTGTGGGAGAATGATCCCTATTTATAGAAGAGAGTTTCTAGTTTTGTTCTAACATTGACACGTGTCATGCTGTGATTGGCTTCTGATGTTGACACGTGTCGCGCTGTGATTGGCTTCTGATGTCGACACGTGTTGCATTGTGATTGGCCTCCTGGTTGAAGGGGAAGCTCTTCTGGGTCCTTGACGGTATAACGTTGACCGGTGCTTAGTAGTTTCGGGATTGGTCAAGTATGGTACAAGCAGTGCTCCCCTAAGTTCTTGAGTGAGAGAAGCTCCTCGGTTGGGGACTTGCAAGATCCAAGCCATTGAGTAATCACGAAACTTCTAAGTACTGAAGCGTGGTATCATTTTCACGTGCCTTATATGTCTCATATGTAGATGTGGCATCTTCTCTGGAAGTACTTTTCCTCCATCCATGGGTGGTATCTTTAACCGATGAAGATGCATAAGGTAATGTATCAATTTCACTTGAAGCTTACTTGTAGTTTCGGGCTTGGTCAAGTGCGATACAAACCCTATAGTAGGAGTCCCCCAAGTCGCCGAGCTAGGAGATCTGCCGAAAGAGGTGACAGACAAGGTAAGCAGTCAAACTTCCAAGGCAGCAACCCAGGATTGGAGGTTCGACTTCGGCTTCCGGTTGATTGTTCTCATTCTCCTTGTCTCTCATTTAGCTGCCAGGATAAGGAGAAGCAAATGGAGAAGAGATGATATGAGATACTTTTGCTTTTGAAGAAGTAACTTTCCACAGGCTTATTTTTGAACTGTGCTGGAGGGTTTTCTGGTTCCCTTCAGAGTATAAGGCCGACTCAAGAATTTGAGGGTCAAAACAAGTCCATCAAATCTAGAGTACGTTTGACCTTGATGATATGGGATACTTTTGCTGTTGACGGAATAGTGAATGTGGTATGGAA
This sequence comes from Malus domestica, assembly GCF_042453785.1. Taxonomy (NCBI): domain Eukaryota; kingdom Viridiplantae; phylum Streptophyta; class Magnoliopsida; order Rosales; family Rosaceae; genus Malus; species Malus domestica. The sequence continues at coordinate 39,356,127 of NC_091676.1, forward strand.
AGGTGTCGTGCTGTAGTGATCTGTTTCAGCTCACCGTTGAACCTTCTGCTTCAATCTTTTGCATGGCAGAAGTGGTGTGCAACCTTTGCATTTAAATGGTCATTCAGAACATTCCTTCATAGTGACTTATCCACGCTTGGCAGCTTCAGTGTAAAGAGCCAATATCTGATCAACTGTCATGAGGTATGTGCTGGTGGAATTCATGACCTTGACAGCAGTTGAGGATGAGTTCTCGAGAGCAATGCTAGGTAAGCAACCAGGCAAAGGTCTCAGGCAGTAAGTTCCAGATTGGAGGTTTGATTTCAGGTTCCGACTGACTGCTCTCTTTCTCTTTGTCCTGCAGGTGTGGACAAGGACGAAGACAAGGACATGGAGAAAGCATGATATGGGATACTCTTGCTTTCGACCCTGATGATATGAGATACTCTTGTTCTTGGTGTGGCTTATTTGCTGAGGTATTATCGGGGGGAAATAAAGCTGAGTATTTCGAGAGGTTATGTTGAGGGTGCATTCTCGAATGCGAGAAAGGGTTGAGCATTTTTGCAGGTTTGCCTGTCCGTTGAGGAGGGAGGTCGATGTATATAGGGATTTCCCAATAACAAGTAGTAATGCTATTCCTTTACCCTTCTTGGTCACAGTAATGTAGTGGGAGCTGCCAGCTTCACGTGTTTTAACTTTGTTAGAGCACTTTGAAAAAGTGGTATGTGGTATCTGGAAAGCTGATGTTGCGTGTGAAGATTACAGACAAGCTTTATCTAAGGAAATCTGGCTCTCAAAGTTCTGAGAGCTGTGCCTCTTCGGTTTTCGAACAAGCAATCCCGTCGGGGATCTGGCTCTCGAGATTCAGAAAGCGGTGCCGTTTCGATTTTTGAGAAAGTAATTATGTTGGGAGTCTTTTCTCGAATGTGAGTAAAGGTTGGACGTTCTTGCCAGCCTGTCTTGCCACAGAACACGGAGGTCGACACACATAGGGACTTTCCAATTGTCAAGCAGTGGTGCTGTTCTTTTACCCTTGTGGGTAATAGTAGGGTAGCTGGAACTTCGAAATTCTCGTGCCTAAACTTTGTCAGAGATCTTTGGCAAAGTTATATGTGGTACCCGAGGAGTTGATGGTGCGTGTAGAGAGTGGTGATTGAACAGTAAGATTCACGTGCTTTATACTTCACCAGAAATCTTCGACAGATTGCCCGTAATTTCCGCAAAGCTGAGTGTGCATGTGACAGGTGCTGACGAGGCTGAAAAAGCAGGTGCTTCTTCGATTTTTGAGATCGGCCCTCGTGGTCTCTGAGCAGCTCATCTTTCGAGAAAGCAAACGCCTCTTCGATTCCTGAAGCTCCATCAAGTGCAGATTTTTATAGAGGTTGGCATTAAGTTCCACAGCACACTTGAATCTCCACCAGTAGAAGCTCCCTTCTTACACTTCTAAGATCTTGATTTGTCTGACCTCTTCCCTCTTCAACACCTTTGAAAATGTCTGGCCTCTCTGACCGTCGTTTTGACTTGAACCTTGGAGAAGAGACAGCCACGCCTTCTCCAGACAACATATGGCGCCCATCTTTCATATCCCCTACTGGTCCTCTTACCGTTGGGGATTCTGTGATGAAGAATGATATGACCGCTGCGGTGGTGGCCAGGAACCTTTTCACTCCCAAAGATAACAGACTACTTTCCAAACGATCTGATGAGTTGGCTGTTAAGGATTCTTTGGCTTTTAGTGTTCAGTGTGCAGGTTCTGTGTCTAATATGGCCCAACGCCTATTTGCTAGAACCCGCCAAGTTGAATCATTGGCTGCTGAAGTGATGAGTCTCAAACAGGAGATTATAGGGCTCAAGCATAAGAATAAACAGTTGCACCGGCTCGCACATGACTATGCTACAAACATGAAGAGGAAGCTTGACTAGATGAAGGAATCTGATGGTCAAGTTTTACTTGATCATCAGCGGTTTGTGGGTTTGTTCCAAAGGCATTTATTGACGTCGTCTTCTGGGGCTGTACCGCGTAATGAAGCTCCAAATGATCAACCTCCGATGCCTCCACCTTCTGGGGTTCTGTCCAGTACTGAGGCTCCGGATAACCACCCTCCGGTGCTTTCTCTTTCTGGGGCTCTACCGATTGCTGAGACTTCCCCTGAGCAACCTTTGTGAAGGCTCCCTTTTGTTTGTTTATTTTGATTCATGTATATGTACATATTTGTAACTTATCGGAAATATCAATAAACAAGATTTGCTTCATTTCAATGTATTGTGTTAAATACACCAAGGCCTTCTTCACTAAGTTCTTTGAATTTTTCCTTTTGTTGAAACTTGTATGTTGAAACTTTGTGAGTGAAGCATGTAGGTTGAGGTAGTGCTCCCTTAATTTCCCGAGTGAGGAAAACTTCTCGTTTGGAGACTTGAAAAATCCAAGTCACTGAGTGGTCCTGAGACTTCCGAGTATCAAGGTGCAGTAGCATATGATAGGAGTCCCCCAAGTCTCTGGTCGAGGGAGTTGACGAATGAGGCATTTCCTTTCGAAGTGGTAGCCCAAAACTCCTTCTTCATATATATTTGTTATGAAAGTTGTTAGGCCCAAAGAAGAGGAGGCCTAGGCAAATTTTATTATTTTTTTAATTTTTAATTTTTTTTTTGATTTTTTTTTTTTGAATTTTCAAATTTCCGGATTTTTGAATTTTCGAATTTCCGAAAAATAAAAATTAAAGGTGAAGCTTTGGTGTTGAAGGGTTGAAGCTTTATAGGTGAAGCTTTGGTGTTGAAGGGTTGAAGCTTTATAGGTGAAACTTTTGGTGTTAAAGCTTTATAGGTGAAGCTTTATAGGTGAAGCTTTTGTTGGCACCATAAATTAATTTTGCTTCGCACTATCTTGATGAAGATAGTGCGAAGCTTTTGAGATTGACCTCCATTGATGAAGATTTTGTTGGCACCATAAATTGATCTTGCTTCACACTATCTTGATGAAGATAGTGCGAAGCTTTTGAGATTGATATTTGTCCTCCATTGATGAAGCTTTTGTTAGCACCATAAATTGATTTTGCTTCACACTATCTTGATGAAGAGAGCATTTGTTGGCACCATAAATTGATTTTGCTTCACACTATTTTGATGAAGATAGTGCAAAGCTTTTGAGATTGATATTTGTCCTCCATTGATGAAGCTTTTGTTGGCACCATAAATTGATTTTGCTTCACACTATCTTGATGAAGATAGTGCGAAGCTTTTGAGGATTGTAGGTGTGTTCTATTGATGAAGTTTTGTTGAATTTCCCAATTTCCAATTTCCTCTTTTTTTTTTTTTTTTTGAAAACTAGAAATTTGAAAATGTGGGAGAGACAACGTATACAAATTTTGCTTCCATACTGTCAAGCGAGAGATTATGATGCAAGCCACATCTTGTAGTAGTCGAAGGTTTGGATGAACCATATAAATTGAATTTGCTTCGAACAGTCTTGATCAAGAGTGTGTGAAGTTTTCTATGAGTTGTAGTGTTTGCATTGTTACAGAGGAGAAATGTCTGAAGCAGATGCAAGAGGGCTGAAGAGCTTGATCTTCGTATACCATGCACTGAAGCCATTGTTGGCTTGCAATAAGACTTTGTTGGTGACTATAGCTCTTGTTAGGCATAAGTGCTCCCCTAGTTGAGTTGTAAAGCTTGATGGTTTTTGATTATTTGTGAATGCTAGGAGTTCACATGTACAAGTTGTACCACTCGTCTTCTGGTTAGTGGAATGAATGGTGGGTTGCTTTCATCACTTGGTTGGTGGTACGAATGTGAATTCCTTAATCACCTTTCATCACATTTAATCACCTGGTTGGTGACATGAAGGAGAGTACGCGTTGTACATTTCATCACCTGGTTGGTGGCATGAAGATGAGTTCCTTCTTCACCTGATTGGTGATAAGGGTGGCAAGTTTCCAAATAATATTAGAGTACGGGTTGTACATTTCATCACCTAGTTGGTGGTACGAAGGTGAGTTCCTTCATCACCTAGTTGGTGAGAATAAGGGCAAGGTGTCGAGGCACATTGTGGCAAATGTCGAATGACACAAAGTGTGTTGAACCATTTCGAAGCACAGTTGGCTTATGTATGGATGTGTTGGAATGTATGATGTTTATGTATGAATGTGTTGGAATGTATGATGTTTATGTATGAATGTGTTGGAATGTATGATGTTTATGTATGAATGTGTTGGAATGTATGATGTAGATCCTTTGTATAGTCTTGTTGACACATACTTAGATTTTGTTTTGTATTGGAAACATTTGCGTTGAAGCTTCAACACTTGAGTGTTTCATTGCTCAGAATGTAAAAGAGTTTAGGGCCGAGTTGGCTAAATCACCTCTTTATTGAATTCATACCAAATGGTTTTTGTTACATAGGATGCCGAACGGCTGTAGCTTAACACTTGTATAATGTGAGTCTATTTGTAATAGTACTTCAAGTGGTCAGCATTCCATGGATGGCCAAGCGTCTTGCCGTCGGAGCTTTTGAGCTTGTAGGAGCCAGGGCGGCTGATGCCGACGACTTCGAACGGTCCATCCCAGTTAGGATTGAGTGTTCCTTCACTCGGGACTCTATCACAGAGTAATCTTTTCTTCAGTACCCATTCTCCCACTTTGAAAGAGCGGGGTTTGACCCTTGAGTCGTTGTAGTTGGAGATGCGCTGCTTGTAGGCGACATTCCTCATGTGAGCCTGATTTCTGTGTTCCTCGACTAGATCCAGGTTGAGGGTGAGTTGTTTGTCGTTTTCACTCTGCAAGTAGTTCTGGATTCGGTATGTTGCTGGCTCAAGCTCAACCGGGACAACTGCTTCTGTACCAAAAGTAAGTGAGAATGGAGTTTCTCTTGTGGAAGTCCGATATGAAGTGCGGTATGACCAAAGAACTTGGCGTACGAATTCTGGCCAACAACCTTTAGCTTTGTCCAAGCTAGTTTTCAGAGTGCACTTGATTATTTTGTTAACGGCCTCGACTTGTCCATTAGACTGGGGATGGGCTGGAGAGGCAAAACATAAGTTGATGTTGAACTTAGAGCAGAACATCCTGAAGTTCTTGTTGTCGAACTGCCGCCCATTGTCCGTGACTATTGCATTGGGAATGCCGAATCTGCAGAGGATGTTCTTCCATACGAAGTCTTCTATTTTTGCCTCAGTAATGGTTGCCAAGGGTTCTACTTCAGGCCACTTTGTGAAGTAGTTAACTGCAACGATTTCATAGTGGACCTTGCCCTTCCCTACAGGCATTGGGCCGATCAAATCAAGTCCCCATTGGGCGAAGGGCCAAGGGTTGATCATAGGAGTGAGCGGCCCGGGAGGGGAGTGAGGGATAGTTACGTAGCGTTGACACTTATCACATGAGCGAGATATTCTGATGGCATCTTGGTGGAGTGTTGGCCAGTAGTATCCTTGGCGAAAAGTCTTGCGTGCTAAGGATCGAGACCCAGCATGATCTCCGCAGACTCCTTCATGTATTTCCCGAAGGACAATTTCCACCTCCGCAGGTGTAAGGCATCTTAGGTAGGGCAGGGTAAAACCGCGCTTGTAGAGTTGGTCATTAATGATCAGGTAGCGAGCAGACTTGTATCGAATCTGTTTAGCTTGGACTTTGTCATTTGGGAGGGTGCCATGGGCAAGGAATTTATAAATTGGGGTGATCCAACTATCTCCTTGTTGTAAATTGCACACTTCCGCGACCATGGTGCTTGGTGCTGCCAACAATTCGACATGAATTTTTCTCCCAATCTTGTCTTCCACTGCCGAGGCGAGGCGGGCCAAAGCGTCTGCATGACTGTTTGCCGCTCGAGGAACTTGGGTGATCTGGTAGTGGAAGTGCTTGAGCAAAAGTTGTGTTTGCGCAAAATATGCTGCCATGGAGCTATCCTTAGCATCAAAGTTGTTCGTGAATTGGTTGCCCACTAATTGGGAGTCACTGAAGATATCAATTTGTTTAACTCCAAGATGCTTGGCCAAACGTAAGCCTGCTAGAAGGGCTTCGTATTCGGCCTCGTTGTTCGATGCCTTGAATTTGAAACGAAGAGCGTATTCTATCGCCACTTTGTCAGGGGTAGTGAGGACTAATCCTGCTCCGCAACCCTGTTGGTTAGATGAGCCATCAACATACAGACTCCATGCTGGGGTTGTTGATTCTATCTTCTGAGCTTCCGATGGTAATGAAGCTATTGCTTCAAGTGTAGAAGCAATGTTAACAGGATATGTGAAGTCAGCGATGAAATCTGCTACTGCTTGACCCTTTTCGGCTGGTTTTGGTTGGTAGGAGATGTCAAACTCACCCAATGCTATTGCCCATTTGATCATTCGCCCCGACGTGTCAGGACTCTGGAGTATCTATCGAAGAGGGTGATTGGTAAGCACGATGATGGCGTGTGCTTGGAAATAAGGGCGAAGTTTTCGAGCAGACATGACCAATGCTAGAGCTAATTTCTCAATGTTGGAGTATTGTGTCTCCGCATCTTGTAGGGCCTTGCTAGCGTAGTAGACGGGCCGTTCGACACCACTGTCCTTTCGGATAAGAAAAGAACTGACTGCTAAAGCCGAGACCGATAGATAGATAATGAGAGTGTCACCAACTTCTGGTTTGGAGAGCAGAAGGGCTTTACTCATGTACTCTTTGAGGTTCCTGAATGCCTTGGCACATTCCTCCGTCCATGTAATGTACTTCTTATTTCCCTTGAGTGCTTTGAAGAAAGGAGCACATCTGTCTGTGGCCTTAGAGATGAATCTGGTTAAGGCTGCCACCTTACCAGTAAGGTTTTGGATGTCTTTTGAAGTTACTGGCTCTTTCATGTCGAGGATTGCTTTGATCTTTTCGGGGTTAGCTTCAATGCCTCGTTGGCTAATCATGAAGCCTAAGAATTTGCCAGATCCCACGCCGAAGGCACATTTGTTGGGGTTCAACATCATTCGATACCTCTTTAGAATGGTGAAAGTCTCAGATAGGTTGGTGATGTGTTGGTCAGCATGTTTGCTCTTGACTAGCATATCATCAACATAAACTTCCATGCTCTTCCCAATTTGTTCGGCGAACATTGAATTGACCAGTCTCTGATAAGTTGCTCCTGCATTCTTTAGGCCGAAAGGCATGACTTTGTAGCAATATAGTCCCCTGTCAGTAGTGAAGGCTGTGTGTTCTTGGTCTGAGGGGTTCATGAGGATTTGGTTGTATCCTGAATAAGCGTCCATGAAGCTCAAGAGCTCACACCCTGCCGTAGAGTCTATAAGTCTATCAATGAGAGGAAGGGGGAAACTATCCTTCGGGCATCCTTTGTTTAGGTCGGTGTAGTCGACACACATTGTCCACAAAACCTTTTGAAGCAGGTGACTTTCCTTGGTCGGATTTTTCTTAACAAAGACAACATTTGCTACCCATGTTGGGTAATTGACTTCACGGACGAAGCCTATGTCCTTGAGTTTTTCAACTTCTGCTTTCATCGCCTCGTATCGTTCAACATTATAAGATCTTCGCTTCTGTTTTACTGGTTTGGTCTTGGGATCAATACTCAAGTGGTGACAGATGATATCGGGAGAGATGCCCGGCATATCTTTATATGACCAAGCGAAGACCTCGGCGTTCTCTTGCAAAAAGGAGATCAGCGACAACCGAAGGGGTGGTGACAAAGTGGTGCCAATCTTCACCATGCGATCTGGATGGTCTTTGGAGATAGAGACATTCTCAAACTCTTCAGTGGGTTGTGCTTGCTGGGTGAATGAGTCATCTCGAGGGTCGTCGGGTTGACTGTTGCCATCATGAAGATCCGAGTTGGCTTCATCTGGACTGGTCTTTACTACCTGGTTATGTATAGAGAGGGTCTCCTTGAGGACATGCAGGTGTTGGTGCTTAACTGAAGTGTTGTAACATGATCGAGCACTAAGTTGATCTCCCCTGATGTATCCATTGCCGAAAGGGGTTGAAAACTTCATCAACAACATATGTGTGGATACCATGGCCTTGAGATCATTGATGCCTGTGCGCCCAAAGATGACATTGTATGCCGTCGGGCAATTGACCACTAGGAAGTTAGTGGTAATAGTAGCTGTGTAGGGGCCTGTACCAATGGTGAGGGGTAAGTGTATACTCCCTAAAGGTTGCACGATATCGCCAAAGAAGCTTATTAGAGGAGAAATCGAGCGATCGAGCAAGTGTTCAGCTACATTAAGTGCCTTGAAAGCTTCAACAAACATGATATTGACTGAAGCACCTGTGTCTATCAGGATTCGTTTCACATCAAAATTTGCTATGTGAGCCTCCACGATCAGCGGGTCGTTGTGAGGGTAGATGATACCTCTTTCTTCCTCAAGGTAGAAACATATTGGATCCCAGTTAGGTTTTTGATACTTGCCTCCCCTGATGTCTTCCACGTGAAACACTTGATGGCCATGTCTCAAAGTTCGTTCACTGTTTTTCATGGCCCTATTGGAAGATTCAGACATGGGTGTGCCGCCGCTTATGGAGTATATCACATTCACCTGGCATTGGTTACGGTTATCCCTTGGAGGGTGAAGGAGGAACTGATCAATTTTTCCTTCACGTGCCAAAGCTTCGATATGATCACGGAGGATGATGCACTTCTCACCGTCATGGCCATTATACTCGTGGTAGCAGTAAAACACGCCCGTGTTCTTCGTGGACTTGTAATCTGGCTTTCTTGGCTTTGGCTTTGGTATCAGGTAAGCTATACTGGGGTAGATGGCCGCGCATGTAGCGTTCAAAGGTGTGTATGTCTCATACCTCGGGGTAGGGCCTATCTTGACACGCGATTGGCCCACTGCGTTGACTGCCTGGGGATGGGTGTTATTGTGACGATATACTGAGTTATCGCGATAGTTCCCCTTATTCTTTTTATTAAAATGAGATTGGTGAGGATGGAAATCTTTCCTTTTGCCCTGGGATTGATATGTCTGCTGACTTGGCGAAGCATTAAATGAGGTAGGGGGTGTGCTGCTACCGTTTGGAAGGTTGAGGTCTTTTCATTCGGTTGGATCTGGCCTCCACTCCCTACTTGCTGATAAGGGGTGACTGTAGGGGGTTTCCCTTGATATGTCCTTGCCTCGGCAGAGGCATGGTTGTAAGCTTGTGCCATCACCTCAGAGTAAGTCTTCCAAGTGTTGGTATTGATCATGTACTTGAAGAAACAATCACGTAAGCCTGCCGTGAAGGCCTTGAGGGCGGTCTTGTCATCTGCCTCAGCGCAGCGGGAATACTCATGGCTGAAGCGGCCAGCATACTTTCGTAATGACTCGTCCGGCTTCTGGCGAATAGTGTACAAGTCATCTGCGGAATGCAAGCGATCGGTCTGGAAGATGTGTTGAGAGACAAATAACTTCCTCAACTCTTCAAATGAGTCGACCGTCTCGGGTGGAAGACGGCAATACCAGTTTAAAGCTCTGCCAGAGAGGGTGGAGGGGAAGAGAAAGCACCGTTCTTCATCGGTGTGTCTCCGGTATACAATGGTGGACTCAAAGAGGTTAAGGTGTTCAATCGGGTCTTCCCTTCCAGTACAGAGTTGTAAGTCAAGCTTCTGCTTTGTCTTCGCTTGGAGGGGGGTGTTGAGGATCCTTCTTGTGAGGGGGCCAGGCCTGGGTTGGTTCCAGTCAGGTATCTCGGCTTGACGTTCAGCCTTCAACTTGTTTACTTCCTCCAGGAGCTGTAGGATGAGGGGGTCCTGAGTGGAGTCGTGCATCACTGAAGTTTTCTTTCGTAAGTCCCCATCGCCTCTTGTAAGTAGGAAAGTTTGATCAAGATAGCGTGATTTTTCCTTGGACTTGCCACATTAACTCCTAGAGTGAGTATGTCGGAATATTTTCGAGTCCCCTGTACCTTCATGTTCTTTTGGGACTTATTGCCCATTCCCTAGATTGGCCGCTGGCCTGGGTCGTGGAAGAGGACCGAGTCTTTCAGAAACTCTTAGGTCATTGATCTTCGAGCTTATGTGGATGAGATTCTCTCGACGTTGCTTTAGGAAGTCTCGACAATCGCGATAGACGGCTTTTGATCCTTCCACTCCCTCTGTGAAGAGGTGATTTCCTCTACTTCTTCTGCTTCGGGTTGAAGCAGCTGGGTTGAGAGAAGTCTCATGTTGATTATCACATTGATGTGTAGCTCGATCCCTATCAGGGATGTCCGTGTTGGATATCGGTGACCCTCCGTGTTGGGGGGCATTCAGATGATTGTTGACCTCAACAGGGGCGACGAGCTTGTGTGTTTGAGCATGCCTAGCCTCGTGAAGCGTCTCGAAAAGTTTTTCATATTGTTCCTGGAGGACCTCATTCTTCATCGCTATCTTGTTGTTCTGAACCTCTAGCTCATCGACTTTAGCTTGAAGAGTAACTCTATTTCCCTCATGCTTTCGTTGCTTCATACTAGGTCCAAGGGGGGTATCATTCTGTGTGCTATGGCTTCTTTCGCTCCCCATGTCGGAGAGAGATGCTTGGCTAAAAGAGAGTGTACGAGCGGTGGAAACCAGCTTGACAAAGCTGAAGAGAGTGGGAATAAGTGTTGATTCCCACAGACGGCGCCAAATGTTGATGCACAAAATCAGCGAGGACTTTGGTACAACAGAAAGTGTCAGGTTTGTGACCTTTGCTTGGTTGCTTCGATCACTAGTGAAGATAAGTACGTAAATGAATAGGGATAGGGAAGCAAACACAAGATGTACGTGGTTCACCCAGATCGGCTACGTCCACGGAGTAGAGAAGTTCTCATTAATTGTGAAGGGTTTACACAAATACATAGGTTCAAGCTCTCATTTTGTGAGTTCTAGTGAATAGTTTAGTACAAAATGACATTAGAGATTATTGTGGGAGAATGATCCCTATTTATAGAAGAGAGTTTCTAGTTTTGTTCTAACATTGACACGTGTCGTGTTGTGATTAGCTTCTGATGTTGACACGTGTCGCGCTGTGATTGGCTTTTGATGTCAACATGTGTCGCATTATGATTGGCCTCCTGGTTGAAGGGGAAGCTCTTCTGGGTCCTTGACGGTATAACGTTGACCGGTGCTTAGTAGTTTCGGGATTGGTCAAGTATGGTACAAACAGTGTGCTTATATGATTACCTTGAATGTGATTTGGAACGACTTTCCTAAATCTCATTCATACTCTGGCTAGAGATTCTTAATCATATCATAGAGTATTCTCCCTCAAACAGTTTAAAGGTTAGAGATCCCTTGTTGCGCATTCACTTGCCTCCATAGCTAAGTGGCTTAACCCTAACTATGCCGTGGACACCCTCCTTTTGGAGTGACTTTTGACTTAATCAAAGATCAAGGACTTAACCACAAGAAAACTATGATGCCTCAGGTCAAATGACTACTTTGCACTATCCCAACCATGAGTTCTCATGTGACATGAATATGAGAACTCTTCGTTGATCGTGTTCAGTGAACTCATTCTCTATTGAGCACCTACGTACTTGTCTTGATGTCACACACACCAATGACTCGAGACTAGTCACTCTCCCTGAGAGAAGACACAGCACGTACTGATCTTAACGGACTGTCAATGCCCAATTGGCAATCCTATGATCAGGAACATTTAGGATGTGTCTGCGAAAGAATGGTTTCATGAATCTAACTTCTTTAGATCGCATTCTCCCAATCACATATTCCTTGGACTTATCGTTTAAGCATACAACATTTATATGAGACGGCTCAAACAATAATCTTTGCCCTTGATATTAAACTAGATTAGTTTAACATGTGAAATGTCCGTAAAGTATCATCATATGATTGGTTTTAGGGCACATTTCCAACACAAGCCTCACACTTTCAAAGTGGAGGACTAAGTACTGAAGGAAATGCTATTATAAGAAGGCATACACATTACAAATGTTTTGACTCCCAACCGCTTGAGATCTTTTGTCACACAAGCCATTCGGCAAATATTTAAAGAAGAGGGAATTCAAACAACTTCTTCTGAGTCTTTTGCATTCCTAGCACTGGAACACTTGGTCTACGCTGACCTACCCTTATACTCCAACTCAAAGCTTCAACATGCGTACTTTGACATAAAGTATGTGATACTAAGTGTTACAACCAACATGGTTCACATATCAAAAGCATGGATCCCTTCATGCATAGCAAAACATTCAAAAGCATCACTCATATCAATCAACATAAATATTATACATTCCAACACATTCATACATAAACATCATACATTCCAACACATTCATACATAAACATCATACATTCCAACACATCCATACATAAGCCAACTGTACTTCGAAATGGTTCAACATACTTTGTGTCTTCGACACTTGCTACAATGTGCCTCGACACCTTGCCCTTATTCTCACCAACCAAGTGATGAAATGTGAAGAAGGAACTCATCTTCATGCCACCAATCAGGTGATGAAATGTACAACCCGTATATGCCACCAACCAAGTGATGAAATGTACAACCCATACTTTAATGTCATTTGGCAACTTGCCACTCATGCCACCAACTAGGTGAAGAAGGAACTCATCTTCATGCCACCAACCAGGTGATGAAATGTATAACCCGTACTCTCTTTCATGCCATCAACCAGGTGATGAAATGTACAACCAGTAATCTAATATCATTTGGCAACTTGCCACTCATGCCACCAACTAGGTGAAGAAGGAACTCATCTTCATGCCACCAACCAGGTGATGAAATGTACAACCCGTACTCTCCTTCATGCCATCAACCAGGTGATGAAATGTACAACCTGCACTCTAATATCATTTGGCAAAACAACTTGCCATTCATGCCACCAACCAGGTGAAGAAAGAACTCATCCTCGTGCCACCAACCAGGTGATGAAATATGATGAAAGGTGATGAAGGAACTCACCTTCGTACCACTAACCAAGTGATGAAAGCAACCTCACCATTCATTCCACCTACCAGAAGACGAGTGGTACAACTTGTACATGTGAACTCCTAGCATTCACAAATAATCAAAAGCCCTCAAGCTTGAAACTCAACTAGGGGATCACTTATGCCCAACAAGAGTTATAGTCACTAACAAAGTCTTATTGCAAGCCAACAACAACTTCAGTGCATGGCATATGAAGATCAAGCCATTCAGCCCTTTTGCATCTGCTTCAGACCTTTTCCCTCTGTAACAATGCAAACATTACATCTCGTAGAAAGCTTCACACTCTTGATCAAGACAGTGTGAAGCAAAACCAATTTATGGTGCCAACAAGAGCTTCATCAAAGGAGTTCAACCACAATTCTCAAAAGCTTCACACACTCTTGATCAAGACAGTGTGAAGCAAAACCAATTTATGGTGCCAACAAGAGCTTCATCAATGGAGGGCAACCACAATTCTCAAAAGCTTCACACACTCTTAATCAAGACAGTGTGAAGAAAAACCAATTTATGGTGCCAACAAAAGCTTTATCAAAGGAGTTCAACCACAATTCTCAAAAGTTTCACACTATCTTGATCAAGATAGCGTGAAGCAAAATCAATTCGTGGTACCCAACAAAGCTTCACCAATAAAAGCTTCATCAATAGAGGACAACTACAAATATTCAAAAGTTTCACACTATCTTGATCAAGATAGTATGAAGCAAAATCAATTCATGGTATCCAACAAAAGCTTTAACTCCAAAGCTTCATCTACAAAGCTTCAACTCCAAAGCTTCACCTACAAAAGCTTCACCCACAATAGCTTCACCTATAAAAGGTTCACCCACAAAAGCTTCACCCACCACAAAAGCTTCACCTACAAAAGCTTCACCCACAATAGCTTCACCTACAAAAGCTTCACCCATAAAAGCTTCACCAACAAAAGCTTCACCCACCACAAAAGCTTCACCTACAAAAGCTTCACCCATAAAAGCTTCACCAACAAAGCTTCACCCACACAAGCTTCCCTCACCACAAAATCTTCACCCATAAAAGCTTCCCCCACCACAAAAGCTTCACCAACAAAAGCTTCACTCACAAAAGCTTCACGCACCACAAAAGCTTCATCCACAAAAGCTTCACCTATAAAAGCTTCACCTACAAAGCTTCAACACAAAAGCTTCACACTATCTTGATCAAGATAGTGTGAAGCAAAATCAATTCATGGTACCCAACAAAGCTTCAACCTCAAAGCTTCACCTACAAAGCTTCACCTATAAAGCTTAATATATATATATATATATATATATATATATATATATTTATATTTTTGGAAATTCGAAAATTCAAAAATTCAAAAATTCGAAAATTCAGAAATTCGAAAATTTGAAAATTCAAAAATTCAGAAATTCGAAAATTAAAAAAAATAATTCCTAGGCCTCCTTTTATTTGGGCCTAACAACTTTCATAACAAATATATATGAAGGAGGAGTTTTGGGCAACCACTGAGAAAGGAAAATGGTGAAGTTTTGTTACTTTGGAAACTTGGCTACTAGCAAGACACCTCCTTCGTCAACTCCCTCGATTGGAGACTTGGGGACTCCTACCATATGCTACTGCACCTTGATACTCGGAAGTCTCACGACCACTCAGTGACTTGGATTTTTTCAAGTCTCCAACCGAGAAGTTTTCATCACTCGGGAAATTAAGGGAGCACTACCTCAACCTGCATGCTTCACTCACAAAGCTTCAACATACAAGATTCAACAAAAGGAAAAATTCAAAGAACTTAGTGAAGAAGGCCTTGGTGTTGATGTGAAAACAACTTAACACACAAATTAAACCCTCTTGTTGTCAAATTGTAGTATAAATGCAAGTAGGGATCGTTCTAAACTGGGGATTAGGAGGGCTTGCTAAAACCTCTAAACTAACTCAAAAACATAAAAACAAAGTTAAAAACGTTTGAATAGACTTGAAGGACTCAAAACAGGTTCACAAGACTCAAAACAACTTAAAAACACTCAAAACTGCCTAAAAACACAAACTAGGCAGCTTCTGACTCTAACACAACTTTGGACGAAATTTGGGTTTTGACTTGACTCAAAACACTCTAAAACACAAACAAAACAGATTTTAAACACTTTGAAACAAGAAAGTAAAAGGGGAATTTTAGTTTTGATGAATTTGAAACAAACAAACAAGTTATAAAACTAGGCAGATTGTAAAACGAATTTAAGAAATAAGATGATGGATGGATTAGTTAAAGGTCCGTTCTTCACACATGATTTTCCTTTACTCATTGAATTGGATGAATGCATGCGACAACCCAAATCATTCTCTAAAAGTCCCCTATATGAATGCATAATAGAGATACAATCAGAGATCATTACGCTTAGTGAAAATCATAAGTGTTGACGAGGTAATTGTAACTATGAATGCATGATACGTTTGCCAAGAATTCAATTAATGCGATTGTGACAAGCAACCTTCACTACTCATGAATATAAACTTGTAACGATTAGGTGAAACTCATTTATATTCTAGCATCTAATTCATGCATGAAAACTAAGTATGCATCCTTAATAAACATACAAGAATTAGTTATGAAGAAAATAGATAATTGAATTGCAATCACAACTTATCAAATCACAATTGGAAGAAATCAATTCATATCTCAAGCATGTTCATGGCTTCAAACTTCCCCCTAACTAAATAGGGGTTTAGCCACTCATAATTGCAACAAAATTAGAAAATAACAAAGTAGACATTGAAAGCAAGAACGAAGTACACCTAAAACGCTCCAAAGTTCCAAGCTTGAAACGCCAAGGACCTTTGTTTTCACCACCTTGTTGCAGCAAGTGTCTAGGATGTGTATGGATATATGGAAAGGTTATGAATGTATTTATGTTGGATGGATGCCACAGCAAGGGGAAGGAAATTCTTTGTGTTTGTGGGATGTGGGAATGGTTAAGAAGAAAAACTCTGCCTTGCGGCAGAATGTGTCTCTCCCCACTCTCTCCCAACTAAAAATATGCACCCCCATATATATATGAATTTTAGGCTTATGTAGTGGTAAAAAGGGTGGTGAATGGTTAAGGAGAAAAGACACAAACTTGTGGCAGATTTGAATCAAAACACTTCCAGCTGTCCGTGCAGTTTGCATGTGTTTGTATGAGTGATGTCTCCCTTCTTTGTATGTGCCATGTGTGAATGATGTCTCCACTTTATTTTCTTCCAAATTGTCCGTCTATCATTCTCCTATTTTTCTGCTTGAAATTGTAGAATGTGAAGTAATCATCAAGGGTTGTTGCTGCACAAGTATGAATGATGGTGCCAGCTCCTCTTAGCGTGTGTGTGTGCTGTCTACTCCTTCATTCTTTATTTCCTGCTGCCCATGCCGTGTGTGTATGTCATCTTTGTTCTTGTGGTTGAAAGTATCTCCTTTCTTGCATGTGCCATGTCTTTCCATGTGATCTATCCCTCTCTTGTCGTGCATTCCTCCCTCTTTGCATGTGTGTGTCTCTTTTGCATGTGTGTGTTGTCATCTTTGTTTCTCCTTTGCACATGCTGTGTGCTGTCCATGTTTAGATCCCCTTTACATTTGCACACACTTGCTTCAACATTTCAGCCACAAACCACTACACTTTCTCTGCATGCCGTGTTTGTTTCTTTGCCTTTGCATGTGGGTGTCTTTGCATGTGCCTTGTATGATGTTGTCTCCATCACATGGCAACTATGATGTTTGTTAGTTGTAGGTCACACACCTGCACACATATGCTGAATTCTAATCTTCCCAAAACGTCCATCCTCATGTCTCCAAGTGCATGCAATCCATTTCAGCCCAAAATTGCTCCAAAATGCACCAAAATGCACTTTTCATGCCAACTTTGTTATGAGGACCTACAAACATACGAAAATGGTTTAAAACACTCTTATAAGCTATAACTAACTAAGTGCAAGAAAACATGTTAACTAAGTCGCATAAATATGCTCCTATGAAATTCCCCCACACTTAGCTTTTGCTAGTCGTCGAGCAAAATAAAGAAAACAAAACACAACCTAAACCTTCCAATGTTTGCCTCAAGGATTTCCAACGCACATGACATGTTAAAAATCATTATTCCCACAGATTTTTGTTATCTTCACACTTGAGCACATACTTAATCACAGTCACCACTTAGTAGTTCACATTTAACCAATTAAAATGATGTTTTGAATGTAGTAACATGCCTTAGAGAATTTGCTCAATTCCTTACAAGATACTCTCTATTTTCACACATTTTCTGACTACACACCCTACACTAGTTATATGTGAGAAGATTGATGTAAACATGAAAACAAACACTCACATATATGTATAACAAAGAAAGAGATTTTTTGGAGTTATTAAGCATGTTTAGATATGATCTCATGAATGGAATGCTACTACTTAGATGCAAGAACCAGTGACACCATATGCTCATACCAATTCCAAACTCCACATATTGAAACGCATGACACTCCAGATGAAGTTAAGGGTTGTAACAGGGTTTAAGGGTAATGGTTAACAAAGAAAGGATAGGGATAACAAACGTTCTGAAAGCAATAGCAAGCAAAGTAATGGAATCAACACTTGGAATTTACTTTAGAATGCAAAAATCAACTTTTAAACACAAAGGGAAGATTCATGCAACACTTAGGGTCGAATTCAATGCTTTGGACTCTTTCTTCAACAAACAACACTTTAGAGCTCGTTCTCATATATTTTTCAACTCTTTTCACAACTTTTCTTATTTTCATTCTATTTTCCACAAATTTTTCTTTTTCGTTTTCTTTTCTACCCGTGCCTTATGAAGGACTTTGGCATACACACACACACAAGAATCACTTCCCCCACACTTGTTTTTCTACAAGAGTTCAACAAAAGGAATTCCTTCTAAATTATGCTTTACTATGCTTCAAGAACAAGGGTATGGATGGTCCTAATCTAGGCTAGGTGAGGATAGTGTGGGTAATAAAGAACATAGGCAACACAAGGCTCAACGGGGTTAAACTTAAACACATAATGAACGGGATAGGCTTTTTGGCTCTTGGCTCACTAAACAACTTCATCTTCAATATGTGTTATGCAAATCAATAACATGCTTTGAATGAAATAGGCATGAGTTCTAGCATTTGGAACTAAATGATGAAACGCCTTCTAAGTAGCAACCAAGCAAAGAATAATGAGATCATGCAACGACTTTAGAAAACAATGATGCACAGATTATTAACTCTCCAAATAAACGTTTAGGCTCAAGTCTCACAAGGTTGTAGCGTACATTTGAGTTCCTTCTTTCAAGCATGTTACAAAACTGATTTTTCCTTTATGATTGCATGTGAATTCATAAATTATAACCACAACCAAGCATACACCAAAGAGTAAATCAAATTTTCATCCATGTTTATAACTCTCTTTAACAGTCTTGTAAGTAAAAACCAAATCCTCATCATTGTGTTGGAAGGTACCCAAAGACACAAATAAACATACAAAAACAACTTTTTTTTGGGTTTTTCAAAACAAATTTTCAAATTTTTATGAGATTTTCGGATTTTTATGTCAACACACACTAAAACACTCCAAAACAGCTTAAAAATACTTAAAAACAGCAAGGAACAACACTAGAAGTAATGGGTGATAAACTCCTACGAATTTCATGCAAAGAATTTTATGCAAAACAATGGTTACCCCCCCACACTTAAATCAAACATTGTCCTCAATGTTTCAAGCATAAACTCACACAAACAAACAACGAATAAACATGACAAGTATGACAAAGTAAAAATTAGACAGAGTAGAGTTTAAGAACGCAAATCTGGTTTTGGAGATAGATGATCTTTTTATCTTTCCACAGCTTTGATCTCGAACTGGTTTGGAATTCTGAGCGAGGAATATGAGAGTTCCTTGGTTTCAAATCAGACTCCTTCTGCTGGGTTGATTTGATTGTTCAATCTGCATTCTTCTCTGCTTATTTCTTCTGCACGGCGGGTAGGCACGAGGTAGAGGTATTGGTCTGTTTCTTTCTTCAATCTTTCCAAGTGCCCACCTCTTGCTTTCTTTCTCCTTGTCCCTAGATGAGGATGAATTGGCAAATTGTCTCCACATGCTTCGAGGTATCATTTTCACTTCCCTTATCTGTTCCCCAGGCAGATGTGGTAGACGAAGATGAAGCATAAAATGATGAAGATGAGTACTCGAGAGCAAGGCTAGGTAAGCAATTAGGAAGGGGTTCCAGGCAGTCGGTTCCAGCTCGAAAGATTGATACCAAGTGCTGGTTGATTGCTCTCTTTCTCCTTGTCCTAAAACAACGACAAGGAGAAAGACAGGGAGAAAGCATGATATGAGATACTCTTGCTTTCAACCTTCATGATATGAAATACTTTTGCTTTGGATGAGTTGTTTGCAGAGGTACCCCAAGGAATAAGGAACACTGAGTGACTCGAGAGGGTTTGTTGGAAAGGCATTCTCGGAGAAGCAGAAGGGTTATGTATGTCTGCCTTGCAATGGAGGGTGAAGGGTGACACTTATATGAATTAATAACTGGTACTATTCTTTCACTCTTGTCAGCAACCGTTGGATGATTTAATAGTAAACTTCACGTGCTTTTGACTTCACAAGAGATCTTCGACAGATTGCCCGTCATTTCTGCAAAGCTGACTGTGCATGTGACAGGCGCTGACACGTCTGGAAAAGCAAGTGCCTCTTCGATATCTGGAATCGGCGCTTCGCCAAACTGCCCGTGATTTCCGCAAAGCTGACTCTGCATGTGACAGATGCTGACACGTCTGGAAAAGCAGATGCCTTTCCGATATCTGGAATTGCCTCTTCGATCTCTGAAATCCCATCGAGTGCAGAGGTTGCATGTGACAAGTGTGGACAAATCTGGAAAAGAAGATTTGCCGTGGTTTCTGAGCAAGCCCAGCTTTTGAGAAAGCTAGCGCCTCTTTGATTTTTGAGTTGGCCTCTTCGATTTCTGAGCTCGCCTCTTCGATCTCTAAAATCCCATCGCGTGCTGAATTTTTATAGAGGTACGCAGGACATTCAAAGCACACTTGAATTTCTGCCTGTAAAAACTCCCTTCTTGCACTTCTACGATCTTGACTTGTCCAACCTCTTCTTTCTTTAACACCTCTGAAAATGTCTGGCCCCTCCGACCATCGTTTTGACTTGAACCCTGGTGAAGAGGCAGTCCTACAAAGCCACTCATTTGATGTAATAGCTTTTGGAATACTTAATGTATTAAACTATTATATGTTTAATGAAGGGCAAAGCTTATTGTTAATCACTATTTATTGTATCATGTGTTTAAGCAATAAGGGAATCCAAGGAATGTATTTGATCTAAGAGAGAAGTGATTTGACTAAGTTAGATTAACGAGACCTTTCTCTTATGTTCATTCCTAAAACGTTCCTAGCCATAGGATTGCCAATTGGGCATTGACAATCTGCTAAGGTTAGTATGTGTTATGTCAACTCAAGCATGAGTATGACTAGTCTCAAGTCATTTAGTGTTGGACACTAAGACAAACACATAGGTGCTTGAAAGAGTAATCGAGTACACTGAACAACGATCAAAAGAGAGTTCGAACATACATGTCATGTAAGAACTCGTAAGTTGCAATATGCAAAATAGTCCTTTGACCTGAGGCATCATAGATGTCTAATGGTTAGGTCCTTGATCTTTGATCATGTCAAAGGCATTCCATCGAGAGTGTCCATGGCATTGTTGGGGTCAAGCTATCTAGTCATGTAGGCATATGAATGCACAACAAGGGATCTCTAACCTTCCATAGTGGAAGGAGAATACTCTAAGATATGATTCGGGAGTCTTTAGCCAAAGCATACGAATATGACTTAGGAAGTATGTTCCTAATCATATTCAATTGAATCATATAGATAAATATTACATTGGATAGTAGACATGAAACAAACTATCACTCAAACAATGTGATTAAGAGTATTGTATTAGAGAAGGACCGTATTGCATTGAAATTGTAACTGGATAGGTTCTCCAACCAATTCTATTTAGCTTGGGTAGCCATGACATGCTGCTAGGTGTCACTCATGATTTATGGAAGCCCTGAAGATTAGCAAACACTAATCTTCAACAAAGGGAGAATTGAAATGTTGTTTCAATTCACAATCGATCGTTAAGAGTAACAATCGCCCACTGCCTCACTAATTGGAACCTAATGGATCGTACACCGAGTAAGGATGAAAGTGAAGAAATATAAATGAAATGGATATGCAATTAAATGGTTTAATTGAAAATGGTCAAGATTAATTGATTAATTAATTAGTTAATTAATTTTACGAAAGGTTCATATTGGGCTTTTAAGTTGGTTTTGGGTTTCGGGGCCCAAAAGTGTTTTGGCCCACAAAGCCCATTATGTTTAAGTTGTATGACAACTAAAACAAAATGGGCAATTAGCCCAATAACAATGATAAGGCCGGCCATAAGGGAGAGTGGATGCAAACTTGAATTAATTACAAGTTTGCCACTCAAATGTGATGTAGTATAAAGTTAACTTTATAGCTATTTTCTCATTAGGGTTTTCTTTGAGGCAAAGAGGTGAAACATTTTTCTCTCTTTTCTCTACAAGGAGGCCGGCCGCTTAGAGAGGATTTAGCTAGCAATCTTTTCTTTTCTAAGTCATCCATTTCATCTTCACACCTCATCCTTGGTGTGGAGACTTAGAGACACCAAACCTTTGGTGTTTTTGGAGATCATTTCCTTACATCCTCAAGGAGCAAAGGAGCACAAAAGGGAAGGAAATCACAAGGAAGATCCAAGGAACTAGGAGGTGACTTGAAGGCCCTCCACTTGGGTGAATCCCTTGTGTAAACAAGGATGAGCTTCAAGGGTAATAAATCTCTAAATCTTACCTTCTCTTTAATGTTGTTAAAGAGTCTTATGGTTCACCATTCACTAGGCTTTGAAAGTCATGGTTTTTAGAATTGTTTTTGAATGCATGCCTACTTTAATGTGTTAATAGTTTGCCTATGTGTTCAAATATTCTCACATGTTCTTAGCTAGGAAAAAATATTTCCTTCACCTTTCTCACCCTCTTCTTTCTTGGATTGCATGATCCTGCAAGGAATAAGGACATTTGGTGAAACGGGGTTAGGACAAATTGAATTTAGGCTTACCTTGGTTGTAGTGGATGGCATAGATGGCATATGGGGCTGCGGCAAGGGTGGTTCTTCCTTTGTCGTGGCCTTTTTATTCTCCTCTTCTTCGACCAGCAGCTGTTCATCCATGTTTTGGCTTGGTTTGGTTGTCTTGGGTTCACCTCCATGAAGGAAATTTTTTGAAAAACATGTTCATTTAAGCAACATCTATAGCATGCAATTAACAGATTAAAGGCGGAATCATGCTTGTATGCACTTAAAAACAAAACATTAACCATGAAATTCAAAGCCTAGTAGATTGGTGAACCTTGACTCAACTTAAAACAACATTTGTTAGTTGAGAAATTATACCTTTGTAGATTCCTCTTTGCATAAGCAAAGGCTAATCACCCAAAGAGAGGGCCTTCATTCCTTGCATCTTAGATCTATGGATTTGGATGGATGAAATGGTTCTCCAAGTTCCCAAAATTGAGAACCTCTAAGTCTCTTCACCAAGGTTAGATTGGAGAAGAAATGAGTGACCTCGGAGTAGTAGGATTGCTAACTAAACCCTCCAAGGAGGCCGGCCACTTTAGAGAGAAATGAGAGCTTATGTTCTCATCCTTTCCCCAAAAAAAACCCTAAATGAATTTTGGCTATAAAGTCATATTTATACCTTTATTCATTGGAGTGGCAAACTTGTAATTAAGTCCAAAACCCACTCCTTTAACAAAATGGCCGGCCATAGGGTTTCATTGGGCTTTTAAGGCCTTTGTGAATTATTTGTCATTAAGTTGTCATACAACCTAAGTCAATGGGCTTGACGTTCGAAGCCCATTGGGCCTTGAGGCCCAAAACTATCCCGAGGTCTTTAACGAACTTATTCGTTTGATTAATTAACATATTAATTAATCCTTGCCATAAATAATTAAACCATTTAATTATTCTTACTCATCTCTATTGTTTCTTCAATCTCCACCATACACGGTGTACGATCCATTAGGTTCCTTTTAGCGAGGCAGTGGGCAATTAAAACCATTTCAAATCGATTGTGAATTGAAACTTACTTTCAATTCTCCCTTTAGTGATTATACACGTTTAGGGCTTCCACAAACCATGAGTGACACCTAGCAGTATATCATGGTTACCCAAGCTAATCAGAAGAGGTGGAAAACCTATTCAGTTTAGGATTACAAATGCAATACGGTCTTTCTCTAATACAATACTTTTGACCACATTGTTTGGTTTGATAGTTTATTCATGTCTACTATCCAATGTGATTCGTGTACTTATATGATTACCTTGAATGTGATTTGGAACGACTTCCTAAATCTCATTCATATTTTGGCCAGAGATTCTTAATCATATCATAGAGTATTCTCCCCCAAACGGTTTGAAGGTTAGAGATCCCTTGTTGCGCATTCACTTGCCTCCATGGCTAAGTGGCTTAACCCCGACAATGCCGTGGACACCCGCGGATGGGGTGACTTTGACATAATCAAAGATCAAGGACCTAACCACAAGACAACTATGATGCCTCAGGTCAAAGGACTACTTTGCATTATCCCAACCATGAGTTCTCATATGACATGAGTATGAGAACTCTTCGTTGATCGTGTTCAGTGGACTCATTCGCTATTTAGCACCTACATGCTTGTCTTGGTGTCAATCACACCAATGACTCGAGACCAGTCACTCTCCATGAGAGAAGACACAACATGTACTGATCTTAACGGACTGTCAATGCCCAATTGGCAATCCTATGATCAGGAACCTTTAGGATATGTATACGAAAGAGAACGATCTCATAAATCTAACTTGTTTAAATTACATTCTCCTAATTACATATTCCTTGGACTTATCGTTTAAGCATATAACATTTATATGAGACGGCTCAAACAATAATCTTTGCCCTTGATATTAAACTAGATTAGTTTAACATGTGAAATGTTCGTAAAGTATCATCATATGATTGGTTTTAGGGCACATTTCCAACAATCTCCCACTTGCACTAGAGCCAATCAGCTTGGTCATCAGTTATGATACCTCTTCTGTAGTCATTTCATAAATGGCCTAGACAATGGATGTCTATATGTTATCCATAGAAGCAACCTTGAGAATAACGACGTCACCATTATACATGATTCTTAATCATGTGGTTCAGTCTCTCATTTGAGTTCGGATCTTGATGAGACCTTGATTCCAAGGCTTGAGCTATCGCCCCATTAGTGTCGTAGTGTCAGTACACTAGAGACATTTTCTGGTTGGAACCGAATAGAGAGTTCATAAATGAACTTTCCCATCCAAACAACATTGTTGTAAGCTTCTATATGGCAATATATTTGCATTCATAATGGAACACACTAAAGTCATTACTTTTAATGTTTCCATCCAAATATCTCTTTAATCATAATAAAGAGATATCTGTTTATCTCTTCATTCATAATGAAGAAATATCCAATGATGGATTAGATTCATAGTCTAATACATTTACGCTTCCATTACGTTACTCTAATTCTTCCTCATTCTTTGAGGAATCTATCCTTTAGTATTTCTTAAATACTTAAGGACTCACTTAACAGTTGCCGTGGTTCTAATCCTAGGCTTGCACTGATATCGTCTTGTACCTTTCTAGGTACAACTCATATCAATGTTTTTCATACAATATGAAATACATAAATCACCTCTCTGCGTATGCATAAAGGATTCTATTTACGCATTATTTCTTTGGGAGTCAAAGGGTACGTTCCCTTTGAGAAGGGCAACTTGCTAGTCTCACTAGAGTCGTCCTTCTAATTGAAGTTTATCATCATATGAGAAACTTCCTAGCATCTCTTGTCTATTATTAGGGCTTGATATAATCCAATTATATCCTAAAATCTATCAATATAGATTTCCATCCCATGTATATAGATTATGTCTCCCATATACATTCTATCTTCATATAATGTTTTAAAGTCATAACTTTAACGAAGAAGTATTCTTTTCATTTCCAAAATCAATATATCATATATTTGTATATATATATATATATATTCGTATATATATATATATATATATATATTCGTATATATATATATATATATATATATATTCAAATTTAGGAACATGATTAACTCCCACTAATCTTTTGTAAACCTAGTAAACAAAAGATTCATTTACATCTTTATGAGAAATCAAACGTTTTGATCTTTCTCTCATAAGACGTTTACAGCTCCCACTAGCTTGCTAAGATCCATGATGGTTGGATCTCTACAACTTACATGTCTTGTGATTCATAGTTTTAGACATATATTATCAAGACCATCTTAATAATGGTTTCGGAAACCTATATTATGTCCAAACATTGAATCACCATTTAGTTGTAGCTAGCAATCTTCGAATTAATTGAAAACAAGACTACATCAAAGATGGTTTCTTCAAAGTCAACCATTCTATTTGATTGTAGTCACCTTAAGCTACCAATTAGCTATTTAAGGTTTCATTATTTCGGGTCAAATGGTACTTTACCATTTCCTTGAGTATATATCGTATATACACTCAATGTAGTCATAAGGATTTTAATTCTTATTTCTTTCGAATTAAGAGGTGTAACTTTATGACATAGTCATAAAATTCAAACAATTGAACTGAGACGGTTTATAAATCCTTCTCGACTACCTTGGAGCTTGTGGTATAGGAACTAGGTTGTTATATTTGTTGATCACTATCTTGTTTCTTAAAGAACCATTCTTTGAGTTCTATCCCTCGTTCATTTGCTCTATCTTGGGCAAATCCTAGTGTAGGATTACAATGAACTACCCAATCAAACAACATTTGTTAGTTGGTTTATAGAAGTGATATCCAAATGTTAATTTAAGGATATCCACAAGATAATTCTCAAACAAATATTGCTTATTAGCACACAACCCCAAATCTTAACATGATTAAGATTTGTCTTTCTTTCCAACTACATCTTATGGAGTCATGAAAATTTTGGAAGATCTTCTAATTGCCAATCATATTGTCTTAGAAGCATATATCCTATATATGGGTAATTGATAACATCCAACGAACTAAATCTTATTCAAGTTCGTTCTTCTCCTAATGGAGAAATCCATTATCTTTTGATGCTTCTTTCCTTGATATTTTTCAAGGAAAACTGTTCTAAAGTGTTATCTTTCCTTGGATCAAATCTAAGGAGGCAAATACTTTAGACGTCTTACTCATCAACTTACATTTCTTGAATTCTTTGAAACCTTTTGCAAAGTATTCGGACTTGTGTTTATTCAAAATAAACTATAGTCCAACCGAGAGTGATCTTCGGTGAATGTCATACAACATGAGTAGTATTATGTTGTGGACAAGTGCCACTAACATCTAAGTGAATTAACCTCAACAACTTTGTGATTCTTTCTTCTTTCCAAAAGAATAAAGATTCGAACATTTCGCCTCCATACAATTTTAATAAGAAGTTATTGGATCCGGATCTAACGATCTAAAGCATCCATCTATGACCAACTTGTAATTTATGTTTTAGAGGTATCACAACTTTAGTTGGGATTAGTCACTACCTTGCAACCTTTTTGGGTTTTAAGCATCATTATATTCTAAACTGTTAACACTACCATATCATCTCTACTATAGAGACAATCAATTAGATTACTATAATCCAATCATTGACTAATAAAGAATAATGTTTTGTCAAACAAAACATTCATCCATCCCTTATAGTGACGGAATTAAGTTCCTTAAAATTGGAATGTAAAGACAATATTTGGTTTTTCCAATTTCTTTGGTAGTTCATATGAGGAAGTAAGTACTATCTGCTTTCGCAGAGATCTTTATTTTATTCACGTTCCAAATGTGAAGCACCTTTTTCTTCTCTCATATATCTTCTACTTCTTATTAGTCACACTTTTACAACGATTGTAAAACATAGGTACTAATACGGAATCAAGCATTCAAGTAGAAGAACCAACTGTTTTGAACTATTCAAGAACAATTTACAACACCTTCGAAAGGTGTGTTCTTGACACTTGCAAGACATTTCTTGCAAATACCCCTTCCAATGTCCATAATTTCATAAAGAAAGTTTGTTCCCTTGGAGTTTATTTCGCTTTCTTCATTTGACTTCTCCTTTTGACTACAATAGTCATGGTCCCTAAACTCCCACTATCTCTCTTGAAACCTGTTTCAATTATGTTATACACATCAAACGATTTGGAGAGTGTGTGGTTATAGTTCACTATATAGTTCGTCTCGTTAAGTGGTTTATCACTTCAACACTCAATGATTCAAAATCATCATAAGTCCATGTTGATGGACTATTTTTGTCAAACAACCATTATGTTCTAAACATAATTACAAACTTTCAAGAGTTGTTCAAGGCAACTCTCATTTCTTCATACAACAATTTGTAAGTGAAGAATCATGGCACATAAAGTGTCCATGCCCTTGTGCTTACTTCTAAAGTTCCTTGTTCATGTAACAAAGAAACAAGCACTAATGTTTGCATTTAACTAAGAGTTGTTCAAAGCAAGTCTTATTTCTTCATACAACAAATTGTAATTGAAGAATTATGACATTAAAAGTGTTGTCCTCTTTATGATAGACCTTTTCTAACATATTCTTGTAATGATACATTATCAATAGGAAGATTGTGTGGATGAGACTACTTAGGTACATATACAATCCATTTAAAACAATCTTTGGGATTGTGGTACCAAGTCCGGAAACTAAAGCATTCGGCTTTTCTTTGTCAAGTTTTGGATAACGTTTGCAAATATATTGGTAAACAAATACATAACGAATATAAATTGATTGATTTTTAAGCCATTTGATCCGTGTCTTTAAATCAAATAGCACCACCCACTATTTTTGGCAAATTCCATATCCCTCATTGGAATTCGAGAGTTTTGGATGAAACTCTTAGTAGGGTATGGGAGACTCACTATTACCAAGCCCACCTCAGGAGAATATCATATTGGCTAGCAACAATAATGATGAGAGGACTTTAGCCATTTACAACTTTTGTAATTACCCATCTAATTTGGCCTCTAGAAAATGATGCCTCAGAAGAATATCAAATTGGCATCATTGCACTTAGTTAAGTCATTCCCACCATGCTAGTTCAAGTAGGGGAATGGCCTCAGAAGAATATCATATTGACCATACTCGTTGCCTACCTTCACTTCATCATATGTTTATAGGCTTCTCCTGAATGTAAGCACATACTTTGCATACCCCAGAACTAGACGAATACGGTGTATGAGTCACAAACGATTGAAGCCCACCATGGTGGAAGGCCTACGAAGAGATGTTCAAAGCATCTCTCGCTTATCAACTTAATAATGGTTTGGTTGAGGGTTTTAGGTCTCATCACATATAAACATACTTTTTAATCTTATTAAAACAATTTGGTCCTATTACAACTATTGGTCCATTTGATTGTTTTTAGTTGTATATAATACTCCCACTATGCTTATAAAACGGTTTTTAAAGCAAGAGTATATGATACTACTAACATAAACTTTGCATTCATTTGATGGACTATATAGTTGCCTTAGGGCCTTAGGATGACTATGAACCTTTGATTAGATTCAACACGAGCCTAGTGTTGAATCTCGGTCTAGGGATGATAATTGATTTTAGTTACGCGTTTAATCACATTAAGGCGTGTTGTCTTAGGGGCGTTGGACCCTCTACTCCATTTTCATGCATATCAAATAATACAAGAAAGGAGTACTTCAAAGTAAAGATGAGCTTATGCTCTTTACAACATTTGAATAATACAAATTACTTTAAAGTAAAGAAGAGCTTATGCTCTTTTACAACATTTGATCAAATCAAATTACAACCAAAATCTAATCTACACATTCCCATGGTTCAAACAAATTTGAAACGGCCTTTCACATAGCTCAATTATCGTAGGCTTAGGTTCATAATCACCCTTTAATTAATTAACACTTTAACTAATTAAATGGAATGCAACATTTTCATTTGGTTTTTGTATCCATAAAATTGATTTAAATGGAGCTAAATGAAATGAAAATCCAATTCTCATTTAAAGAGACAAAACAATTTTGTTCTCAACTTAATTTGGGCCAAAATGCAATAACCTCAACTTTTGGGCTATATTGCAAAAGCATAAACTTTTGGGGTCACTTTGTAAAAACACAAAAGTCCACTACTTCATGTAATTACAACTAGAACCCAAAAATTTCAACAAATGCAAAAACTTCATTAAAGGAGCAAAACAATTTGTCCTTTAGCGTTTTTGGACCTAAACGTAAAAACGTAAACTTTTGGGCCAAAGTGCAAATACACAAAAGTACCAAAACTTTATGTAATTGCATAAAAGCCCCAAAAACACCCCACTTGTAGGGTGGCCGGTTTTTGGAGAGAAGGGAGTGATGTGTGTGTTGATTTGTAGTTTTAGACATAAAGTCATGCAAGTGGTGCATGACATAAATGTCATGCAAGTGGTGTGTGTGAAAGGGAATTAATCCTTACACACCCACCAATATTTCTTACACCTTTCTAAATAAATATCTAATACATTTAAACATAAGAAAAACATAAAACAAAAACTTTATGAAATAAATCAAAACACCAAACTTTTTGTTCTTGGCAAAAATGTCAGGAACAATGAAGAACACTCATGAAAAAACTCAAAAATTTCCATGAACATTTTTCACCAAAAAACATCCCAAAACCATTCAAACTTAAGGGAAATAACATATAACCAAACTAGGGTACATAGGGGTTCCAAAAGTTACTTGAAAACACTTTTAACAAGTCAAACATGAACCCAAAAATCCACCCTTTGGATTTGGCCGAAAATCCCCAAAAACATGGCACCAAATTTTAGCTCCAATATTCATGCTCATATGAACTACATCTACAACATTTGAGATGGCAAATTTTCTAACAAAATTTACATTCAAAGAAGCAAGAATAAAGCTTGTAACATATTACAACATTTAAATCAAAGACTATGAACTACAAAACCCAAAAGGATTCACTAACTACTAGACCTAGGCTCTGATACCACTTGAAGGAAATTTTGTGAAAAACATGTTCATTTAAGCAACATCTATAGCATGCAATTAACAAATTAAAGGCGGAATCATGCTTGTATGCACTTAAAAACAAAACATTAACCATGAAATTCAAAGCCTAGTAGATTGGTGAACCTTGACTCAACTTAAAACAACATTTGTTAGATGAGAAATTATACCTTTGTAGATTCCTCTTTGCATAAGCAAAGGCTAATCACCCAAAGAGAGGGCCTTCATTCCTTGCATCTTAGATCTATGGATTTGGATGGATGAAATGGTTCTCTAAGTTCCCAAAATTGAGAACCTCTAAGTCTCTTCACCAAGGTTAGATTGGAGAAGAAATGACTGACCTCGGAGTAGTAGGATTGCTAGCTAAACCCTACAAGGAGGCCGGCCACTTTAGAGAGAATGAGAGCTTATGTTCTCATCCTTTCCCCAAAAGAAAACCCTAAATGAATTTTGGCTATAAAGTCATATTTATACCTTTATTCATTGGAGTGGCAAACTTGTAATTAAGTCCAAAACCCCACTCCTTTAACAAAATGGCCGGCCATAGGGTTTCATTGGGCTTTTAAGGCCATTGTGAATTATTTGTCATTAAGTTGTCATACAACTTAAGTCAATGGGCTTGAAATTCGAAGCCCATTGGGCCTTGAGGCCCAAAACTATCCCGAGGTCTTTAACGAACTTATTCGTTTGATTAATTAATATATTAATTAATCCTTGCCATAAATAATTAAACCATTTAATTATTCTCACTCATCTCCATTGTTTCTTCAATCTCCACCTTACACGGTGTACGATCCATTAGGTTCCATTTAGCGAGGCAGTGGGCGATTAAAACCATTTCAAATCGATTGTGAATTGAAACTTACTTTCAATTCTCCCTTTAGTGATTATACACGTTTAGGGCTTCCACAAACCATGAGTGACACCTAGCAGTATATCATGGTTACCCAAGCTAATCAGAAGAGGTGGAGAATCTATTCAGTTTAGGATTACAAATGCAATACGGTCTTTCTCTAATACAATACTCTTGACAACATTGTTTGGTTTGATAGTTTATTCATGTCTACTATCCAATGTGATTCGTGTGCTTATATGATTACCTTGAATGTGATTTGGAACGACTTCCTAAATCTCATCCATACTCTGGCCAGAGATTCTTAATCATATCATAGAGTATTCTCCCCCAAACGGTTTGAAGGTTAGAGATCCCTTGTTGCGCATTCACTTGCCTCCATGGCTAAGTGGCTTAACCCCGACGATGCCGTGGACACCTGCGGATGGGGTGACTTTGACATAATCAAAGATCAAGGACCTAACCACAAGACAACTATGATGCCTCAGGTCAAAGGACTACTTTGCATTATCCCAACCATGAGTTCTCATGTGACATGAGTATGAGAACTCTTCGTTGATCGTGTTCAGTGGACTCATTCGCTATTGAGCACCTACATGCTTGTCTTGGTGTCAATCACATCAATGACTCGAGACCAGTCACTCTCCATGAGAGAAGACACAACACGTACTGATCTTATCGGACTGTCAATGCCCAATTGGCAATCCTATGATCAGGAACCTTTAGGATATGTATACGAAAGAGAATGGTCTCATAAATCTAACTTGTTTAAATTACATTCTCCTAATTACATATTCCTTGGACTTATCGTTTAAGCATATAACATTTATATGAGACGGCTCAAACAATAATCTTTGCCCTTGATATTAAACTAGATTAGTTTAACATGTGAAATGTTCGTAAAGTATGATCATATGATTGGTTTTAGGGCACATTTCCAACACTCTAACCTCGATAGCACTTCCCAAAGTGATAGCATCATGGATTTCAAAATCTTCCTTCAAATTTTCAACAGTTGAGTTGGAGAATTCACTTTGCTCTTGAATTTGTGCCGTGAACTCCATAATCTGGCCAAATTGCTTTTCCAATTCGCCCGTCTTCTTGGCTTGATTTTGCACCTCTTTGTTTCGGTTTTCTACATCCTGGTTCAAAGAGGTGAGTAACTTATTAAACATATCATTATCCAAAGATGTACTTGAATTGAATTGGGCAGATTGTTGTGGTGGCTGTGATGGTTCATATGGCCAGTGATAGAACTCCTCTTCTTGCTGCCAATATCCATCTTGTTAAAATTGTTGCGGTTCTCCACACATGCAATCTGAATAATCTCTCCAATCCGAATTGTAAGCGTTGGAAAACATGTTGTCCCATGATTGGCTTTGGCTTTGATAACCCCAAGCATCTTCATTCGCAGTGAATTGAGAACATTGATGAGTTGGATATCCTTACCCATAGGACACACCACATGTAGGGACACTTTGCATTGTGGTCCTTTCGGCATATTGTGACAATTGAGAAGTAAGTTTCGCCAATTGAGCTTGAATGGTAGCAAAATCCATGTCTTACTTCTCTAGTCCCTAAAATCAAGGAAACAAAACTAAATCAAATATCACAAGTAAAAATAAAAGATAGAAACAAA
This sequence comes from Malus domestica, assembly GCF_042453785.1. Lineage (NCBI taxonomy): Eukaryota > Viridiplantae > Streptophyta > Magnoliopsida > Rosales > Rosaceae > Malus > Malus domestica. The sequence continues at coordinate 39,388,632 of NC_091676.1, forward strand.
GTCAGTAACTAAAATAAAAAACAATAAAAAGAAACAACGGGGGATTAGCAAAGTTGCTAATCCCCGGCAACGGCGCCAAAATTTTATGCTAAAATAACTTCACACACAAATTAAACCCTCTTGTTGTCAAATTGTAATATAAATGCAAGTAGGGATCGTTCTAAACCGGGGATTAGGAGGGCTTGCTAAAACCTCTAAACTAACTCAAAAACATAAAAACAAAGTTAAAAACATTTGAATAGACTTGAAGGACTCAAAATAGGTTCACAAGACTCAAAACAACTTAAAAACACTCAAAACTGCCTAAAAACACAAACTAGGCAGCTTCTGACTCTAACACAACTTTGGACGAAATTTGGGTTTTGACTTGACTCAAAACACTCTAAAACACAAACAAAACAGATTTTAAACACTTTGAAACAAGAAAGTAAAAGGGGGATTTTAGTTTCGATGAATTTGAAACAAACAAACAAGTTATAAAACTAGGCAGATTGTAAAACGAATTTAAGAAATAAGATGATGGATGGATTACTTAAAGGTCTGTTCTTCACACATGACACACTTGTACATGAATCGATTTCCAATTGCTTTTCAATAAACTATGATGCTCAACACCCCAGATTAACTGTGATGCACAAATTAACCCTCAGATTTTCCTTTACTTATTGAATTGGATGAATGCATGCGACAACCCAAATCATTCTCTAAAAGTCCCCTATATGAATGCATAATAGAGATACAATAAGAGATCATTACGCTTAGTGAAAATCATAAGTGTTGACGAGGTAATTGTAACTATGAATGCATGATACGTTTGCCAAGAATTCAATTAACGCGATTGTGACAAGCAACCTTCACTACTCATGAATATAAACTTGTAACGATTAGGTGAAACTCATTTATATTCTAGCATCTAATTCATGCATGAAAACTAAGTATGCATCCTTAATAAACATACAAGAATCAGTTATGAAGAAAATAGATAATTGAATTGCAATCACAACTTATCAAATCACAATTGGAAGAAATCAATTCATATCTCAAGCATGTTCATGGCTTCAAACTTCCCCCTAACTAAATAGGGGTTTAGCCACTCATAATTGCAACAAAATTAGAAAATAACAAAGTAGACATTGAAAGCAAGAACGAAGTACACCTAAAACGCTCCAAAGTTCCAAGCTTGAAACGCCAAGGACCTTTATTTTCACCACCTTATTGTAGCAAGTGTCTAGGATGTGTATGGATATATGGAAAGGTTATGAATGTATTTATGTTGGATGGATGCCACGGCAAGGGGAAGGGAATTCTTTGTGTTTGTGGGATGTGGGAATGGTTAAGAAGAAAAACTCTGCCTTGCGGCAGAATGTGTCTCTCCCCACTCTCTCCCAACTAAAAATATGCACCCTCGTATATATATGAATTTTAGGCTTATGTAGTGGTAAAAAGGGTGGTGAATGGTTAAGGAGAAAAGACACAAACTTGCGGCATATTTGAATCAAAACACTTCCAGCTGTCCGTGCAGTTTGTATGTGTTTGTATGAGTGATGTCTTCTTTCTTTGCATGTGCCATGTGTGAATGATGTCTCCACTTTCTTTTCTTCCAAATTGTCCGTCTATCCCTCTCCTATTTTTCTGCTTGAAATTGTAGAATGTGAAGTAATCATCAAGGGTTGTTGCTGCACAAGTATGAATGATGGTGCCAGCTCCTCTTAGCGTGTGTGTGTGCTGTCTACTCCTTCATTCCTTATTTCCTACTGCCCATGCCATGTGTGTATGTCATCTTTGTTCATGTGGCTGAAAGTATCTCCTTTCTTGCATGTGCCATGTCTTTCCATATGATCTATCCCTCTTTTGTCGTGCATTCCTCCCTCTTTGCATGTGTGTGTCTCTTTTGCATGTGTGTGTTGTCATCTTTGTTTCTCCTTTGCACATGTTGTGTGTTGTCCATGTTTAGATCCCCTTTACATTTGCACACACTTGCTTCAACATTTCAGCCACAAACCACTACACTTTCTCTGCATGCCGTGTGTGTTTCTTTGCCTTTGCATGTGGGTGTCTTTGCATGTGCCTTGTATGATGTTGTCTCCATCACATGGCAGCTATGATGTTTGTTAGTTGTAGGTCACACACTTGCACACACATATGCTGAATTCTAATCTTCCCAAAATGTCCATCCTCATGTCTCCAAGTGCATGCAATCCATTTCAGCCCAAAATTGCTCCAAAATGCACCAAAATGCACTTTTCTTGCCAACTTTGTTATTAGGACCTACAAACATACGAAAATGGTTTAAAACACTCTTATAAGCAATAACTAACTAAGTAAGTGCAAGAAAACATGTTAACTAAGTCGCATAAATATGCTCGTATCAGGTGTATTTAACACAATACGTTGAAATGAAGCAAAACTTGTTTATTGATATCTCCGATAAGTTACAAATATGTACATACACATGAATCAAAATAAACAAACAAGAGGGAGCCTTCACAAAGGTTGCTCAGGAGAAGTCTCAGCAGTCGGCAGAGCCCTAGAAAGAGGAGGCACCAGAGGGTGATTATTCAGAGCCTCAGTACTAAGTAGAATCCCAAAAGAAGGAGGCATTGAAGGTTGATCATTTGGAGCTTCATTACGCGGTACAGCCTCAGAAGACGAAGGCAATAAATGCCTTTGGAACAAACTCACAAACCTCTGATGATCAAGTAAAATCTGACCATCAGATTCCTGCAGCTGGTCGAGCTTCCTCTTCATGTTTGTAGCATAGTTATGTGCGAGCATGTGCAACTGCTTATTCTCATGCTTGAGTCCTCTGATCTCCTATTTGAGACATATCACTTCAGGCGCCAATGATTCAGCTTGGTGGGTTCGAGTAAATAGGCATTGGGACATATTAGACATAGAACCTGCACACTGAACACTGAGAGCCAGAGAATCCTTAATAGCCAACTCATCAGACCGTTTGGAAAGTAGTCTGTTATCTTTGGGAGTGAGAAGGTTCCTAGCCACCACCGCAACGGTCATATCATTCTTCATCACAGAATCCCCAACGGTAAGAGGACCAGTAGGGGATAAGAAGGATGGGCGCCATATGTTGTCTTGAGAAGGCATGGCTGCCTCTTCACCAAAGTTCAAGTCAAAACGACGGTCGGATGGGCCAGACATTCTCAGAAAAGATGAAGAGAAATAAGGTGCAATAAATCTCTGAAGTAAGGGGAAAATTTCTACAAGCAATAACTCTCTGAAAGTACTTCTTGCACACAATTGGTGCCCTTATAAAAGAAAGGGCAACACGGCCGTTGTTTCAAAAATCGAAGAGGCACCACTCTCCGGATTCCGAAGAGGCACCACTTTCCACATGCAACATCAGCTCCTCGGGTACCACATATAACTTTGCCAAAGATCTCTGATAAAGTTTAGACACATAAATTTTTAAGGTCCACTTACCCTACTATTACCCACAAGGGTAAAGGAACAACACCAGTGCTTGATAGTTAGAAAGTCCCAATGTGTGTCAACCTCCGTGCTCCGTGGCAAGGCAGACTTGCAAAAATGCCCAACCTTTATTCACATTCGAAAAAACACTCCCAACAAGATTGCTTGCTCAAAAATCAAAGAGGCACTGCCCTCCGAATCTCGAGAGCCAGACTCCCAGCAGGATTACTTTCTCAAAAATTGAAGAGACATTGATCTCTGAATCTCAAGAGTCAGACTCCCAACAGGATTGCTTTCTAAAAAATCGAAGAGGCACCGCTCTTCGAATCTCGAGAGCCAGACTCCCAACAGGATTACGTGCTCAAAAATCAAAGAGGCACCACCCTCCGAATCTCGAGAGCCAGACTTCCAACAGGATTACTTTCTCAAAAATCGAAGAGACACTGCTGTTCGAATCTCAAGAGTCAGACTCGCAACAAGATTGCTTTCTCAAAAATCAAAGAGGCACCATTCTCTGAATCTCGAGAGCCAGATCCCCGACAAGATTACTTGTTCGAAAACCAAAGAGGCACCACTCTCCAAACTTCGAGAGCCAGATTTCCTTGGATAAAGCTTGTCTGCAATCTTCACACGCAACATCAGCTTTCTAGATACCACAGACCACTTTTTCAAAGTGCTCTGACAAAGTTAAAATACGTGAAGCTTGCAACTCCCACTACATTGCTATGACCAAGAAGGGTAAAGGAATAGCACTACTACTTGTTGTTAGGGAGACTCCTATATATGTCAACCTCCATCCTCCACAGCCAGGCAGGCCTGCAAATAAAAAACAATGCTCAACTTTTCTTCGCATCCGAGAGGGCACTCTCAACAGAGTCTCTCGAAATACTCAGCTTCTTTTCCTCCCAATAATACCTCTGAAAACAAGCCACATCAGAGAAAGAGTATATCATATAATCAGGGTTAAAAGCAAGAGTATCCCATATCATGCTTTTTCCTTGTCTTTTCCTTTGGCCTTGTTCTTACCTGCAAGACAAGGAGAAAGAGAGCAATCAGTCAGCACTTGGAATCAAGCTTCCAGTCAGGAATTGACTGCCTGGAACCCCTTGCCTAATTACTTACCTGGCATTGCTCTCGAGTTCTCATCTTCAACATCTTATGCTTCCAGAGAAGATACCACATCTGCCTGAGGAATAGATAGGGCAAGTGAGAAAGATACAAGGAAACATGTGGAGATAAGCGTAACAGAACACGTGCCAATACATCCATTACTTTGTCAACAGCAAAAGTATCCCATATTATCAGGGTCGAACGTACTCTAGATTTGATGGACTTGTTTTGACCCTCAAATTCTTGAGTCGGCCTTATACTCTGGAGGAAACCAGAAAACCCTTTAGCCCAGTTCAAGAATAAGCCTGTGGAAAGTTACTTCTTCAAAAGCAAAAGTATCTCATATCATCTTTTCTCCATTTGCTTCTCCTTATCCTTGTTGCTATTTACGACACAAGAAGAAGGAGAACAATCAACCGGAAGCCGAAGTCGAACCTCCGATCCAGGTTGCTTGCTTGGAAGTCTGATTGCTTACCTTGTCTGTTACCTCCTTCGACAAATCTCCTAGCTCGGCGACTTGGGGGACTCTTATTATAGGGTTTTTATCGCACTTGACCAAGCCTTAAACTACAAGTAAGCTTCAAGTGAAATTGATACATTACCTTGTGCATCTTTATCGGTTAAAGATACCACCCCTGGATGGAGGAAAAGTACTTCCAGAGAAGATGCCACATCTACATATGAGACAGATAAGGCAAGTGAAAATGATACCACACTTTGGTACTTAGAAGTTTTGTGATTACTCAATAGCTTGGATCTTGCAAGTCCCCAACCGAGGAGCTTCCTTCACTCGGGAACTTAGTGGAGCACTGTTTGTACCATACTTGACCAATCCCGAAACTACTGAGCACTGATCAACGTTATACCGTCAAGGACCCAGAAAAGTTTCCCCCTAACCAAAAGGCCAATCACAGCGCGACACGTGTCGACATCAGAAGCCAATCATTGCGCGACACATGTCAACATCAGAAGCCAATCACAACACGACACGTGTTAATCTCAGAATGAAACTAGAAACTCTCTTCTATAAATAGAGATCATTCTCTCACAATATTTCCTAATGTCATTTGTACTAAATCATTCACTTGTACTCACTAAAGGAAAGCTTGAACCTATGTACTTATGTAAACCCTTCACAATTAATGAGAACTCCTCTACTCCATGGACATAGCCAATCTCGGTGAACCACGTACATCTTGTGCTTGCTTCCCTGTCTCTATCCATTTACATACTTATCCACACTAGTGACCGGAACAATCTAGCGAAGGTCACAAACTTAACATTTTCTATTGTACCAAAGTCCTCACTGATTTTGTGCATTAACATTGGGAATGTTTTATACTTCCCTTTGATTTGTGCCACATGTCATTGATGACTTATCCATTTATGATGAGTCATATGCCACGTGGAGCTTTGTGATGCATCGTTTTATATGCAACGAAATTTACATGTCTACAAATGCCCCCACTTCAAGGCGCATTGTAGGCATGTGCTTGTCACATGTAGGAAACGTGTTTTGAAGTCCTACAATGTGAATGTTCTAATTCAAGGGTTGTTGAGACTTGATCTTGATTTAGTTTGTTTCTTCAAGGGTCGTAGAGGCGTATTTCTTGAATTGCAATGATGAACTTCGTTAAGGGCCATCAAGGCGTGTTTCTTGACCGAAGCATTTCTTCAAGGGCCGTAGAGGCTTGGTCTTGAATTGAAGTGGTGAATTTCGTCAAGTGCCGGTGAGGCGTATTTCTTGACTGGAACATTTCTTCAAGGGTTGTTGAGGCTTGGTTTTGAAAGAAATGAAAACTTTTCTTCAAGGGCCGTAGAGGCTTGATCTTGAAGGAAAACTTGAAAATGGATAAATTGGCACGTACTTATTGTGGGTATTGATTTTCCATTCTTTTTTACAAAATGCATTTGGCGCATTCTGAACTTTTCCTTATGGTTGTAGGACAACAAACGTTTTTCCTTGTGGTTGTAGGAAAACGAACGTTTTTTTTTCTTCCTTCGATAGGAATCCTCTTCAATTTTGGTAACGAAGGTGACTTCCTTCAAAATGTTGGAAAACTTTGGTGATTTCCTTCAAGGTTTTGGGAAGATTTAATGCTTATCCTTGGGTGAGTAGGATGTGCACTTTTTCTTTCCTTTTTTTTCTTTCTCTTTTCCCATGGCAAGGGGAATTTTTTTGTTTTTGTTTCTTGTGTTGATTTCCCATGGCATGAAGGAGGTATTTTTTCCTTTCTTCTTTTGATTCCACGGCAGGGAAAAAGTTTTTTTTTTCTCTTGTTTTGATTTTCCACAGTAGGAAAGGAGTCTTTCTTCCTTGTTTTGGTTTTCTACAGCAAGGGGGAAGTATTTTTATTCCCCTTTTGATTCCCCATGGCAAGAAGGTATTCTACTTTTTTTTTTTTTTTTTTTTTTTTTTTTTGCGAAACATGTCATCTGATTTGCACGTCCAGTTTGAGGTCGATTTCTCTTCTGGAAAAGTCTAAACAAAATATGGGAAACAAAGCTTTGTTTCTTAACTTTTCAAGGATATATCGCATGCCACTAGGAAAAATCGGGAAAGCCTTCAACTTTTCATTTTCCTACAGCTGCGCAATACTGACCAGAAAGCGACTTCTATGAGAATGATTTTGAAAACTGGAACGCTTGGCTTTAGGGAAAATTATGAAAATTGGACACAATGATCCTCAACCACTTAGCTTCCTTCTCCAATTGACCTTGCATCAAAATGCTTTCGGAAAGTTAAATTATCACCAAAAAATCCTGCCTACACAGATTGGTTGAAACTTGCCATTTTTTCTTGGAATTTGCTTCATTCTTTTGGTGGGAATGTACTTCCTTGTTTTTTTATATTTTCCTTTTGATATTTGGGTATGCATTTCCCTTATAGAATTAGAAAGCAATTAACCACTATATATAGGACCGTTGGGTGTGTATTTTTTTTTTGCACACACAATTGCTTGCTGTGGACTACCTTGAAGCTTTTGCCGTGGGTTTGCTGCTGCTGTCGTGCCCAATAGCTATTGCTTGGAGCTTGTTGCCATGCGTTGCTTTTACCATATGGGGTAGTGCCTTTTGGTCACAACTTTCCTCAGGGAGTGACATAGTCATGCCTTTTGCCGCTACTTGGAGCTTGTTGTCGTGCGTCACTTTTACCGTGTGGGGTAGTGCCTTTTGGTCACGACTTTCCTCGGGGGGTGACGCAGTTTTGCCTTTTGATGCTGCTACCGCTGCTGTGCATTGTAGTTATTGCTTGGAGCTTGCGTCACTTTTACCGTGTGGGGTTGTGCAAAAGACTACAGCGTTTTTACGCTATGTAGTGCCTTTTGATCACAACTTTCCTCAGTGGTGATGTTGGCTTGCCCCTTGCCGCTGCTTGGAGGTACTCACTTTGTTGTGCACGATCAAGCCTTGTGGCTGATTTCTTTCATCACTGCGACTTCATCAACATCATCCTTTGATGCTCACGAGGTTAGTCTTGCATGTCTTTTGTTTTGGCGAAGCAAATGTTTTTTTTCTTTTCCTGCCGTGCCCTACTTTTTCTTATGTTGCTTTGTTTGTTTTGTTGCAGTTATGGTATTTTTCAAGTGTTTCAAGAACAATACCATCACCATTCTAGCGAAGGAAGGTGATTCGTGAGATAAGGGAATGACGTTGAAGCTTTGTGCACCGTTGACTGGACCTAAGGCGCTTGTTCTTCTTGTAAAAGACAACTCAATGCACATCAAATCGTGGTCTTCTGAAGTGTATTGGGAGGTGACAAACTTTGGTCAATCAACTATGAAGAAGAAGGCATATATGTTGAAGGTTCTTGTTACCTTTTGCATCATGTTTGTGATAATTCACCGGCTTTGTTTGAACTTCTTGGTGATCGCATCTGTAGTGGAGCTATGACTTGGAATTGTACCTTGTCGACTATTGGAGAAGCAAGCTATGTTGAGTTTTACTGGGAGTGGCTTGAAGATGTCTTGAGCCGATCCAAAGATGCGTTTACCAACGTGGGCCTTTATCACGCTGTGTACGCATCTTTGTTTAATTATGATTGCCATCCTTCCATCCTTCGTGCGTTCTTCGAGCATTGGTGTTCAACAACCAACACACTTCACACAGCTTAAGGGGAGATGTCGATTTCACTTTAGGATCTCCACAAGATAGGAGGCTTGCCGATCCATGGGAAATTTTAGGACGAGGTTGTTCCTAGCGTGGAGGAGTTTTCTCATCGCAACAGCCGAGGATTGCTTGTGAGTTGCCGCTATTTGTTTTGGGCATATCACAAGCTTTCCCAGGAGGCTCAGGGTAAGTCAAGCGTAAAGATTTCTTCATGGATTCGATTTTGGTACTGGGATGCCATGAATTATAAGAGGCATTCGAAGAAAAGTGGCCGAAATAAGACAACCTGGCCAAAAGGAGACTCGGATCCATTAAGTGTTATTGGTCTAGCTAGGCATCGTATTCCTGCCTAGTTGAGAGCATTTGAGGATCTTGGCATAGTGCTAGAGCACTTGGAAGAATCTTACCTAGCCGTTTTCTTAGCTTGTTGGCTTTGTAAGTTTGTTTTCCTCATAGACAACATCAATCTTATCCATCCAGGAGTCTTTAAAGTTGCTAGCAAGATGGCTGCAGGTGAATCCTTTAGTCTTGCTATTCCGGTCTTAGCCAACATTTACAACGACTTAAGTGTTGTTTTAAACTTGGCGAGCACCAAAGATCGTGCTGCGGTACTTCCTTACCACTATATGTACGATTGGTTGGGTGAGTACTTTAGCACTTATTTTTCTTCGTTGATTTCAGACAAGCCAGGGCCTTCTTCACCAACTTTAGTCAAGCCAGGGCTACCTAGCGAGAGTTGTAACAACTTGAGGATGAACCACCTAGCAAGAGTTGGCTCGGCATGGTGAGGCCTCATAGATGATTCGCACCTTCGTTCTTCTGATTTTCTTATCTTACAAGTCTTCGCTCAGGGTATGTTTCTTTATGGCAAGGAGACCGATGCATTGTTCAGCCTTATAGCCCTCATCATTTTAGTAGGCAATTTGGTTTTGTCCAACTTGTGCCAGGCAAGCTGGAGGAAGTCACACAATTGACATCTTTGTAAGCCGTGTATATGCATTGGGAATCTTGTACCCGTTCATGCACAAATGCTTCCATCACCCTTTTGGCCAAGGACAAGTTTAAAAGTAAATCGGTGGCTCGTGCCTACGTAGGTTGGTGGTCAAAAGTGTATCTTTTGTCCAACTTGTTATAGGCAAGCTGGAGGAAGTCACACAGTCGACATCTTTGTAAGCCATGTATATGCATTGGGAATCTTGTACCCGTTCATGTACAAATGCTTCCATCACCCTTCTGGCCAAGGACAAGTTTAAAAGTAAACCGGTGGCTCGTGCCTACATAGGCTGGTGGTCAAAAGTGTATCGTGGTGACTTGAGGATGACAAGTGGTACCTATTAGTCTCATTGATGCAATGATGCACCGAAATAGGGTTGTTATGCGGTTCCTACACAGCTGGCGTCTCTTCATTGTGCGAGTGCAACTTCTTTGCATCTTGCGGCTTTAGCTCCTCAACACCTGTGCTCGTATTCTCATCATCTAGATGCTTCTGAAGAGGAGGGTGACCAAGTTGATTCACATGAAGATGAGCTTGTTCTGCAACAGCGTCAACATGTTTTGACCAAGCAACCGTGCTAAGGTGGTTTGGATGATAGTGATGTAAATTTATGTAACAAGAAGAAAAAGGTGCTTAAGCCTCCTCAGTTTGACTCGGCGAACATGGGTGTTCATTCTTATATGGAGATGCTATTAGGAGGCAATCTTCCTACGGCCGAAGAGATTGGGGATCCCTCTGGTGCATAGCTCATTCCAAATCTGCCAAGTTGCCCAAGCTTGTCGTGTGTAGGTGGAGGTGTGCAAGAGCCCGTCATGAGTCTAACACCTTTGCCAGCTAGCTCTGAGGTTTCTTTGAGGGGGCCGAACCTTAGTGGCATTAAACAACTTATCCATCGCATCAACCTTCGTGCGGCCATGGATATCAAAAGCCATATTGAGAAGAGGATTTCAAAGTGTCCATTAGAGGACCTTGCTTTGCTTGAGGAGGACTTATTGAAGCTTGTTTCTACGATTGACCATCTTAAAGTTGATTCTTCACTCTTGAAAGCCAAGATTGCCGAATTTATGGCTACCTCAACTGAGTATTCTTCCTTGCATGCTATCTCCTTAAAGAAATTGAGTCCAGAGATTAGAGCTCAACAACTTACGGCAATAGACTTATCAACTGTCCAAGCTTGGTATTCTAAGCAAGCTGCTTCAAAAAGTTATCAAGTCATAGGGACTTCTTTATCTTTTATCCAGGCACAACTAGAAGCATTGGCGTGTGAGCGAGAGCAGTTGGAAACCGAAGCATCACGATGATGCGAAATATATAAGCACACAAATTAAACCCTCTTTTTATCAATTGTAGTAAAGTATGTAAGTAGGGATCGTTCTAGGCCGGGGATTAGGAGGGATTGCTAAATCACTTGGAAACTGACTTGAAAACGTAAAAACAAAGTTTAAAACACTAACTAGACTCAAAGAATGCAAAACTATACTTTAAAACACTAAAACAAACCAAAAGACTCAAAACAGCCCCTAAACACTCAAAACTACCTTAAACACACAATCTGGGCAGTTTTGGGACTCTAACACAAACTTGGACGAATTTTGGTTCTCTAATGAACTAAAACACTTAAAAACATAATCTAAGACAAGTTCTAATTAATATGACTCAAAGAAATAAGATGGGGTTGATTTTGGACAAAAATAATTAAATTAAGACAAGAACAAAGTAAACAAATTCTTAGACAAATTTAAGTGAATCAAAACAGATTGTAAAATGAATTTGAATGAAACTTATGGATGGAAGGCTAGCTAGGAGGTTCTTCTCCACACATGTCACACTTGCATACAAAACGATTTCCAGTTGCTTTTCGATAAGCTATGAATACTCAACGCCCCAAATTAACCGTGAATTGCACTAATTAACCCTCAGTTTTTCCGCAAGTTATTGGATTGGATGATTGCATACAACAACCCAAAACATTCCCTACAAGTTCCCTACATGAATTGCATAATAGAGATACAAGCAAGAATCATTAAGTTCTATGAAAAACATAAGCATTGACGAGGCACTCGTTACTATGATTTGCATGAAACTTATGCCAAGAATTTACTTAACGTGATTGTGACTAGCAACCTTCACTACTTGTGAATATAAGTTCATAACGATTAGGTGAAACTCCCTTATATTCTAGCGTTAAATTCATGCATGAAAATTAAGCGTGCACTCTCAACCAACATACACAAATCATTTTTTATACGATCGGATAAGTAAATTGAATTCACAACTTATGAATCACAACTGGATGTAATCAAATCATATTGCAAGTATGAACATGGTTTCGAATCACCCCCTAACTAAGAGGGATTTAGTTCCTCATACTCACAAAGCAAAGATACATAAAATTAGACATTAAAATCAAAGGAAAGAAAACACCTAAAATGCTCCAACTTGGGTAGCAAGTGCATCCAAGAATTCTCCTTTGCTTGCTTGCGGCAGATTGCTTTGTGGACGGATTTTTGGGTAGTTTTATGATGTAGAATGGATGGGGAATGGTATGGAAAGGTTTAGGGTAAGTGTGGAGGAGTGTTTGAGGGTTGGAGGGTGGTGGAGAACTAGGCAAAGAGGGTGGAAGAAGGTGGAGTGGCTGTTATGTTTTCTAGGCACTAGAATGGTGTTTTTGGGGTGTTTTGCTACCTAGGGTGAGTATGGACGAATTTCTGTGATGAATGGTGAATATGAGAGTGTGAACCCTTTGCCAAGGGGTGTAAACATGTATATATAGGCCCCAAAAACCTTAGAGAATCAGGTTAGGCTAGGGAGAATGCACGGCAAAGAGTGTATGTGGTGTGCAATGGTCCAAGGGTGAAAATGAAGTGATGATGCAAAGTGTGAAGGGTAAAATGGAGTGGTCTTGTAGCTAGGGGGCATGAATGATTGTGTACATTGCATAGAGATGGAAAGGGAGGTGAAAATGTGTCAATAAATGGGTCAAAGGTGCAGCAACATGTGGTACACAAGGCATGGGATTCCATATGTGAATGATGGAGCATCAATTGGTGCATGTTATGGTTGTGAAAGTTGTATAAAATTTTGTGGGTGAAGGGAACAAGAGGTATCAAGCAATTAAGTGTAATAATTAAATGAATTGAAGCATGAAATCAGAAATTATGTAGGGGACAAGAGTGATCAAGCATGGCATGGGAATCCAAAGGGAATTCTATGTTGTTTTGCATGGCAATGAAGGCAAGTTGGGGTGACAAATTTTTGGGCTGAGTTCTTCATCTTTTGGACCATAATTCTTCACATTCTTGGCCTCTTTAGTTCTCAAATTCGTCCATCCACTTTGGCCCAAATATGTGACATGCATTCCAAGCTCCATTTTGCTCCAAAATGCTCCAAAATGCATCTTCTTGCCTACTTTGTCCATAAAATCTGAAAACACACGAAAATGACTTTAAACATTAAAATAACTAAGGAAACACGACATAAATGCACAAGAACAAGCCAACTAAGTCACATAAATATGCTCCTATCAAATTCCCCCACACTTAGCTTTTGCTAGTCCTCGAGCAAAACAAAGAGATAAAACGAAACAAAGTAAAAAAAAAAAACACAACCTAAACCTTCCAACATTTGCCTCAGGGATTTCCAATGCACATGACATGTTAAAAATTATTATCCCCACAGATTTGAGTCATCTTCACACTTAAGCACGTACTTAATCATAGTCACTACTTACTTGTTCACAATTAATCGATTAAAATAATGTTTTTGATGTAGTAACATGCCTTAGAGAAATCACTCAATTCCTTACAAGATATGCACTCAATTTTCACTCAGATTTTCTAACTACACACCCTATACTAGTTATATGTGAGAAGATTGATATAGATATGAAAACGAACGCTCACATATATGTATCACAAAGAAAGCAATTTCTGGAGTTAATAAGCATGTTTAGATATGATCTCATGAATGGAATGCTACTACTTAGATGCGAGAACTAGTGACACCATATGCTCATATCAATTTCAAACTCCACATATTGAAACGCATGACACTCAAGATGAAGTTAAGGGTTGTAACGGGGCTTGGGGTGATGGCTAACAAATGAAGGATAAGGATAACAATCGTTCTTAAAGCAATAGCAAGTAAAGTAATGAAATTGAAACTTAGAATTCACTTAGATTGCAGAAATCAGCTTTTAGACACGAAGGGAAAATTCAAGCAATATTTAGGACCGAATTCTATGTTTTGGACCCTTTCTTCAACAAGCATCACTTTAAAACTCTTTTTCGCATATTTTTCAACTCCTTTTTTTTTTTTTTTTCTCAACTCTTCTTTTCTTTTCAACAAGCATAATAACTCACACTTCCCCCACACTTGTTTTCTGCCATACATTAATCAAAAGAAATTCAATTTGAATCATGCTTTACTATGCTTCAAGAATAAGGGTATGGATGGTCCTAAACTAGGCTAGGTAAGGATAATGTGGTTTAACAAAGAATGTAGGCTATCAAGGCTCAATGGGGTTAACTTAAACATATAACGATATGGGATACATGGCAGTTTGGCTTTGGTGGTGGTAACTACACAACTTCATCTTGAATATGTTTTATGCAAATCAATAGCATGCTTTGAATGAAATAGGCATGAGTTCTAGCATTTGGAACTAAATGATGAAACGCCTTCTAAGTAATAACCAAGCAAAGAATAATGAGATCATGCAACGACTTTAGAAAACAAGAATGCACAGATTTTAACTCTCCAAATAAACGTTTAAGCTCAAGTCTCACAAGGTTGTAGCGTTAGTTTGAGTTCTTTCCTTCAAGCATGTTACAAAAACTAATTTTTTCTTTTATGATTACATGTGATTTCATAAGTTATAACCACAACCACGCATAAATAAAGAGTAAATCAAACTTTCATCCATGTTTATAACTCTCTTTAACAGTCATGCAATTACAAACCGAATCCTCATCATTGTGTTGGAAGGTACCCTAAGACACAAATAAGCGCACAAAAACAACTCTTTTTTGGATTTTCAAAAACAATTTTTCAAATTTTTATGAATTTTCTGATTTTTATGTCAAAACACACTGAAACACTCCAAAATAGCTTAAAAATACTTAAAACAACAAGGAACAACACTAGAAGTAATGGGTGATAAATTTCTACGAATTTCATGCAAAACAATGGTTACCCCCCCACACTTAAATCAAACATTGTCCTCAATGTTTCAAGCATATACTCACACCAAAAACAAGCAAATAACAAACGACAAATAAACATGACAAATATGGCAAAGTAAAAACCAGACAGAGTAGAGTTTAAGAACGCAAATCTGGTTTTGAAGATAGTTGATCTTGTTGACTTTCCACAGCTTTGATCTTGAACTGGATTGGAATTGTACAACGAAGCTTTGCTCTTTGGTGATGTTGCAGTTCCTTATTTGTTCTCCAAGCAGATGTGGCAGCTTCTTTAGTTCTTCATCTCAGACTCCTTGTGCTGGGTTGATTGTGCAAGCTGCATTCTTCTCTGCTTGTTTCTTCTGCACGACGGGCGGGCACGAGGTAAAGGTGTTGGTCTGTTTCTTTCTTCAATCTTTCCAAGTGCCCACCTCTTGCTTTCTTCATCCTTGTCCCTAGTTGAGGATGAATCAGCACGTTGTCTCCACATGCTTCGAGGTATCATCTTCACTTCCCTTATACGTGAGAGACGAAGCGGAAGCATAAGATGATGAGTACTCGAGAGCAGGTGCTGGCTGGAGAAAGGACAGGGAGAAAGCATGATATGAGATACTCGTGCTCTCAACCTTTATGATATGAAATACTTGTGCTCTGGATGGGTTGTTTGCAGGGGTATCCCAGGGGATGAAAAATACAGAGTGACTTAAGAGGGTTTGTTGGAAAGCCATTTCAGAGAGGATGAAGGGTTAAGTGAGGCTGAAAGTTGGGTGAGACTGCTTCACTTTGAAGTTCAGCATTTATAGAATTTTCTTAATGGCTGGGAAGGCATTGTTCCATTACTCGTGTCGGCAAGCCTGGGATAATTTAACAGTAGTTTTCACGTGCATTCCGCTTCTCCAAAATTTTTTGACAGATTGCGCATGATTTACGCAACGCAGATGTGCAAATTGACAGATGCTGACACGTCTCGATAAAGCAGAGGCCTCTTTAATATCCGGAATTTACGCTTCGAGTTCTGAGCTTTGTTGAGGGCAGAGATTGCATGTGACAAGTGCTGACGAGGCTGAGAGAGACAGATGGTTAGAATCGGTGCTTCGACAGACTGCCCGTGATTTTCGCAAAGCTGAGTTGCGTGTGATGGGTGCTGACGAGGCTGAGACAGTTGACACTCTTCGGTATCTGGAATTGGTGGTTTGTGAGCAAGCCCAACTTTTGAGAAAGCTGGCGCCTCTTCGATCTCCGAATGGCTTCTTCGATTTCTGAGCTCACCTCTTCGATCTCTGAAATCCCATCGCGTGCTAATTTTTATAGAGGTATGCAGGACGTTCAAAGCACTCTTGAATTTCTGCCTGAAAAAACTCCCGTTTTGCACTTCTACGATCTTGACTTGTCCGATCTCCTCTTTCTTTAACACCTCTGAAAAATGTCTGGCCCTTCCGACCGTCGTTTTGACTTGAACCTTGGTGAAGGAGCAGCCCCTCCTTCTCCAGACAACATATGGCGCCCGTCCCTCATATCCCCTACTGGTCCTCTGACCATTGGGGATTCGGTGATGAAAAATGACATGACCACTGCGGTGGTGGCCCGGAACCTTGTCACCCCCAGAGATAACAGACTGCTCGCTAGACGGTCTGATGAATTGGCGGTTAAGGAGTCTCTGGCTCTTAGCGTGCAGTGTGCGGGTTCTGTGTCCAACATGGCCCAACGCCTATTTGCTCGAACCCGTCACGTTGAATCGTTGGCGGCTGAAATACAGAGTCTCAAAGAGGAGATTAGAGGACTCAAGCATGAAAATAAACAATTGCACAAGCTTGCACACAATTATGCCACAAACATGATGAGGAAAATTGACCAGCTGCAGGAAACTAATGGTCAGATTTTACTTGATCACCGGAGGTTTGTCGGTTTGTTCCAACAGCATCTGCCTTCGTCTTCTGGGGCGGCACCGCGTAGTGAAGCTTCAACTGATCAACCTCCGATACCTCCTCCTTCCGTGGCCCCACCGACTGCTGAGACTCCGCCGACTACTGCAACTCCGCCGACTACTGCGACTCCGCCGACTACTGCGACCTCTCCCAAGCAGCCTTTGTGAAGGCTCCCTCTTGTATTATGCTATGTTTCTTTATTTCCCAGTTTGCTGTTCATTTCCACGAAGTTTAATGTTAAAATCCTTTGCATATTTGTTAATGTTTCAAAATAGAAAGTCACAACCAAAAATAATTAAACAAGTAATAAAATTGGCAATCAAGCAGAATAAATGGGTTGCCTCCCTTAAAGCGCTTGCTTTAACGTCTTCCAGTCGGACGATGAACACCTTGATCAACCTTCATGGGAACCCACGGCATAGTGGGTTGTCTCCTCCACATCTTGTTCTACAAAGCTCTCGTACATTGCATCCTTGAACGGAAATGGATAGTGATGTTTGTTGATGGGTGTGTTGTGTTGCCTAAGGTTCACGTTCCTGTGCCCACCGTCGGGGATCTGCTTGGGTATCTGCACCAAAGAAGGGAACCACCTATCAACTTTAATGGGAATTGGATTTGGATTAGGTGGCTTACCTATGTGATGTGATGAAGTGGTAGCAATGTGAACATTCTTCCCCATTGTGCTTTCGGCCAATTTGAGCACTGTGAGGGCAGTGGCCGTATGGTCCTTGTACTCCACTCCAATTCCCTCGTCTTGCATGGTTGTTGATGCATCCTTTGTGCTTGGTGCTGAACGGTCCAGTCCTATCTTTTCAATTTTATCAATGGCACAACAAGAATGAACAACATTAGGAGTCTCAATGGATTCAGAAATTTTAAAACTAATCATGTCACCACCAAATGCCATAGTGACTAATCATTTGGCCACATCAATCTTCGTTTGAGCCGTTTTCATGAATGGCCTTCCAAGGAGGATGGGCAATGAAGGGGCATGGTCCGATTCATCCATTTCGAGGACATAGAAATCCGCCGGGAAGATTAAATGATCAACCTGCACTAAAACGTCTTCCAAAACTCCCTTTGGATAAGCGTTAGATCTATCGGCCAATTGTATGATCACACCATCATTTTTCAATGCTCCTAAGTTCATAGATGCATAAATGGAATATGGCATAACATTTATAGAAGCACCTAAATCAAGCATGGCAGATTTGAAACGGGTATTACCAATGACACACGGAATTGTAAAACTCCCCGGATCTTTGCATTTGGGGGGTAGTTTATGTTGCAAGATGGCGGAGACATTCTCACTTACATGTACCACCTCTTTCTCCCGGACACGTTTCTTTGTTGTACAAAGCTTCTTTAAATACTTGGCATACTTCGGGATTTGCTTTATGGCATCAAGGAGAGGAATGTTGACATGCACCTTTCTAAATGTCTCTAGAACATCTTTTTCCTCCTCTTCGTTCTTTGATTGCAAAAATCTGCTAGGAAAGGGGACATTCAAAGGAAAAACATTAGTCGGAATTGAATTTAACACATTCTTACCCTTATTGGATGAATTGGACATATTTGGAGCCATGGGGGCTTGCGGCATAGGTGTGTCCACCTTTGCCGTGGGTGGGCATGCTTCCTCCTCCTCAAATTGAAGTTTTTCATCCTCTTTGTGACCTGTTTTTGATGAAGAATCTGCCCCAATCTCTTTTCCACTTCTCAAGAGTATGGCCTTTGCACTTTCAAAGCCTCCCTTCGGGTTTGGAATGGTAGAACTAGGAAGCCTTCCTTGGTCTCTAATCTGCCCAACAACGTCGGAAATCTGCCCCATTTGTTTCTCTAGTTGGTCCACTCTTTTGTTTTGATTTTCCTGCCCATTAGTCAAAGTGGTTAGTAACTTAACAAGTGTATCATTATTCAAAGCATTACCTGAATTATTTGGGGCAGATTGTGGTTGGACTTGAGGGGGTGCGTATGGTTTGTTGTAGAAGCCCGGGGGTTGTTGCCTAAAGCCTCCTTGTGGTTGGGCTTGTTGTGGCTCTCTCCATTTGAAGTTTGGATGGTCTCTCCACCCCGGATTATACGTGTTGGAATATGGATCATGTCTTGGCTGATTTTGGCTTTGAAACCCAATGGCATTAGTGCTCTCCCATCCACCATTCTCAATGAGTTGAGGACACTTTTCGGATGCATGTCCTTGGATAGAACATACGCCACACACCATGGGTCCTTGAATCTTCATTCCCTCGGCCATCTGTGAAACAAGAGAAGTAAGATTAGCTAACTGAGATTGAATATTGGAAGTGGAACTTACCTCATGCACTTGTTGCCGTGGGGGTCCTCTTTGGCCTACACCCTCGTATTGTTGAGCGTTCAATGCTCGATTAGCAATCAAGATTTTTGCAGCCATTGGCGTTTTATCTACCAATGCTCCACCCGCCGAGGCATCGAGCATTTGACGTTCTAGTGGTAGGAGCCCTTCGTAGAAGTATTGCAAAAGCAATTCCTCCTTCATCTGATGTTGTGGACAAGAAGCAACAAGTGATTTAAATCTTTCATAATATGTAGGAAAAGACTCACCTTCATCTTGTTGAATTCCACTTATTTTTTTACGAAGAAGAATGATGCGAGAAGTTGGGAAAAACTTCTCCAGAAACGCCCTCTTCATACTCTCCCAAGATGTAACTGTACCGGAAGCCAACTCGTATAACCAATCCTTGGCTTTGTCCATTAAAGAGAATGGAAAAGCCTTCATCTTTAAAATACTTCCGTCAACGGTAACCGGAGTCATACTTGAGCACACCACTTCAAATTCTTTCAAATGTTTGTTCCGATCCTCCATGGACAGCCCATGGAACTTTGGAATGTGGTGGAGCAAACTTGACTTTAACTCGAACTCTTCGGTTTTACCTTGAGCAGCCATGGGATATTGGATACACAATGGTGCGGCATTATCCAAACCCGAGGCGGCAAGCTCCTTGAGCGTACGGTTGTCCATGGCTATACCTTGCTCTTCTCCACCCACTTGTGCCGTGGCCTTCTCTTCAACCTCAACTTCTTGCTCTTCTAATTCAGGCTCGGGACTAGGAGGATTAGACTCTTGCAATTTCTTTTTCCTTCTCAAAGTCCTCTCAAAAGCACCGTCAAAGTCGGAGATATGCTCACGAACAGGTTGTGAGCTACGGGTCATAAACTAGTACCTAAAAACAAAGAAAACAAAACAAATCAGCAACTTAAACAGAAACTTAAACAAAATAAAATAATTCGAAAGAAAACAATCCAAGAGATTAGCAAAGTTGCTAATCCCCGGCAACGGCGCCAAAAATTTGATGCGAAATATATAAGCACACAAATTAAACCCTCTTTTTATCAATTGTAGTAAAGTATGTAAGTAGGGATCGTTCTAGGCCGGGGATTAGGAGGGATTGCTAAATCACTTGGAAACTGACTTGAAAACGTAAAAACAAAGTTTAAAACACTAACTAGACTCAAAGAATGCAAAACTATACTTTAAAACACTAAAACAAACCAAAAGACTCAAAACAGCCCCTAAACACTCAAAACTACCTTAAACACACAATCTGGGCAGTTTTGGGACTCTAACACAAACTTGGACGAATTTTGGTTTTCTAATGAACTAAAACACTTAAAAACATAATCTAAGACAAGTTCTAATTAATATGACTCAAAGAAATAAGATGGGGTTGATTTTGGACGAAAATAATTAAATTAAGACAAGAACAAAGTAAACAAATTCTTAGACAAATTTAAGTGAATCAAAACAGATTGTAAAATGAATTTGAATGAAACTTATGGATGGAAGGTTAGCTAGGAGGTTCTTCTCCACACATGTCACACTTGCATACAAAACGATTTCCAGTTGCTTTTCGATAAGCTATGAATACTCAACGCCACAAATTAACCGTGAATTGCACTAATTAACCCTCAGTTTTTCCACAAGTTATTGGATTGGATGATTGCATACGACAACCCAAAACATTCCCTACAAGTTCCCTACATGAATTGCATAATAGAGATACAAGCAAGAATCATTAAGTTCTATGAAAAACATAAGCATTGACGAGGCACTCGTTACTATGATTTGCATGAAACTTATGCCAAGAATTTACTTAACGTGATTGTGACTAGCAACCTTCACTACTTGTGAATATAAGTTCATAACGATTAGGTGAAACTCCCTTATATTCTAGCGTTAAATTCATGCATGAAAATTAAGCGTGCACTCTCAACCAACATACACAAATCATTTTTTATACGATCAGATAAGTAAATTGAATTCACAACTTATGAATCATAACTGGATGTAATCAAATCATATTGCAAGTATGAACATGGTTTCGAATCACCCCCTAACTAAGAGGGATTTAGTTCCTCATACTCACAAAGCAAAGATACATAAAATTAGACATTAAAATCAAAGGAAAGAAAACACCTAAAATGCTCCAACTTGGGTAGCAAGTGCATCCAAGAATTCTCCTTTGCTTGCTTGCGGCAGATTGCTTTGTGGACGGATTTTTGGGTAGTTTTATGATGTAGAATGGATGGGGAATGGTATGGAAAGGTTTAGGGTAAGTGTGGAGGAGTGTTTGAGGGTTGGAGGGTGGTGGAGAACTAGGCAAAGAGGGTGGAAGAAGGTGGAGTGGCTGTTATGTTTTCTAGGCACTAGAATGGTGTTTTTGGGGTGTTTTGCTACCTAGGGTGAGTATGGACGAATTTCTGTGATGAATGGTGAATATGAGAGTGTGAACCCTTTGCCAAGGGGTGTAAACATGTATATATAGGCCCCAAAAACCTTAGAGAATCAGGTTAGGCTAGGGAGAATGCACGGCAAAGAGTGTATGTGGTGTGCAATGGTCCAAGGGTGAAAATGAAGTGATGATGCAAAGTGTGAAGGGTAAAATGGAGTGGTCTTGTAGCTAGGGGGCATGAATGATTGTGTACATTGCATAGAGATGGAAAGGGAGGTGAAAATGTGTCAATAAATGGGTCAAAGGTGCAGCAACATGTGGTACACAAGGCATGGGATTCCAGATGTGAATGATGGAGCATCAATTGGTGCATGTTATGGTTGTGAAAGTTGTATAAAATTTTGTGGGTGAAGGGAACAAGAGGTATCAAGCAATTAAGTGTAATAATTAAATGAATTGAAGCATGAAATCAGAAATTATGTAGGGGACAAGAGTGATCAAGCATGGCATGGGAATCCAAAGGGAATTCTATGTTGTTTTGCATGGCAATGAAGGCAAGTTGGGGTGACAAATTTTTGGGCTGAGTTCTTCATCTTTTGGACCATAATTCTTCACATTCTTGGCCTCTTTAGTTCTCAAATTCGTCCATCCACTTTGGCCCAAATATGTGACATGCATTCCAAGCTCCATTTTGCTCCAAAATGCTCCAAAATGCTCCAAAATGCATCTTCTTGCCTACTTTGTCCATAAAATCTGAAAACACACGAAAATGACTTTAAACATTAAAATAACTAAGGAAACACGACATAAATGCACAAGAACATGCCAACTAAGTCGCATAAATATGCTCCTATCACACGACTTCAAGGTGTTCTCTTGAAGCAGGAAGTTATACTTTCCCATCATCAAGAGGAGATTTTACGCCTAGAGCAAGAGAAGGGTGTGGCCATGGAAGTGCTCACCTTGTCTCTTACCGATGTAGAGACTTTGAGGACTTTGAAAGACTTGCTTGAAGGTTGTCACTGTAGTTTTAAGGATTTATCTTTCAAGTAGTGTCTTCCATTTTTGTGCTTTAACCTTTTTTTGCCTTTGCTCATTTTTGTAATAAGGCTTTGTAGCCAATTTTTTTTTTTAAAGAAATAAAGTATTCTTATTTGAATTTGCTCTTTATTCTTCAAAGTGTTTGTGTTTTGTTGGTGATGTGACTGTACTTGAAAATCTTGAGAAGGGATCAAGTCATGACGTAGTTCAAGGAATGATGGATTATGGCGATTTTGGATGGTGATTTTTGGTTTTTTTTTTGTTTTGCCTTTCATAGTTTATGCTGTTGTGGGCCAGGAGCGTTGGGTGTCGCCTTTTATGCTTGTACGAACAAGGATCATTATGCCGCGTGCAGTTTACGCTAGTGCAGGCGATGAGCATTGTGTGTTTGCCTTAGGGGTAGTAGCGCTTCAGGAATGCCATTGATGGGGCCGATCTTTAAGCCGTCTTCCGCCTTGATTAAGTAGGCGCCGTTGGTGTAAACCTCTTGTATTATGCAAGGTCCATCCCACTTTGATGTGAACTTGCTTTTTGTCTTGTGAGTTATGATGATGGGCCTTCGTAATTCCAAGACAAGATCTCCAATTTGGAAAGACCTTGGGCGGACCTTTTTGTTGAACGCCTTGGATAACCATACTTGGTAGCATTCCAAGTGTTCTTGAGCTTCGAGCCTCCTTTCGTCAAGTGCTTCAAACTCTTGAAGTCTTAGCTTTGTGTTTTCCTCTTCAATCAAGCCTTCTTGTATAGCCATCCTTAGTGAGGGGATTTGATTTTCGAGTGGTAGAACAACTTCCACGCCATATACGAGAGAATAAGGCATTGCTTGGGTAGGAGTCCTATGTGTTGTCATATATGCCCATAATGCTTCGCTTATTCTTTCGTGCTAGACTCGCTTTGTTCGGCCGATTACCTTTTTCAGGAGGTTGCACAACGTTTTGTTGAATGCTTCTATAAGACCATTGGTTGGAGCATGATACATAGAAGACTTGTGCTGCTTAAACTTGTATTTCTCGCAAATCTTATCCACAAGTTAGTTGGAGAACTGTTTTCTATTGTCGGTGATGATCAGTGAGGTACACCATATCGATAGATGATATGCTTTTTGATGAAACGGATGATAGTTTCTATTTTTACTTCCTTTAAGGGTACAACTTCAACCCACTTGGAGAAGTAGTTTGTTGCGGCTAGGATGTAGGCCTTTCTGGCAAATGATTTTGGTGCAATTGGTCCCACGACGTCCAATCCCCATGCATCAAATGGCCATGAAGCAATTGTAGGGTGTAATGGCTCAGGCAGTTGATGTATGAAGTTGGCATGGAATTGGCAAGCTTGGCACCTTTTGGCATGTTCCAGGCAATCCTTCACCATACTTGGTCAGTAGTAGCCCATCTTTTTGAGCAAGAAATGCAACTTTGGTCCAGACTGATGCGATCCGTATACGCTTGAGTATGCTTCTTCCATGGCTTGATTAGCTTCTTACTCACCTAGGCATCTTAGAAGTACTCATTCAAAAGAGCGTCGATATAATGTTCCTTCGTAGTAGGGGAAGCGGGGTGCTCGTTGACGTATTTCAGAGCTGTGTCTAGGATCGTCCTGATGCTTTCCATGCTCCAAGTAGTTAATAAATGGCTTGAAGGAAATATTTATGAAAAAAAAGTTCATTTGAGCAACATCTACAACATGCAATTAACAATTAAGGGCGGAATCATGCTTGTATGCACTCAAAAACAAAACTTTACCCATGAAATTTAAGGCATGGTGAGTGTGGTGAACCAAGACTCAACTCAAGAACAAAGTGAGTTGAGAAACATTATACCTTTGTTTATTTCTCTTTGCATAAGCAAAGGCCAATCACCCAAGAGGTAGGGCCTTCATTCCTTACTTCTAAGCTCCATGGATTTCTTGGATGAGGATGGTGGAATGGATTCTCCAAGTTCCTAAGAAAGGGAACCTCTAAGTCTCCACACCAAAGAGAGCATTGATGAGGAGATGAGTGACCTAGGAAGATTTAGATGCTAGTAAAACCTTCCTACGGTGGCTGGCCTCTTAGACAGAAAAGGGAGCTTGTGTTCTCATATTTTCTCCAAAAGAAACCCTAAGGATGAAATGGCTATAAAGTTGCCTTTATACCACCTCACAATGGAGTGGCAAACTTGCAATTAAGCCAAGTTCACTACCCCTATCTATATGGCTGGCCATTAAGGGTTCATTGGGCTTTCAAGCCTTTTGTGTTTTCAAGTTGTCATACAACTTAAGTTAATGGGATTGACGTTCGAAGCCCATTGGGCATTGAGGCCCAAAACTAACCCGAGGTCTTTAACGAACTTTATTCGTTTGATTAATTAACATATTAATTAATCCTTGCCATAAATAATTAAACCATTTAATTATCCTTACTCATCTCTGTTGTTTCTTCAATCTCTACCTTACACAGTGTATGATCCATTAGGTTCCTTTTAGCGAGGCAGTGGGTGATTAGAACTCTTTCAAATCAATTGTGAATTGAAACTTACTTTGAATTCTCCCTTTAGTGATTATACACGTTTAGGGCTTCCACAAACCATGAGTGACACCTAGCAGTATGTCATGGTTACCCAAGCTAATCAAAAGAGGTGGAGAACCTATTCAGTTTAGGATTACAATGCAATACGGTCTTTCTCTAATACAATACTCTTGACCACATTGTTTGGTTTGATAGTTTATTCATGTCTACTATCCAATGTGATTCTTTTAAATGATTACCTTGAATGTGATTTGGAATGACTTCCTAAATCTCATTCATACTCTGGCTAGAGATTCTTAATCATATCATAGAGTATTCTCCCTCAAACAGTTTGAAGGTTAGAGATCCCTTGTTGCGCATTCACTTGCCTCCATGGCTAAGTGGCTTAACCCCAACTATGTTGTGGACACCCTCTAATGGAGTGACTTTGACATAGTCTGAGATTAAGGACCTAACCACAAGACAACTATGATGCCTCGGGTCAAATGACTACTTTGCATTATTCCAACCATGAGTTCTCATGTGACATGAGTATGAGAACTCCTTGTTGATCATGTTCAGTGGAATCATTCTCTATTGAGCACCTATATGCTTGTCTTGGTATCAGTCACACTAATGACTCAAGACCAGTCACTCTTCCTAAGAGAAGATATAACATGTACTGATCTTAATGGACTGTCAATGCCCAATTGGCAATCCTATGATCAGGAACGTTTAGGATATGTGTACGAAAGAGAATGGTCTCATGAATCTAACTTCTTTAGATCAAATTCTCCCAATCACATATTCCTTGGAGTTATCGTTTAAGCATATAACATTTATATTAGACGACTTCAAACAAAAATCTTTGCCTTTTATATAAAACTAGATTAGTTTAACATGTGAAATGTCCATAAATTATCATCATATGATTGGTTTTAGGGCACATTTCTAACACGGTTGTCTCCACTCTTCAGTGTCGACTGGAAGTTTTAAGAGGACGTTTGTATCATCCAGTAGCAATTTAGTGACGGGCAGGATCACCCATCTTTAGCAAATTGGAACGCCTGCAACTTCGTCCTCTCCTAGCGCCATACTCTAGGCTAAGTTAGCAAGAGCATCTGCCATTTGATTTTCTTTTCTTGGCACATATTCTAATGTCACAACCTCTAACTTTCGGAGCAGTTAAGTTGCTAGCTGGAAGTATGGGACGAGATAATCTTTCCTCACTTCATATTCAGTCAAAAGTTGATTGATTATGAGCTTGGAGTCGCCATATACTTGTAGCATTGTGATTTCCATGTCGATCGTCATTTGGAGTTCAATAATTAGTGCTTGGTATTCAACGACGTCATTTGGAGTCCGTTTGCTCGTGCGGATCCGTCGAAAAATATTGTCCATGTCGAGAAAATGTCGACATAGAACACCTCCTCGTCAAGCAAGTCATCTAAGATTTTCCAATGGGTTGGGATTGGATGATCGGAAAAGATGTCTGCTAGTGTTTGTCTCTTGATGGCTTTAGCTGGAACGTAGATGATCTCGTATTGATTGAGAAGCAATGCCTATTTTGCTAGTCTCCCCATCAAAACTGGCTTGGACATGACGTATTTGACCGGGTCAGCTTTGGCAACCAAGTGGATGGTGTAAGCATGCATATAGTGTCTGAGCTTTTGGACAATAAAGACTAAGGCAAGGTACATTTTCTCGATTGGGGTGTAGTTGAGCTCGGCCCCAGTGAGGGTTCTACTTAGGTAGTAGAGTGCTGTTTCCTTTTGGTCTTCATTTTCTTTCACTAATAGTGCTCTAATGGAACCTTCTTGTGTATCAATGTATAAGATGAGCAGCATTCCAAGCATGGGAGCTCCTAAGATAGGTGGACTTGCTAAGTACCTTTTTTATGCTTGCGAAGGCATTGTGGCAAGCATCATCCCATACGAATGGAGCGTCATTCTTCATGAGTCCACTAAAGGGTTGACAACGTCTGGCAAGGTTGGAGATGAAGTGTTGTATGAAGGCAAGCCGTCCTTGTAGACTTTTCAGCTCGTGTAGATTCCTTGATGCGGGCATGCTTTGAATGGCCTTAATCTTTGATTGGTCCACTTCAATGCCACGATGCTTGACAATGAAGCCGAGGAACTTCCCAGAGGTGACACCAAATGCACATTTGAATAGGTTCATCTTGAGGTTGTAGTGTCGTAGTCTGTTGAACACTATTCGTAAATCCTTCAAGTGATCGGATCTCTTCTTAGTCTTGACAACTACATCATCTATGTAACATTCTACGTTTTTGTGCAGTATGTTCAAGCCAAAGGGCATTACCTTGTAATAGTAGATACCTTTTGGAGTGCGAAAGGCTGTTAATTCCTTGTCTTTAGGAGCCATGCGGATTTGATTGTACCTAGAGGAGACGTCCATGAATGATAGTGCCTTATGGCCAATGGTTGCATCCACCATGATTTCAATAATTGGCAAGGGAAAGTCGTCATTCGGGCAAGCATCATTGAGGTCTCGGAAGTCTACATAAACATGTATTTGTCCAGATTTTTTAAGAACAATGACGATGTTAGAGATCCACTTAGGGTATTGCACTTCTCGAATGAAGCTTGCTTCGATTAGCTTGTTAATCTCGACCTTAATTTGTGGGATGAGTTCGGATCGATAACATATTTGAGTTTGCTTTATCGGTCGCGTTCCAGGCTTGACTGTCAGATGATGCACGATAATGGTAGGGTCAAGGCCGAGCATTTCCTTGTAGTTCCAAGCAAAGACGTCTTTGTACTCTAAGAGCAGTTGGTAGTACTCCTCGATCTCATCTGCACTTAGTAGTGCACTTACGAAGATAAGTTTTGGCTCCTCGTTTGTGCCTAGGTTGAGCTCTTTGAGATGATCAACCACGGCTTGCCCCCTCTCCCCCCCCGTCTTTGAGTTGTGGTGGCGCAACAGTGACATCCTCCTTGAGAACTTCATCTTCCTCGTCCTCTTGGATCGTGATGTGGAAAACGTCTTAGACCTCTTCTTTAGTGCCTTCCACTTGGGCTTGTTGGCATGAAGATTGTCCAGTATGGATGATAGTGCGCTTTTGTACCTTCAATTGTCGTTTTGTGTCCACTTCTAAGGTTGCTTGGCGCTTCATCCTTGAAGGAATCAAGCTGCGAGCGTCATCTTTTTCTGCTAGACCGTCAAGCTTTTCTTTCTTTGGCATTGTCTTCCTCTTCCTAGAAGTCTTCTTGGTCTCTACAAGTCTTTCCAAAGCAGACTGTCGCCGAGGAAAGCTAGCTATGTTACTTTGTTTCTTAGGTTTTGACAACCTTTCAAAGACAGAGCTTTTGGGTGTTGGTGTGTTAAGCCGTTTGAAGACGGAAGTTCGTTCTTGACCTCCAATGCGATCAAGTGCCGAAATTCTGGGTTTTGAACGATTCAACCTATTGAAGACTGATGTTCGAGGGGCAGGTTTAGGCTTCCCTTGATTTTTTTCAACGCTTATGCTGATGTGTTGAGCACTAGCATTTTTCGCTTTTCTTGAAATCTTCACGAGTGTATATGGTGTGAAGCCAAGTCCAGCTTTGTTGTTGTCAATTCCGTAACCATGCTCCTTCAACCTCTTTTGAGTCTCGGTGAGGTCACGTTATTTGTCGTTGATGGTGTTTGCATTTTTATATCCAAGATTTGAAGAAGAAGTGAAATCGTATCTAGCCTTTGACATGAGTTTGTAGGTGTTTGGGTTGAAGCCTTCTTTGGTCCTCTTGGTTAGAACAGAGCTTGGTCATCCCTTTTGGCAGGGGTTGTACGAAGCCTTGCGGTGGTTTTGAGATTTTAGCATTACCTAGCTGTGTCAGAGGTAAAATTGCATTTGCCTTGAACAGCTTTATGTCGTCCTTGTGCAGCCGTGTATCGTCTTTGTTTGTTTCGAACAGGGATTGCCCACTATTTATTCTCGACATCAGGATGCATCGGAAGACAGGTGTGTTTGATCCTTTTGAGGGCGTCATGTTCCTTTTGGTTGTTGCGGGCTTAGCAGGCTCATTGTTGTTTTCGCTTGAAGATGGCATGGCTTCCCTTTCTTGCTCTCTGGGCACGGCTTGCCATTCCTTCTTTTTGGGTGCAGCTTTGCCTGTGGACTTGATCTATTTTGGAAGAGCTTCAGGCACTGTATCTTCGTCCATGTAGAACTTAGGTGAATGGCTTGGTGTCGCCTTGTATCACCTTCACTCATTCTCTGTAGTATTTTAAGCATTGGTGGAGGTTGGACGGCACCACTCCATTCTCATGGATCCAAGGCCTTCCCAAAAGAAAACTATAAGAAGTTCTCGCGTTAATCACATGGAATATTATGCTTGACTTGAGTTCGCCAATGGTCATCTAGATGTGGACCATGCCCATCGCTCTTTGTCCTCTTTAGTGGAAACATTGGATTAGCAGACGGCTTCAGGTCAGTTCACCCACCTTGATGCCGATTGTAGTCATTGTTGACTTTGGCATGATGTTTATGGTCGAACCACCACCCACAAGCATGTGGTTGACTTTGTGCCTCTTCACGTACCCAGAGACAAAGAAAGGACGGTTGTGAGACTTTGACCCTAGCAGCAAGTCTTTGTCAGTGAAGGTGATTGCGTCATGGGTTGCACATCATGTGGCGTATTCACGTGGCCGAAGCTCCAAGCCTTTGTCCTTGCTTTCTTACACTTCATGGTTGTCGGGACTCGCCAAGACTACTATTAGTGCTTTTCGCATCTCCTTGGGCAATTGTAGAGCCTCCTCGATGCTAAAGTATGATGCCAGGCTTTCTTCAGGCATGGGAGTTTTCTCATCCTTGATGGCTATAGCTTTGCCCTTTAAGGGCTCTTCTATTTTTACTTCAACCATGTGACAGGCAGCGGTAGTACACTATTGGAAGAAATCCTTCAGGAAGTACTCGTACAACGAGATGAGAATGCGTGGCTCTTGTTTTATAGGTTCCCCAACGTACGTTGGCTTAGCAGCTCTTACGTTTTTCTTGGGCTTCCTATTATTACAGCAGCAATGCTTTCTCGCTTGTTCCACTTTTGGTTTGACAGCTTATGGTCTTAGCTTCCTTGTCTTCTTATAAGTCACTAGTGTCTACTTTTCTTCATCGTCGGTAAGTGCACTTTGGTCACTTGCCCCTAGGGACGATTGTGTAGAAGGTGTCGTGTGGCTTAAGCATAGACAAGAAATAGCATGTGTCACTTGGAGACGCACAAGATCGAATGATCCAAACACAATTGCAGTAGTGTGTGTTGCAGCTGTGTTTTCAAGGTCAAGTTCAATTTGCCCTTGTTATGCCAGCTTCATGATGAGCTCCTTAAGGACGAAGTATTTGCCAACAGGATGGCTGACGATACGATGGTATTTGCAGTACCTAAGATCGTTTACGCAATTCATCTCTTCGGGATGGTTGCATTCAGGCAACTCGATCACTTTCTTCTTTAGCAGGTCGTTTAGCATTGCGGCCACGTCAGAGTCTGGAAACGGGTAAGTCTTCTGCTCTAGCTCCCTCAAGGTGTTTTTTGTTGGAAGTATGCCCACAAAGCCACTCATTTGATGTAATAGCTTTTTGGAATACTTAATGTATTAAACTTTTATATGTTTAATGAAGGGCAAAGCTTATTGTTAATCACTATTTATTGTATCATGTGTTTAAGTAATAAGGGAATCCAAGGGATGTATTTGATCTAAGAGACAAGTGATCTAAGTGAGTTAGATTATCGAGACCATTCTCTTATGTTCATTCCTAAAACGTTCCTAGCCATAGGATTGCCAATTGGGTATTGACAATCTGCTAAGGTTAGTATGTGTTATGTCGACTCAAGCTTGAGTATGACTAGTCTCCAGTCATTTGGTGTTGGACACTAAGACAAACACATAGGTGCTCGAAAGAGTAATCAAGTACACTGAACAACGATCGAAAGAGAGTTCGAACATACATGTCATGTAAGAACTCGAAAGTTGCAATATGCAAAGTAGTCCTTTGACCTGAGGCATCATAGATGTCTAATGGTTAGGTCCTTGATCTTTGATCATGTCAACGGCATTCCATCGGAGTGTCCACGGCATTGTTGGGGTCAAGCTATCTAGTCATGTAGGCATATGAATGCACAACAAGGGATCTCTAACCTTCCATGGTGGAAGGAGAATACTCTAAGATATGATTCGTAAGTCTTTGGCCAAAGCAAATGAATATGACTTAGGAAGTTTGTTCCAATTCATATTCAAAGGAATCATATAGAAAAGTATCACATTGGATAGTAGACATGAAACAAACTATCACTTAAACAATGTGATTAAGAGTATTGTATTAGAGAAGGACCGTATTGCATTGTAGTTGTAACTGGATAGGTTCTCCAACCAATTCTACTTAGCTTGGGTAACCATGACATACTGCTAGGTGTCACTCATGGTTTGTGGAAGCCCTAATGACTAGCAAACACTAATCATAAAGGGAGAATTGAAATGTGGTTTCAATTCACAATCGATCGCTAAGAGTAACAATCGCCCACTACCTCGCTAATTGGAACCTAATGGATCGTACACCGAGTAAGGGCGATAGTGAAGAAATTAAATGAAATGGATATGCAATTAAATGGGTTAATTGAAGAATGGTCAAGATTAATTAATTAGTTAATTAATTATACGAAAGGTTCGTATTGGGCTTTTAAGTTGGTTTTGGGTTTCGGGGCCCAAAAGTGTTTTGGTCCATAAGGCCCATTATGTTTAAGTTGTATGACAACTAAAACAAAATGGGCAATAAGCCCAATCACAACATATAGGCCGGCCATGGTGAGGAGATGGTGAAAGTTTGCTTAATTGCAAGTTTGCCACTCACCAAAGAAAAGTGTTATAAAAGCAACTTTATAGCTATTTTCTCATTAGGGTTTTCTTTGAGGCCAAGAGGTGAAACATTTTCTCTCTTTCTCTCTACAAAGAGGCCGGCCACTTAGGGAGATTAATCTAGCAATCTCTTCTTCCCTAAGTCATCCATTTCATCTTCACACTTAACCCTTGGTGTGGAGACTTAGAGACACCAAACTTTTGGTGTTTTGGAGATCCTTTCCTTACATCCACAAAGTCCAAAGGAGCACAAAAGGAGAAGGAAATCACAAGCAATATCCAAGGAGCTAGGAGGTGACTTGAAGGCCCTCCACTTGGGTGAATCCCTTGTGTAAACAAGGATGAGCTTCAAGGGTAAAGAAACTCTAAATCTTTACTTCTCTTTAATGTTGTTAAAGAGTCTTGTGGTTCACCATATACTAGGCTTTTAAAGTCATGGGTTTTATGAATTGTTTTTTAATGCATGCCTACTTTAAAGTGTTAATAGTTTGCATATGTATTCAAATGTTCTTACTTGTTCTTAGCTAGGACAAAATTTTTCCTTCAAGTGGTATCAGAGCCTAGGCCTAGTTTATGGTGAATCCTTTTGGGTTTTGTGACTTTCATATTTTGTGATTTAAATGTTGTAAATGTTACAAGCTTTGTTCTTGCTTTTGAATATATAAATTTTGCTAGAAAATTTAGCATCTCAAATGTTGTAGATGTATTTCATTTAAGCATGAATATTGGAATTAAAATTTGGTGCCCTGTATTTTGGGAAATTCGGCCAAATCCAAAGGGTGATTTTTTGGGTTCATGTTTGTCTTGTTAAAATGGTTTTAAAGTGACTTTTGGAACCCCTAAGTACCCTAGGATATTAGCCCTCTTTTGAGTGGTAAAAAAATTGAGTTTTGGTGAGTGAAAACATTCATGGAGCTATTATGAGTTTTCATGAGTGTTCTTCAATGTTCTTGAAGTTCTTGCCAAGAACAAAAAGTTTTGAAGTTTTGATTCAAAAGTTTTATGTTTTTTCATAAAGTTTTGGTTTAATTTTGATGGGTGATGGTTATTGGTGAAGCATTAATATTGGCTTTAATGTTTGACAAAACTCTTTAATGTTTTACAAAACATTTTCTTACAAACCATCAATTTCACCTTTTCCTCACCCACCAAAATCAACTTGCAAAAACTTTTTAGAAATTTTTTCATTTCTTCTCAAATGGCCGGCCAACCCCTAGTGGGGGTACTTTTGGGGCCTTTTGTGCAATTACATAAAGTTTTGATACTTTTGTGTATTTGCATTTTGGCCCAAAAGTTTACGTTTTTACGTTAAGGCCCAAAAACTCTAAAGGACAAATTGTTTTGATCCTTTAATGATGTTTTTACATTATTAAAATTTTGGGTTCTAGTTGGAATTACATGAAGTTGTGGACTTTTGTGTTTTTACAAAGTGACCCCAAAAGTTTTTGTATTTACCTTGTGGCCC
Source organism: Malus domestica (assembly GCF_042453785.1). Classification (NCBI taxonomy): domain Eukaryota; kingdom Viridiplantae; phylum Streptophyta; class Magnoliopsida; order Rosales; family Rosaceae; genus Malus; species Malus domestica. Next base: position 39,421,920 of record NC_091676.1, read on the forward strand.
AATTGTTGTGGTCATAGTTTCCTTATGGCCCAAATAAGATGAGAACAAAATGGTTTTGTCTCCTAAATGAGAATTGGATTTTCATTTCATTTAGTTCCATTTAAATCAATTCTATGGATCCAAAAACCAATTGTTTAAAGTTGTTTTCTTAGTTAAGGTGATTGATTAAGAAAAGGGTGATTATGAACCAAAGGCCTCGATAATTGAACTATGTGATTGGCCGATTTACATTATGAATGTTTGGGTTAAGTAGATGAGATTTGAATGTAATTTGATTAATTCAATTTGTTTTAAATGGACATAAGTCCATCATTTGTGTTGTAAAAGGGCATAAGCCCTTATTATTATTTCATGTATTCCTTTTGTTTATATGTATGCAAATTGGAATAGTTGGGTCCAACGCCCAATAGGAAATAACGGTTTAATTGGATTAAACGCGTAACTAAAATCAACAACTATCTACCTTAAACCCAAGGTCCAACACAAGGCTCGTGTTGGATCAAATCAAACGGTTCATAATCATCCTAAAACCTAATATGACTATATAGTCCATATGAGGATGCAATGCATTCGTTAGTAGTTCCATATAGTCTCACTTATTTCTTCGAAATAGTGGGAGTATTATAAACTACTAATTCATATTAAACTTGGACCAATGGTTGTGATAGGCCCAAGTTCTTTTAATAAGATTAAAATGATTTTGATGTAGCCCAACACTACTCCGTCAAAACAAATATTAAGTTGATAAGCGAGAGATGTTTAGAATATCTCTTCGTAGGCCTTGCACTGTGGTGGGCTCCAAGCATTTGTGACTCATGCACCGGCTTCACCCTATCATGGGGAAGTACAAAGTATGTGCTTACATCCAGGAGGAGTCCATAAACATATGATGAGGTGAGTGTAGGCAACGAGGATAGCCGACATCGTATCATCGTGAGGCTATTCTTGAACCCCTTCACAAACTAAGCATGGTGGGAATAACTTAACTAAGTGCAATATTCTCTAGAGGCCAAACGGATGGGTAATTACAAAAGTTGTAAATGAATAAAGCGTTATTCTCTCATCATTATTTTTGCTAGCCAACATCGTATCATCGTGAGGTGGGCTTGGTAATGGTGAGTCTCCCATACCCCGCTAAGAGTTCAATATAACTCTCGAATTCCATTGAGGGATGTGGAATTTGCCAAAAATAGTGGGTGGTACTATTTGATTCAAAGACCCAATCAAATAGTTTTAAACAAACAATCTAATACGATTTCTGTTATGTTATGTAGTTAACGACATGCCTAAAATTATACCCACCATTATACTTGACAAAAGGGGCCTTAAGGGCCAACGTTTCCTTGCTTGGTATCGCCACATTGAGAATGTCTCAAAGGTGAAAGACATATTGTATGTGCTTAAGCAATCCCCTCCTCATGTACCTCCTACGAAACTAGCTTCAAAGGAGGAGTGTCAAAATTATGTTAGACACTATGAGGATGACTTACAAGCCAAATGCTTAATCCTCACTTCACTTAATGAGGAACTTATGAAGCTACATAAGCACATGGACACTTCTTGTGCCATGGTTGAAAGTTTGCATAAGATGCATGACATTGAGACTAGTAATGTACGATTCTCAAATGTTTGTAGTCTAATGAATGCCAAAATGGAAAAGGGGACATCGGTCCATGAACATGGACAAAAGATGGAAAAGATATTTAAAGATCTTAAAAGTTTAGGAACTTCCATCGATGGGAAAATGGCCCAAGACTTTTTCCTTGCATCTCTCTCGGATGATTTCACTAAGTTTATTGTAAACTATAAAGTGAATAGATTCGATCATGCTTTAAACGAGATGATTGACATGTGCTGTAAATTTGAAAAAGGTTTCAAAAGAGACAGTGGGAGTGAGAATGCAATCACAAGGAAAAGGTTGCATAAGAAGAAGGCAAAGAAATCCAAAGGAACATGCTTTCATTGTGGAAAGGATGAACGTTGGAAGAAGAAATACAGGGTGCGCATTGCGAGCCTCATGACACGAACTTTTGAAGAGACTATTTCTGTCATAGAGAGTTCTTTTACAGTGAGCTCCAGTTCCTGGATATTTGATTCATGCGCTAGTCAACATATCTGTAATACGATGCAGGGACTAGCAGGGAGTAGGTCACTGAGCAATGGGGAGATGATTGTGCGAGTTGGGAACGGCACTAAAATCTCGGCAAAAGCAATAGGCACCTACATGCTTAACCTACCCTCTGGGGAAGTCCTGGAACTTAAAAATTGTTTATATTTTCCTTCATGTATAAAGAATTTGATTTCCATCTCTAAGCTTTTATGAGATGGGCACTCAGTATTGTTTGACAAAATGAGTTGCACTTTATACTTGAACGGTCGTATTATCTCTCATGGTAATATGATAGAGGGACTTTTTCACCTAGAGACGAATAGTGGGATGCACTGTATTGCAAGCAGGAATACCTCAAAACCCAAAAGGGCTAGAGAAGAAGTTAGCCAAGAAAAGATGTGGCATCTTAAACTTGGACATGTGAACCTTGATAAGATTCACAAGATGTCGAAAGACGAATATATCCACCCATTAGGTAATGACCAGATGGGTACTTGTGAATGTTGCTTGAAAGGAAAAATGACCAAATCTCCATTTACTGGAAAATGAGAGCGTGCCACTGAAATTCTAGGGTTAATCCACACTGACGTATGTGGACCTATGTCTACTACGTCGAGAGGAGGCTTCTCCTACTATATCACATTCACCGACGATCACTCTCGGTTTGGCTATGTGTATCTTATGAAGTACAAGTCAGAATCCTTTGAAAGGTTCAAAGAATTCAAGAATGAAGTTGAGAAGCAAACTGGGAAACAGATAAAGATCCTAAGATCGGATCGAGGGGGTGAATATCTGAGTAATGAATTCCTAGATTATCTCAAAGAGTGTGGAATAATATCACAGTGGACTCCACCGGGAACTTCACAGCTTAATGGAGTTTCTGAAAGGAGAAATCGAACCTTGATGAACATGGTTCGTTCTATGATGAGTTCTGTTGATCTACCAGTAACATTCTGGGGATATGCTCTATATATAGCAACTTACTTGCTTAATAGAGTACCTTCCAAGTCAGTTTCACAAACGCCATATGAGATATGGCATGGAAGAAAGCCAAGTCTCAATCACATTAAGATTTGGGGTTGTGAAGTGTTGGAAATGTGCCCTAAAGCCAATCATATGATGATACTTTACGGACATTTCACATGTTAAACTAATCTAGTTTACATATAAAGGGCATAGATTATTGTTTGAGCTGTCTCATATAAATGTTATATGCTTAAACGATAAAGTCCAAGGAATATGTGATTGGGAGAATGTAATCTAATGAAGTTAGATTCATGAGACCATTCTTTCATAGACACATCCTAAATGTTCTTGATCATAGGATTGCCAATTGGGCATTGACAGTCCGTCAAGATCGGTACGTGCTATGTCTTCTCTCAGGGAGAGTGACTAGTCTCGAGTCATTAGTGTGTGTGACATCAAGACAAGTACGTAGGTGCTCAGTAGAGAATGAGTTCACTGAACGCGATCAACGAAGAGTTCTCATACTCATGTCACATGAGAACTCATGTTTGGGATAATGCAAATTAGTCCTTTGACCTGAGGCATCACAGTTGTCTTGTGGTTAAGTCCTTGATCTTTGATTATGTCAAAGTCACCCCATCGGGGTGTCCACGGCATCGTTGGGGTTAAGCCACTTAGTCATGGAGGCAAGTGAATGCGCAACAAGGGATCTCTAACCTTCAAACCGTTTGAGGGAGAATACTCTATGATATGATTTAGAATCTCTGGCCAGAGTATGAATGAGATTTAGAAAAGTCGTTCTAAATCACATTCAAGGAAATCATATAAGCACACGAATCACATTGGATAGTAGACATGAATAAATAAACTATCAAACCAAACAATGTGGTCAGGAGTAATAGATTAGAGAAAGACCGTATTGCATTTGTAATCCCAAACTGAATAGGTTTTCTCTACCTCTTCTGATTAGCTTGGGTAACCATGATATGCTGCAAGGTGTCACTCATGGTTTGTGGAAGTCCTAAACGTTTGTAATCACTAAAGGGAGAATTGAAAGTAAGTTTCAATTCACAGTCGATGTAAAATGGTTTTAATCGCCCACTGCCTCGCTAAAAGGAACCTAATGGATCGCACACCGTGTAAAGAGGAGATTGAAGAAACAATGGAGATGAGTAAGAATGATTAAATGGTTTAATCATTTATTTATGGCAAGGATTAATTAATATGTTAATTAATCAAACGAATAAGTTCGTTAAAGACCTCGGGATAGTTTTGGACCTTAAGGCCCAATGGGCTTCGAACGTCAAGCCCATTAACATAAGTTGTATGACAACTTAATGAATAATGATTCACAAAGGCCCAATTAGTCCAAAATATCCTAATGGCCGGCCATATTGGTTAGGGTAGTGAACTTGGACTTATTTACAAGTTTGCCACTCAAATGAATAAAGGTATAAATATGACTTTATAGCCAAAATTCATTAAGGGTTTGTTTTGGAGAAAATTGGTGAGAACTTGTCTCTCCATTTCTCTCTAAAGAGGCCGGCCACCTTGGGGGGTGCATCTTGCAATCCCACTACTCCAAGGTCACTCATTTCTTCTCCAATCTCTCCTTGGTGAAGAGACTTAGAGGTTCTCAATTTTGGGAACTTGGAGAAACCTATTCTTCCATCCAAATCCATAGATTTTAGATGCAAGGAATGAAGGCCCTCTCTTTGGGTGATTAGCCTTTGCTTATGCAAAGAGGAATCTACAAAGGTACAATTTCAACTCACTTTGTTTTGAGTTGAGTTTTGGTTCACCAATCTACTAGGCTTTGAATTTCATGGTTAATGTTTTGTTTTTAAGTGCATGCAAGCATGATTCCGCCTTTAATTGTTAATTGCATGCTTATTGATGTTGCTTAAATGAACATGTTTTCACAAAATAATCCTTCATGAAGCATATGTCAAGAAGCTTGAAGCTACTAAGCTTGAAGCAAGATCAGTAAGATGCTATTTTGTGGGATATCCTAGAGAAACTATAGAATATGAGTTCTACCATCCTGACGACCAGAAAGTCTTTGTCGCCAGAACTTCTAAGTTTCTAGAGGACGAATTTGTTCTCAAAGGAACTATAAGCAAACAGATGGAAATTAAAGAGATTAATAATGAACCACAAACAAGCACTCGACAAGTTGACAACCCTGTTCCTGAACCCCTAGCTCCACGTAGATCTGAATGGGTTAGTAAGCCACCTAAGAGGTATGGCTTAAACAATGACTTTGCGGAATTGCACCTTCTAGGTGACAATGACACAAAGGAGGACCCTAGGGACTACAATGAAGCAATGTCCGACATTGATTCGAAGAGATGGCAAGAGGCCATGAAATCCGAGATGGATTCCATGTATCAAAATCAGGTTTGGACTCTTGTAGACCCTCCAGAAGGTATAGTACCTGTTGGAAACAAATGGGTCTTCAAGAGGAAGATAGGCGTTGATGGGAACGTGGAGACTTATAAGGCTAGACTCGTAGCCAAGGGTTACAGGCAACGAGAAGGGATTGACTATGAAGAACCTTCTCTCCTGTAGCCATGATTAAGTCCATTCGGACTTTGCTTGCTATAGCTGCGTACCATGATTATGAGATATGGCAAATGGACGTGAAGACGGCCTTTCTGAACGGCTACCTAGAGGAAGAGCTCTATATGACTCAACCCGAAGGTTTCATGTCCAAGTCTGAAAAGACTAAGGTATGCAAGCTTCAAAGGTCCATTTATGGACTTAAGCAAGCCTCCAGGAGCTGGAACATTCGTTTCGACACTGAAATCAAAACGTTTGGTTTTACTCAAAACGAAGACGACAATTGTGTTTATCAAAAGGTCGTTGGGGAAGCAGTAGTATTCCTAGTGTTATATGTAGATGACATATTACTATTCGGGAATGACACTGCAATACTTTCTTCTGTAAAAGTGTGGTTGTCCAAAACCTTCCACATGAAAGATTTAGGAGATGCATCTTATGTACTTGGGATAAAGCTCTATCGTGATAGATCCAGAAAAATAATTGGATTATCCCAATCTATGTACATTGATAAGGTACTAAGTAGGTTCCAGATGGAACAATCTAAGAAAGGTTTTCTTCCTGTGAGACATGGATTTCACCTTTCTAAGTCCATGGAACCTAAGACTCCTAAAGAGATACGGCAAATGATTATGATTCCTTATGCTTCCGCCATAGGGAGTCTCTGATGTGAGAATTACTTGACACACAAATTAAACCCTCTTTTTGACAATTGTAGTATAGATGTAAGTAGGGTATCGTTCTAGGCCGGGGATTAGGAGGGATTGCTAATCTATCCTAAATTAATTTAAAAATATTAAACAAGACTCAAGGACACAAAACTAGGCTAAAAACTCTAATAACTCGAAACACACTTAGAATGACTCAAAATAATGAAAACAATCAAATTAGACACTAGGAACTGAAATGGACGGAAATTGAATTAAAAGACTAACAACAATGAAAACTAACTAAATAATATAATTTAATAATGGGGGTAGTTTGGTTTTGACGAGAAGTAAATTAAAATTAAATAAATTACAGAATTGACAAAAACATGAAATTAAGGTGAAATGATAGGTGACAGACTAGCTAGAGGGTTCTTCTCCACACATGACACATATGCAACCTAAATTGATTTTCAGTTATTCTTTCAATAAATTGTAAATCACAATGTTCCAAGTTAATTAGGTCCGCTTAAATTAACTCTTAGATTTCCCTAAATTCATTGGATTGAATGGAATACGCATTACAACCAAATTATTCCTCATCAAAGTCCCTAACTATGGAATACGCATGATAGAGACATTCAACAAAGATCATTAAGTTCAACGGAAATCATAAACATTGACTAGGCATTCATAACTATGGAATACGCATGTTAATCCCGCCTAGAATTCACTTAACACGATTGTGGATAACAACCTTCACTACTTGTGAATATAAGTTCATAACGATTAGGTGAAATTCACTTATATTCTAGCATCAAGTTTAGGCATGCAAATTAAGTGTCGACCCTCAACCCACATACATAAACAAGTTATCAATCAAGCAGTTAAGCAAATTAAATCACAACTCAGAAATCACAACTGAAGGTAATCAATTCATATTACAAATATATTCATGGTTTCGAATTAACCTCTAGCCAAAATAAATTTAGTTACACATTATTAAAACAGAAATAAAATATAAGTTTGGAAAGATTTAACCGAAAGAGAGAACAGCTTGCTGCTTTCTTCACTGGCGTCTTCCCTCACTGCGTCACAGTCTCCCCGAGGCTTTTCTTACGCTGTCAGTCTCCCCCTCGGTTTCTGCTCTGCCCGTTAGCCCCCCATGCTCAAGCTGCCAAATGGCAGCTTTCCTCTTGCTTGGCCACGCTGCCCATGGCAGCGCCTGTTCTCACCTCTCCCATATTGCCTTCTGCCTTTCCCCGTGCTGACCTTTTCACGCTGTCCCTCTAGCTGCCAGGCAGCCCCCCACGTTAGTCTTTCCTGCACTCTCTTATATCCCGCTGCCCAAAGGCAGCCTTTTTCGACTCTCTGACCTCTCTCTTATTTTTCTTCTATCCGGTCCTCTTCGCTGTCCCGTTTGCTTTTTCTGCTTTCCAGTCCTCCCTGCGCCTTGTGCGCACTGATCTCTCTCTCCGCTGCCCTCCTTTTCTTTTTATTCCATTGTCTATGCTATTATTCTTTTCTGGCATCCCACTCGTTTTCCACTAGCTGCAAAGGCTTATTTCTTTTTGTTTCTTTTCTTTACTCACCAACTGCAAAACACTTCAATTTTAGATATATCATATAATTTCTAATGCCATATAATTTCTAATGCATACCTAATAAATTTAGCCTAACTTCCATGACCTATAATCCGTGACACAATTCTACCAATAACCCATGACAGAATGAAAACGACTAAAGCAATTTTCGACGAATTTATTATTTAAAACTCATTTGTGCCATTTTTATTTTCTTTGCATAAACAAATCCTATAAACACAAAAATAACGTAAATAGCTCAAAAATATAAGGAACTAACTAATAAAAGACGAGTGAATTTGAAGTAAAAATATATATAAATATGATCCGATCAGTCTCATGTATGCCATGATATGCACAAGGCCTGATATCGCATATGTTGTGAGCATTACTAGTCGATATCAATCTAACCCAGGACCAGAACACTGGGCAGCTGTCAAGACGGTCCTTAAGTACTTAAGAAGAACTAAGGACATGTTCCTCGTATATGGAGGAGCAGCAGAGTTGCGAGTGGAAGCCTATACAGACGCAGATTTCCAATCTGACGTCGATGATAGAAGTTCCAACTCCGGATATGTATTCACTCTGAATGGTGGGGCTGTCAGTTGGAAGAGCAAGAAACAGAGTGTAATTGCTGATTCCACAACAGAGGCTGAATATGTCGCTGCAGCTAAAGCCGGCAAAGAAGCGTTCTGGATGAAGAAGTTCATCACTGAACTTGGGGTGGTTCCAACCATTACATCACCAGTAACTTTGTACTGTGATAATAGTAGGGCGATAGCTCAAGCCAAGGAACCCAGGGCACATCAAAAGAACAAGCATTTTGATAGGCGCTTTAATATCATTAGAAGATATGCTGCCGAAGGGAAAGTCAACATCCTCAAAGTTGCTTCAGCCGATAGCGTAGCAGATCCACTGACAAAGCCAATGTCTTAAATCCAGCTTGACCGTCATATGGAAAAGATGGGTATTAGTTACATGGGAGGATGGCTTTGAGTGCAAGTGGGAGATTGTTGGAAGTATCCCCACAAAGCCACTCATTTGATGTAATAGCTTTTCGGAATACTTAATGTATTAAACTTTTATATGTTTAATGAAGGGCAAAGCTTATTGTTAATCACTATTTATTGTATCATGTGTTTAAGTAATAAGGGAATCCAAGGGATGTATTTGATCTAAGAGACAAGTGATCTAAGTGAATTAGATTATCGAGACCATTCTCTTATGTTCATTCCTAAAACGTTCCAAGCTATAGGATTGCCAATTGGGTATTGACAATCCGCTAAGGTTAGTATGTGTTATGTCGACTCAAGCTTGAGTATGACTAGTCTCAAGTCATTTGGTGTTGGACACTAAGACAAACACATAGGTGCTCGAAAGAGTAATCGAGTACACTGAACAACGATCGAAAGAGAGTGCGAACATACATGTCATGTAAGAACTCGAAAGTTGCAATATGTAAAGTAGTCCTTTGACCTGAGGCATCATAGATGTCTAATGGTTAAGTCCTTGATCTTTGATCATGTCAACGACATTCCATCAGAGTGTCCACAGCATTGTTGGGGTCAAGCTATCTAGTCATGTAGGCATATGAATGCACAACAAGGGATCTCTAACCTTCCATGGTGGAAGGAGAATACTCTAAGATATGATTCGTAAGTCTTTGGCCAAAGCAAATGAATATGACTTAGGAAGTTTGTTCCAATTCATATTCAAAGGAATGATATAGAAATGTATCACATTGGATAGTAGACATGAAACAAAGTATCACTTAAACAATGTGATTAAGAGTATTGTATTAGAGAAGGACCGTATTGCATTGTAGTTGTAACTGGATAGGTTCTCCAACCAATTCTACTTAGCTTGGGTAACCATGACATACTGCTAGGTGTCACTCATGGTTTGTGGAAGCCCTAATGACTAGCAAACACTAATCATAAAGGGAGAATTGAAATGTGGTTTCAATTCACAATCGATCGTTAAGAGTAACAATCGCCCACTACCTCGCTAATTGGAACCTAATGGATCGTACACCGAGTAAGGGCGATAGCGAAGAAATTAAATGAAATGGATATGCAATTAAATGGTTTAATTGAAGAATGGTCAAGATTAATTAATTAGTTAATTAATTATACGAAAGGTTCGTATTGGGCTTTTAAGTTGGTTTTGGGTTTCGGGGCCCAAAAGTGTTTTGGTCCATAAAGCCCATTATGTTTAAGTTGTATGACAACTAAAACAAAATGGGCAATAAGCCCAATCACAACATATAGGCCGGCCATGGTGAGGAGATGGTGAAAGTTTGCTTAATTGCAAGTTTGCCACTCACCAAAGAAAAGTGTTATACAAGCAACTTTATAGCTATTTTCTCATTAGGGTTTTCTTTGAGGCAAAGAGGTGAAACGTTTTCTCTCTTTCTCTCTACAAAGAGGCCGGCCACTTAGGGAGATTAATCTAGCAATCTCTTCTTCCCTAAGTCATCCATTTCATCTTCACACTTAACCCTTGGTGTGGAGACTTAGAGACACCAAACTTTTGGTGTTTTGGAGATCCTTTCCTTACATCCACAAAGTCCAAAGGAGCACAAAAGGAGAAGGAAATCACAAGCAATATCCAAGGAGCTAGGAGGTGACTTGAAGGCCCTCCACTTGGGTGAATCCCTTGTGTAAACAAGGATGAGTTTCAAGGGTAAAGAAACTCTAAATCTTTACTTCTCTTTAATGTTGTTAAAGAGTCTTTTGGTTCACCATATACTAGGCTTTGAAAGTCATGGGTTTTATGAATTGTTTTTTAATGCATGCCTACTTTAAAGTGTTAATAGTTTGCATATGTATTCAAATGTTCTTACTTGTTCTTAGCTAGGACAAAATTTTTCCTTCATTTTTGTACCTATCTTGGGTGCGAGAAGGCTCACTCCCTTTTATCTTATTCGCTTTGTTCTTGGAGGAGATCTTGACGGGGGTAGTGTTGACGGCAAAAGCTTCCTTGGCAGGCTTCTTCTTAGTCTTGTCCACCTTCGAAGTAACACCTTGTCCTTTTTGAAGTTGGTGATTGACTTTTTCTTCTCACGATTGGCGATGCTCATCTCCATGTCGTGGGAACAAGTCGCCAATTCGTCAAATGTCCTTGGCTTTTTACCTTAGAGGATGTAGTGTAGCCCATTGTGCATGCCTTGAATGCACATCTCAATGGCGGAAGTTTCAGAAAGCTGATCCTTACAATCCAGACTAAATGAGCGCTGTCTGTTGATGTAGTCAACGACCGGTTCATCTTTCCATTATTTTGTACTTGTCAGCTTCAGCATCCGTACGGTGCGGTGCGAGTTGTTGAAGCGGTTGAGGAATTTCCTTTCAAGCTGGTCCCAGCTATTGATGGATTCAAGCTCGAGGTCGGTGTACCAATCAAAGGCGTTACCTTTCAATGAGCGCACAAACTGCTTGACGAGGTAGTCTCCCTCTGTTCCAATGTTGTTGCAAGTTTCGATGAAATGGGCAATATGTTGTTTGTGATTGCCCTTTCCATTAAATTGCATGAACTTTGGCAGTTGATAACCCCTTAGCATCCTTAAGGCGTCAATCTTCTTGGAGTAGGGCTTTGAGTACAACATGGAATCATGAGAGTTTCCTTGGTACTGCGCCTTGATGGTGCTAGTGATCATCTCCTATAGTTGTTGGATAGAGAGAGATCCCATAAGTGTTGTCACTTGGTCCAACTTCTCTTCGGCTTTCTCCACCAGAGGCTCTTCCTTTTCTTCGGTTTCCTCCTTTGGTGGATTAACCTTTAGGTCAGCTTTATCGTCGTGTTGCACCTCTAGACGGTTGACGAGCGTAGCAATTTGCAAGTCATTCTCCTCCACGGTCCTTGTCAGCCTTGCAATTGCTTCACTCATTTGAGCCAGCTGCTCCTCAATGGAAGTTGCGCTAGTAGTCATGACTTGCATGGCACGAGCTACTCGAGTCGACGTCACAAATCAAAGACTTAGAGTACCTCATTGGACTTTCTTTCCTTGCCGCCCTTAGCAAGGCCAGGGTGATCACAGGTTCATACCTTGGGTGCTCTTGCTGCTTCAGCAAAGTTGATGGAGGGGTGGAAGACATGGCAGAGAAAGTTCTTGCCTTGCTTCAAGTTGTGACGCCCAAAATGCCACCACTTACGGCAAGGATGCCGTTGTTTTTCGTGTTGGTAGTATGAACAACTTGATCCTTTCTTGATGCCATTTATGCAGTTTTTTAAGACAGAGATGAGAGGTAGAGAGGTCCCATCGAGCATGCCAAATTTGTAAACATGAAAAATTATGTATCGAATGAGATGAGAACACGTGTACAAAGTAGATTTGTATTGATTTAAATTTGTAGGTCATAATCTTTGTTTACAACTTTTCCTCTAATTCAGTCTTCAAATTTGATGTAGATGCGTGATTGTTGATCCAAGGGTCGCAATGACTTGATCTTGGACGAATGGTTGAATGATTGTTTCAAGTTTTGAGCTTGAAAACAACGCGTGGATGATCTTCACCTCAAGGGTGTGGCAAAGGTAGTGTTTGATGCAAGATTTCGTTGCTTCAAGGTCTTGGCGACTTGATCTTGAAACAAAGTCTTGAAGGAATAGGCACGAGTGCTTGTTGATTCTTCAAGGAAGTGCTTCAGCTTTGGTCGAGAGGAAGCTTCAGCTTTGGTTGAATGTTCTTCGAAGAGAGCCTTGGCTGCATATTAGTCTTCCAAGGTTTGGCAGAGGTTCTTCTGTGTAGAGATTTTTTGACCCTTATGCTTGTGGGAGGACCTTGCATTTATAGGCTTCTCAAGGCTTGGCTTTGGGATGATTTTAGGCATGTTTTGTGTCTTAATTTCAGCCACTTTACTCCCTTAGCCGAATTTAAGGATCTTGTTACCTATTTTGTGAGAAATTTTCAATTCTTACTTGTTTTATGAAGATGCTTTAGCTTTCTTTCTAGTTTTAGGATCAATGTGGATTCCCTAGCCGAATTTAAGGGGATTCTCCCTTATTGCCAAATTTTAAAGGATGTTTCTTCTCTTAGCCGAATTTAGGGAATGTTTTATACTTCCCTTGCTTGATTTGTGCTACATGTCATTGATGACTTGTCTATTTGTGATAAGTCATATGTCACGTGGAGCTTTGTGATGCATTATTTTATATGCAACAAAATTTATATGTCTACAATACGCATAAAGTTGTCCATTAATTTAAGAGTATTACATTTGTAAAATATACAAGTAGATGTCCCCGATTCGATACGGGCTGGTTTACAAAAAGAGCAAACTACACTGAACAGCCGGTCCGGTTCGTATGTGAACTGTTTGACCTTCTCTTTGGATGAAGTCAATTCAAACCGATCGCTCGGGTCCGACAGGCGGTTTGAATGGTTGGGCCGGATAGATTCCCACCCCAACCCAAAGATTAGAGAGCTGAAATAAACGAGAAGGCAGAACGCAGAAGGCAATCTAAAAGGCATGGCGTGCGTTGCGTCCTGGTATTCTCTGCCTCCGGTGCGACCTCGCACATGCCACTCCAACGCCTTCTCGAACAACAGAGGTTCTTCCGCTCAGCTTAGCTCCACATCTCCGTCCACCATATATTTACTGTTGGCAGCACAGCACACTACTTAATCAGCTTCTCTTGTTTCTTCAGGCATCGCCGTACGCAGTAGAAAAAGTCATGCGCTCCTGCAATGTTGCAAAAACAAACAAGAAAAAACGGACACCAAAACAGAAACATGGTAAGCGTTGAATTCCATGGTAAGAGGAGACAAGTAAAGTAATCTAATCTAGTTTACCATTTCACTCGAACTCGATTCGTTTGTTTCGTTTTTTTGTTTTGTTTTATATAGTTTTGGCATTGAATTCCAAGCTACGAGGAGACAAGTTGTGCTTGGGACGGCGTTTGTTGCATTTTCTTTTCCCCATCTCATTTCAAATGCATTGGCAGAGAATGGTAGTAAGAGTCTCGTTTTTCTTGGTCGCCTGGTGGTGACCATAGATTCTGTTCTCTCAAGCTTACATGCTCTTAAGGATCATGTTGATTTTTTATGCTTTTCAAGTGTTGGATTCTAAAATGTTTTGTATGTTTTTGTTTTGGTTTTTTAATTCAGATGTGCCGGAGGGTTTTCGAGTTTACACTGACGATGTCAATAAGTTCAAGATATTGATTCCCCAAGGTGAATAAGCACATTACTAGTTAAATTCCCAAGTAAAGTTTACATTTGGGGATTATATACCTAAGGGCTTGGTATTTGTGTTTTTACTTTTTGGAGACTGGCAAGTAGGCGCCGGAGAGCCAACTGGGTTTAAATCAGTCACTGCTTTCTACCCAGAACAAGAGGGTAATAGCTCAAGTGGGTACTCTCTATCTCAATTGCTTTCAATTATTCGACATTATTCGGTTCTGTTGCATTTGTACATAATGCCAGTCTTTCTGGGGCTGCTGCTTCAGTTAGCGTTGTGATCACGGGGCTTGGTCCGGATTTTACAAAGATGGAATCCTTTGGTAAAGTTGAAGCGTTTGCTGAGACTCTGGTAGTACCCTTCTCCTAGTTTTAATTGATTTTATGCATACATGTTTGACATGGCCTGTGGAAGCATTTGTTCATTTACTCATAAGTTTTGCATTAATTTTACTTGCATATTCTCTTCCAAGGTTAGTGGATTGGATAGGAGCTGGCAAAGGCCAGCAGGAGTGGCAGCAAAACTTATAGATTGCAAAGCATCGAAAGGTAATCCTCCACTCATAGTCATACATACCAACTCAGTATTGGTCATGAATTGTAATGATTTGAATTTGATGACGATGACGATGATCGTCAGGCCTTTACTTCATCGAGTATTCACTACAAAAACCCGGTGAAAGTTGCAAGCACCTGTTTTCAGCACTTGGAATGGCAACCAACGGTTGGTACAACAGACTGTATACAGTCACCGGACAGGTATCTATTCGACATGAGTTTCTAAGTTGTACCGTGTTTGTGTTGTGCTCTGGAATCCAGATTCTTTCTTTCTCATGCCAACATGCGATGCTGATACTGCAATATCTATATCTTTCTGCAGTATGTCGAGGAAGAATCAGATAAATACAGCGCCAATGTTAAGGAGGTCAGCTTAAAATGAAACGTTATGTTAATTTTTGTTGTCGATCTAAATAGTATGATGTATGAAACTGAAACCTGTTTCGTTTACTGAAAGCGCAAAGCTGTATTTGGTTTTGCAGGCTGTCAAATCCTTCAGGTTCATTTGAGGGCTCCAGCCAGAGTTTGAAACTCCAGTTTTACACTGATTTTGATTGTCAGTACGGTCAGTATTTCGTGGTAATATAACGAGATACATTTCAATCAAACATCTAGCTGCCGAAGAGAAGATTGTTAATACTGCAGCAGCACTTTCATTCTATTATAAATCAGAGAGATTTCATATATAACATATGTGCATTTGAAAGAGCAACAATCCTTTCCGTGCAGGTTCTAACTGGTAGATACCTAGCAAATCGAAGTTAAAAAGGAACTTGTGATCGAGAACTTTAGTTAGGTTAGCTAGCTCAGCTTCTCCCATGGCTATTTGAATTAAGGAAGTGTTCGAAAATCATTATATTCAAGTAAATCAAAATCAGAGAGATTAATTTGGTGGATGGGCGTTCGGGAAGAGTTTTTTGACACAAAACTAGATGATATATATAATATACATGAATCATAGAGAATCAATCACATATTACATTCTTTTCCGTTCCTCTCCAGTTTTTGCTCAACTTTTTACGAATAACAAGTGTCAGCTTATCCAAAAACAGCATGCTTTTCATTTGCTCGAGTTTTTGCCATTCTTTCTCCATCTGCAATTCTAACCCCTCAAAGCGAACAATCTTCTCTTGAATCTCTGTAATCCCAGAAATCGCTCTCTCGACATCCATTCCTTCCTTCTCAAGCTGTGAATTTGCATCTTCTAAGGCCTCATTTTAGAAAAAATGCTTCACCCAGAATCTCATTTTAGAAATTAACTACTTTGGATAAGAAAAAGGCAAGGGGACTTGTTTCTAGAATTACCTGAGCCATAATTGGGTTCCCCGCGTCTGCAAGAGGTGTGAGACACATTCTTTTACTGGGGGATGGTGCACCGTTACTCTCCAAATCAGCAACAAATTCCTCACCAAAAGGAATTTTAATGAAATGAGTGACACATTCCTTCTCACTTTTACCGACATATTGTGCAACCTTCCTCCAATCGTCGCCATAATGCATGAGGGCTTCTAGCAGATGCATAGTATCTTCACTGATCTTAACCATCCTGAAATCTGAACAAGTGCCACCAATCTGATAGTTCCCACGAAAATAGCAGCTTGAACATAGAATCATGCCGTACTTGTCACAACAAGTAGTGACAAGGTGAGTCGCAAAAACCACAAATACGAATGTTATGCATGCAATGTGACTAACGAGTATTGTACATTGTCACATATATATTTAGCACTTCAAAAATCTCATTCTACACTCCAAACTTTCTACATTAGGAAAGAAAAATATACTTGTGAGTGAAGGGTTTATTTTGGGGGAAATGGGTGAGAATTGTCTCTCCATTTTCTCTCTAAAGAGGCCAACACCTTGGAGGGTACATCTAGCAATCCTACTACTCCAAGGTCACTCATTTCTTCTACAATCGAACCTTGGTGTCGAGAATTAGAGGTTCTCAATTTTGGGAACTTGGAGAACCTATTCTTCCATCCAAATCCATGGATCTAAGAAGCAAGGAATGAAGGCCCTTATCTCTTTGGGTGATTAGCCTTTGCTTATGCAAAGAGGAATCTACAAAGGTATTAATTTCAACTCACTTATGTTTTGAGTTGATTATTGGTTCACCAATCTACTAGGCTTTGAATTTCATGGGTAAATGTTTTGTTTTTGAGTGCATGTAAGCATGATTCCGCCTTTAATTGTTAATTGCATGCTATATGATGTTGCTCAAATGAACATGTTTTACAAAATAAATCCTTCAAGTGGTATCAGAGCCTAGGTCTAGTAGTTGGTGAATCCTTTTGTGTTTTGTATTTCATAAGTTTATGATCTAAAAGTTGTAATTGTTACAAGCTTTATTCTTGCTTCTTTGAAAGTAAATTTTGTTGGAAAATTTGCTATCTCAAATGTTGTAGATGTTGTTCATATGAGCATGAATATTTGAGCTAAAATTTGGTGCCATGCTTTTGGGAAAATTCGGCCAAAACCAAAGGGTGATTTTTTGGGTTCTTGTTTGACTTGTTAAAAGTGTTTTAATGTGTTCTTTGGAACCCCTAAGTACCCTAGTTTGGTTAGATGTTATTTCCCTTAAGTAAGAATGGTTTTGGAATGTTTTTGGGTGAAAAAAGTTCATGGAAAAATTTGGGTTTTTCATGAATGTTCTTCATTGTTCTTGTTGTTCTTGCCAAGAACAAAAAGGTTTGGTGTTTTGATTCAAAGTTTTGATTTATTTCATAAAGTTTATGTGATTTGTTTTTAAATGATTTATCATGTATTTAAAGTATTATATTATTTGTATACATGATGATTGAAATAATTATGATTGAATTATTTCAAAACTTATCTTACATACACTTGCATGCTTTTGACAAAACTCACTAATCAACACACACACCAACCTCATCCTCTCCCTAAAACCGGCCACTCCCTCAAAGGGAGTACTTTTGGGGCTTTTATGCAATTACATAAAGTTTTGATACTTTTGTGTATTTGCACTTTGGCCCAAAAGTTTACGTTTTTACGTTAAGGTCCAAAAACGCTAAAGGACAAATTGTTTTGATCCTTTAATGATGTTTTTGCATTATTAAAAGTTTGGGTTCTAGTTGTATTTACATGAAGTTGTGACTTTTGTGTATTATACAAAGTGACCCCAAAAGTTTTTGTTATTGCAATATGGCCCAAAAGTTGAGGTTAATTGCATGATGGCCCAAATAGGATGAGAACAAAATTGTTTTGTCTCATTAAATGAGAATTGGATTTTCATTTTGTTTAGCTCCATTTAAATCAATCTTATGGATACAAAAACCAAATGAAAATGTTGCATTCAATTAATTAGTTAAAGTGTTAATTAATTAAAGGGTGATTATGAACCTAAGCCTAATATAATTGAGCTATGTGAAAGGCGTTTCAAATTTGTTTGAACCATGGGAATGTGTAGATTAGATTTTGGTTGTAATTTGATTTGATCAAATGTTGTAAAAGGGCTTAAGCTCTTCTTTACTTTAAAGTAATTTGTTATATGCAAATGTTGTAATGAGCATAAGCTCACCTTTACTTTGAAGTACTTCTTTCTTGCTTTATACGATATGCATGAAAATGAAGTAGTTGGGTCCAACGCCCCTAAGACAACACGCCTTAATGTGATTAAACGCGTAACTAAAATCAATCACCATTCCTAGACCGAGATTCAACACAAGGCTCATGTTGAATCTAAACAAAGGTTCATAATCATCCTTAGGCCCTAAGGCAACTATGTAGTCCATCAAATGAATGCAAAGTTTATGTTAGTAGTATCATATACTCTTGCTTTAAAAATCGTTTTAAAAGCATAGTGGGAGTATTATGTACAACTAAAACAAAGGGATGGACCAATAGTTGTAATAGGACCAAAATTGTTTTAATAGAGATTAAAATGTATGTTAATATGTGATGAGACACAAAACCCTCAACCAAACCAATATTAAGTTGATAAGCGAGAGATGTTTAGAATATCTCTTCGTGGCCTTCCACCGTGGTGGGATCCAATCGTTTATGACTTGTACACCGGCTTCACCCTATCATGGGGGAGTACAAAGTGCATGCTTATACTCAGGAGGAATCCATATACATATGATGAGGTGAGTGTAGGCAACGAGGATAGCTATACATCGTATCATCGTGAGGCTATTCTTGAACCCCTTCACACACTAAGCATGGTGGGAAGAACTTAACTAAGTGAAATGGAGCCAACATCATATCATTGTGAGGTGACATTCTCTAGAGGCCAAATAAGATGGGTACTTGCATTAGTTGCAAATGAGTAAGCGTACTCTCTCATTATTATTGTTGCTAGCCATACATCGTATCATCGTGAGGTGGGCTTGGTAATAGTGAGCCTCCCATAACCTACTAAGAGTTTCTTCCAAAACTCTCGAATTCCTATGAGGGATATGGAATTTGCCAAAAATAGTGGGTGGTGCTATTTGATTTAAAGACCCAAATCAAATGGCTTAAAATCAATCAATCTATATTCGTTATGTATTTGTTTACCAATATATTTGCAAACGCTATCCAACACTTGATAAAAGCCGAACGTTTAGTTTACGGACTTGGTACCACAATCCCAAAGAATGTCTTACATGGATTGTATATGTACCTAAGTAGTCTCATCCTCAAAATCGTTCTAATGATAATGTATCATTGGAAGAACATGTTAGAAAGGTCTATCATGAAGAGGACAACACTTTTAAATGTCATAATTCTTCAATTACAATTTGTTGTATGAAGAAATAGGAGTTGCTTTGAACAACTCTTAGTCAATACAAACACTTAGTGCTTGTTTCTTTGTTACATGAACAAGGAACTTGAGAAGAAAGCACAAAGGCATGAACACTTTATGTGCCATGTTTCTTCACTTACAAATTGTTGTATGAAGAAATGAGAGTTGCCTTGTACAACTCTTGAAGGTTTGTAATTATGTTTAGAACATAATGGTTGGTTGACAAAAATAGTCCATTAACATGGACTTATGATGATTTTGAATCATTGAATGTTGAAGTGATAAACCACTTAACGAGACGGAAACTAGGCAAGGACTTCACCTTTGTGTCCCTATCCTAATGGTTCACTAAGTTTATTGTAAACTATGTAGTGAACAATAACCACATGCTCTCCAAAATTGTTTGATGTGTGTAACACAATTGAAAAAAAGGTTTCAAGAGAGATAGTGGGAGTTTAAGGACCATGTCTAATGTAGTCAAAGGTGAAAGTCAGATAAAGAAGATAAATAACTCCAAGGGAACAAACTTTCTTTATGAAAGGATGGACATTGGAAGGGGTATTTGCAAGAAATGTCTTGCAAGTGTCAAGAACACACCTTTCGAAGGTGTTGTAAAATGTTCTTGAAAAGTTCAAAACAGTTGGTTCTTCTACTTGAATGCATGATTCCGTATTAGTAACAAAGCTTTACAATCGTTGTAAAAGTGTGACTAATAAGAAGTAGAAGATATATGAGAGAAGAGAAAGTACTTCACATTCGAAGCGTGAATCAAATGTAGATCTCTGCGAAAGCAGATGGTACTTACTTCCTCATATGAACTACCAAAGAAATTGGAAAAACATAGATTGTCTTTATATTCCAATTTTAAGGAACTAAATTCCGTCACTATGTGAAATGGATAAATGTTTTGTTTGACAAAACAATGTTCTTTATTAATCAATCATTGGATTATGGTAATCTAATTAATTATCTCTATAATAGAGATAATATGGTGGTGTTAACTGTTTAGAAAATAATGATGCTTAAAACCCAAAAAGTTGCAAGGTAGTGACGAATCCCAACTAAAGTTGTGATACCTCTAAAACATAAATTACGAGTTGGCATAAATGGACGCTTTGGATCGTTAGATCCGGATCCAATACCTTCTTGTTAAAATTGTATGGAGGCGAAATGTTCGAATCTTTATTCTTTTGGAAAGAAGAAAGAATCACAAAGTTGTTGAGGGTAATTCACTTAAATGTTAATGGCACTTGTCCACAAACATAATACTACTCATGTTGAATAACATTCACCGAAGATCACTCTCGGTTGGACTATAGTTTATTTTGAATAAACACAAGTCCGAATACTTTGCAAAATGTTTCAAAGAATTCAAGTAATGTAAGTTGATGAGTAAGACATCTAAAGTATTTACCTCCTTAGATTTGATCCAAGGAAAGGTAACACTTTAGATGAGTTTCCTTGAAAGATATCAAGGAAAATAGCATCATAAGATAATATATTTCTCCATTAGGAGAAGAACGAACAAGAATAAGATTTAGTTTGTTAAATGTTATCTATTACCCATATATAGGATATATACTTCTAAAAACAATATGATTGTCAATGAGAAGATCTTCCAATATTTTCATGACTCCATAAGATGTAGTTGGAAAGAAAGACAAATCTTAAGCATGTTAAAGATTTGGGGTTGTGTGCTAACAAGCAATATTTGTTTGATAATAATCTTGTAGGATATCCTTAAAATAACTTTTGGATATCGCTTCTATAAACCAACTAACAAATGTTGTTTTGTTGGGTAGTTCATTGTAATTCTACAATGTGATTTGCCTAAAAGCAAATGAACGAGAGATAGAACTCAAAGAATGGGTTCTTTGAGAGACAAGAAAGTAATCAACAAATATAACAACCTAGTTCCTATACCACAAGCTCCAAGGTAGTCGATAAGGATTTATAAACCGTCTCAGTTGAATGGTTTTGAACTTTATGACTATGTCATAGAGTTGCACCTCTTAATTCGAAAGAAATAAGAATGAAAATCCTTATGACTACATTGAGTGCATATACGATATATACTCAAGGAAATGGTAAAGTACCATTTGACTCGAAATAATGAAACCTTCAAAGCTAATTGGTAGCTTAAGGTGACTACAATCAAATAGAATGGTTGATTTTAAAGGAACCATTTTTGACGTAGTCTTAGTTTCAAAAAATTCGAAGATTGCTAGCTACAACTAAATGGTGATTCAATGTTTGGACATAATATGGGTTTCCGAAACCATTATTAAGATAGTCTTGATAATATATGTCTAAAACTATAAATCACAAGACATGTAAGTTGTAGAGATCCATCCATCATGGATCTTAGCAAGTTAGTGGGAGCTATTTGCATTTTATGAGAAAAATGATCAAATCGTTTGATTTCTCATAAAGATGTAAATGAATCTTTTGTTTACTAGTTTTACAAAAGATTAGTGGGAGTTAATCATGTTCCTAAAATTTAAATATATATGATATATTAATTTTGGAAATGAAAAGAATACTTCTTCGTTAAAGTTATGACTTTAAGCATTCTATAAATGATAGAATGTATATGGGAGATATAATCTATATACAAGGGATGGAAATCTATAATGATATATTTCATGATATAATTGGATTATATCAATCCCTAATAATAGACAATGGATGCTAGGAAGTTTCTCATATGATGATAAACTTCAATATGAAGGACGATTCTAGTGAGACTAGCAAGTTGCCCTTCTCAAAGGGAATGTACCCTTTGACTCCCAAAGAAATAATGCGTAAATTGAATCCTTTATGCATACGCAGAAAGGTGATTTATGTATTTCATATTGTATGAAAAACATTGATATGAGTTGTACCAAGAACGGTACAAGACGATATCAGTGCAAGCCCAGGATCAGAACCATGGCAACTGTCAAGTGAGTCCTTAAGTATTTGAGAAATACTAAAGGATAAATTCCTCAAAGAATGAGGAAGAATCAAAGTAACGTAATGGAAGCGTAAATGTATTAGATTATGAATCTAATCCATCATTGGATGTTTCTTCATTATGAATGAAGAGATAAACGAATATCTCTTTATTATGACTAAAGAGATATTTGGATGGAAACATTAAAGTAATGACTTTAGTGTGTTCCATTATGAATGCAAGATATATTGCCATATAGAAGTTTACAACAATGTTGTTTGGATGGGAAAGTTCATTTATGAACTCTCTATTCGGTTCCAACCAGAAAGTGTATGACACTAATGGGGCGATAGCTCAAGCCTGGGAATCAAGGTCTCATCAAGATCCGAACACAAATGAGAGACTGAACCACATGATTGAGAATCATGTATAATGGTGACGTCGTTATTCTCAAGGTTGCTTCTGTGGATAACACATATAGATATCCACTGCCTAGGCCTACTATTCAGCCATTTATGAAATGACTACAGAAGAGATATCATCATTGATGATCAAGCTGATTGGCTCTAGTGCAAGTGGGAGATTGTTGGAAATGTGCCCTAAAGCCAATCATGTGATGATACTTTACGGACATTTCACATGTTAAACTAATCTAGTTTAACATATAAAGGGCATAGATTATTGTTTGAGCCGTCTCATATAAATGTTATATGCTTAAACGATAAAGTCCAAGGAATTTGTGATTGAGAGAATGTAATCTAATGAAGTTAGATTCTTGAGACCATTCTTTCGTAGACACATCCTAAACGTTCCTGATCATAGGATTGCCAATTGGGCATTGACAGTCCGTCAAGATCGGTACGTACTATGTCTTCTCTCAGGGAGAGTGATTAGTACGTACCGATCTTGACGGACTGTCAATGCCAAATTGGCAATCCTATGATCAGGAACGTTTAGGATGTGTCTACGAAAGAATGGTCTCAAGAATCTAACTTCATTAGATTACATTCTCTCAATCACAAATTCCTTGGACTTTATCGTTTAAGCATATAACATTTATATGAGACGGCTCAAACAATAATCTATGCCCTTTATATGTTAAACTAGATTAGTTTAACATGTGAAATGTCCGTAAAGTATCATCACATGATTGGCTTTAGGGCACATTTCCAACAGTGAGGAGTGTACAACGAGATTTTTGGAGTGCCGATAACACTTTCCTATATTTATAAGAATTAGACAAGTGGTGAGTGCCCAAGTTTAACTAAGGGGACTGAAAAGACAGCCGTAAGACAAAATTGTGCTTCATTTAGTTAGTTATTCAATTCAATGTTAATAAATATGGGGTCAAAAGAATGACAGACCTTTTCAGAAGCAAAGCAGGCAATGCTTTGCAACCATGTCACACTCTCTTCTCGGGGCTCTTCTTGATGGGAGTGCAGGAGTCCTTCAGAACGCATGCGAGGGCTTCAGTGCGGAGAGAGGCAGCCTCAACACCCTTGTCCTCCCACATGAGACACTCGTTGAGCACGGAGGGGGAGTAATTGATCAAACCCCAGGTCTTGAGAAAATAAAAAAACCCTACGAATGGAGCCAACAAGAATCTTGCGGGCATCAGTGAGGTGAGCGTTCGGGCAGGGTTGACCCTGTAGTGGTTGATGATGTTGTTGTGATAGTACTTGTGTTTGGGTTAAAACTTGAACTTTGGGCTCAAAAGGGAGTCAGCCCAACAAGAAGACTAGAAGGAAGGGGGCCCGAAGCCCAGCCAAAGCCTAGAAGGAAGAAAAGGGCTTTTTTCCGACTAGGTGCAGATCATTTGCACCACTTGTTCACCTACCTAAAGACCAAGTGGTGTAAACCAGCCAGCTAATCAGCCCAAAAGCACTTTACAGTGGCAGTACAAGTAAAAAGCTGATGAGTCATTACCCTTCAAGCTGCATTCGGGCAAGATTAAAGCTACATGAGGCCAAGCCAAACTGTCTATAAAAGAAGAAAGAGAAATCAGAGATGAGGACATTCAAACAAACAAACAAATACAAGCACAAACTCTGCTCAAGCCATATTTGCTTTCAACAAAGCTGTAGTCAACCCAAGCCTTCATCCCTTTCGGGATCAACCCTCACCCAAAGCCTTTGTAAAAGCTCTGCTACCTTGCATAAATCGTACTGTAGTATCGATTTCCTTCTGAAAAACTCACCTCCCCAGCCCTCTTTCTAAAGCTCTCAAGCCCCTCCATAAATCACAAAGATAGGAAGTTGCAAGACGACCAGTCTTGCCCGACAAGGTGAAACCTTGCCCGACCCTTTTTGTTTTTTGGTCTTTTATTCATAAGTCTAGTAATATGTTGTATACTTCCATTTGTATCCAAGTTAGTTCCAGTAAGTTGATGATTAAAAGACTCCTCAGTGCTTGAATCCGATTGGAATATGTAGTCACAACTTAAATCAGATCTAAGTTCTAAACCCTCGGGCATGTAAGATTGATCATTCAAAAGTCCTTGGTCTCAAGGCATAAAAAAGAACCTTATGTGGACTTAACCCATCCACGACAGTCTTTGATAACAAGAAGTCCGAAGTTACTTGGGGCGTAAGTAATCGACCGATTTCCTAAGTTTTATTTATGTTATATTATGATTATCGTAGAATGTTTGAGTAGAGAAGTAATTCTGATAGGAAGCCTCAAGGCCTAAACCTAAGGCCCTACAAAGGCACCTATTTGGATGCATTTTGCTCTTCGGGCTCGGGTAATTAGAAGTATAATAGTCATAACACTTCTGCAATCAATGAAACAAACATTATATGTGTGCATACTGGGTTAGTTATTGATGGGAAGCCTCAAGGCCTACACCTAAGGCCCCACAAAGGCACCTTTCATAACTAAAATAGCCTCTCGGGTATATATACAATTAAAGCTCAACATCTGTTTTACATCTGCCATGCTAAAGATGGCAGTGGCACGCCTGAACACCTAAAAGTTAATCTTGATTGTGAGCCTCAAGGCCTACACCTAAGGCCATACAAAGGCACCTTTCAAAGTTAACCCTGTCTTTCTCTTTCAGCCTTGCCCGACAATATTTGCCTGACAAGCTCGCCAGTAAGCAGAAGCCAGACAGAAAGCATCAGCCAGCACTAACCTCTCGGGGAGCTGTGTGCTCGTCGGCTAGGAAACATCCCCAATGGAAATTCTAGCCACGAACATAGTTTTGGCACGCCCGGTGGGATCCTTTTAATCAGATCTTACTTACCAAAGAAACATGTCAAGAAAACCTGAAGATTTAAAAAGAGCAGTTGTTCCAGACAATTTTGATGAAGACTTGCAAACTAGCTTGTTGCAAATGTTGCAAAGACTGGAGAGCACATCCGCAGGCTTCAAAAGGAAAGCAGACCTGGTTGTAAGACCAATTATTCCTATATCTTTACCTCAACTTAGGGAAAAAGATAATAGGGAAAGAGAGAGACTTAACAACAACTAGCCAGAAGAAGCAGTGGCGGACAAACATACAGATCCTTTCTCAGAAGCCCCAGTAAATATGATCAATATGGCATGGGCCTAAAAGGGGAAAGAAAAGGTCACAAGGGAAATAGAAGAAGGAAGACTGGCTGACAAATCCATAAAAGCAGTGATCAGATTGACCGAACATCCAAAAGCAGC
The DNA here is from genome assembly GCF_042453785.1 of Malus domestica. Taxonomy (NCBI): domain Eukaryota; kingdom Viridiplantae; phylum Streptophyta; class Magnoliopsida; order Rosales; family Rosaceae; genus Malus; species Malus domestica. The sequence goes on from NC_091676.1 coordinate 39,447,854, forward strand.
TATAATCAAAGGGATGGTTCTCTGCAGTAAAGGCCAATGCAAGTGTGAGCTCGAAATACCATGAGCTGATCAGAAGAAATGAAGAAGAAGAAAGAAAAAAGGCCCGTGAGAGAGCTAGACGGACTGCAGGAAGAGATACTTCCTGAAGTGTTTTCCAACGATTAGGAGGCGATTCCCAACCCAGAGATTTATCAGAGATATTTTGTAATCATGAAGCTTCTGAGGAGGCAGAAGACAAAGATGCCAAAAACCCAAATGAGAGGGGTGTAGAACATCTTCAACATGGCCATATGGGAAAAGAAGTCAGGAGAAATGATAGGATAATAAATCCTGTCAAGAAAGATAACCCTGCCCGCCTCGGGCGAAAATGGTACATGGTTGGGAAAAATTGACAGCCCGTTAAACAAATGGGAGCCTCCATGGTTAGAAGGGTCCAGAGGCAACACAAAGCCTACATGAACTCTTTAAAGACCCTCGCGACGTCTGAAGCATCCGAGAATCAAAAGTTTGAAAAAACGTCATCTGGGGGGAGTAGTTAGTGCCGCTGGAGAAGTAAAAAGGAGGTGGAGAGGGCTAATAGTAAAACAGAAGGTGAAGGAAACCATGTACCGCAAAGCCTACACCCTGAGAAATATAGGATCTTGAGGAGAGCTCAAGAAGATATGATCATGATGCCAACTCCTGGATGGAAGACAGAGCCTATTTGCTTTGGAATGGTTTCGCCTGAAAGAAAACCACCTTCTTTATCATTAGCGGATCCTTTCGGTGAGGTTCCAAAGCAAACACCATATTCGGGCATAAATCAACAAGAAGGGGCACCAGAACCACTGCTTCCAGAAGATGCGATGGCCTGGTTAGATGAGTTCATGGAACAGATCGGGAGCAAGAAAGAAGAGCTGGCAAAGCCTAGCAATTTTCCTATCAACATGGCGTATGTGTTATCCGCCATGTTTGGTGCCGAGCCTAATCAACCTGCCACTATGGAAGGAGACTATGTGACGACGGAGCCAATGATGGCCCATGTCAGTGTTGAGATAGCTGAAGAAAGAGAATCGGGAAAAGCTGAATCTTCTGAAGCATCCAAAGATGCTCCTTTGAGGATCTATACGGATAAAATGGTGTTTAGCTATCCAAACATGTTACTAGCCAACCATCTTAAGCCAATATATGTTGCAGCTCATTTGGAAGGGGTGCCTTTCAAAAGAATTGTAATTGATGGAGGAACGGTTGTTAATGTACTGCCAGCCAAGCAAATGAAAAGGATAGGGAGAGGTACATAAGATGTTATTCCCACGAACCTCACGGTTTCAAGCTTCTCGGGCGCTATCACCAAAACTCATGGGATATTGCCCTTAGAAGTGGATCTGGGGTCCAAACAAATCATGTTGTCATTCTTTGTGGTAGATTGCACTTCTACCTATGGAGCCTTACTTGGGAAGGATTGGATCCACCAAAGTCTTGCCATACCCTCCACTCTACATCAACAAGTGGCAGTTTATCATGAGGCAGGAACAGAAGGACTAGGCTTTTGGGAGATGGTGGAGGCCGAATCACGGCCATTTCTCCCCACAGCCAATGTTGTAGAAGCGAGTTTCTACAATCCCAACGTAGGAATTCTGAAATGTTCAGGAGCAGATGAGAACGGCCGCCCTACCAAGGTGACGACCCAAAAGCTTTTAGAACAAGGAATGCTCCTTACTAGAGAGGAGTGGGATAGACCTTGTATCATCCTAACACCCCTACACCATCAATGATAGAACAAAAGAAGAAGGATCAGGTAATGGCAGTCAGGTCCCTGATCAAAAGACTGTTGGTGTATGGGAAAGGAAGAAAGCAAGAAAGGGAGCTCTTAGACAAAGAAGAGCAGGAATGGCAGCTAGGAACTCTGACCAATTAGGATAAAAGCAGAGAAGAGCTTTACGGAGAAGAGTTGGATATGGCCATACGAATGGCCGAGTGTATATATGATAGACGCATATTTATGCGACTTAGTTAACTAGTTTTCTTGCATTTACGTTATTAGTTCTTAGTTATTTTAGTACTTTAAGCCATTTTCGTGTGTTTGTAGGTCTAAAGGGCTAAGGTAGCAAGAAAGTGCATTTTGGAGCAGTTTTGAGCTTGTAATGGATTACATATGATATGAGCAAGATGGATGGACGAATTTGAAGACAAAAGAGGCTAGGAACATGCTAAAAATCTGGTGAAACAAATACAAGTTGCAAGAAGGGATAAATTTCTAGAAGGATTGGCCAAAACTTCACTCAAAACCATGCATACCCCATAAAATTCATCAATGCCGTGGCCTTCCCTTTGTTTTACTTCCACCAGATTTTTTTAGTGATGATGCAATGCCTATCTCACTATGACATTTGAGTGGATGATGTAATGCTTAACTCACCATGACATGTGAGTGGATGACTCAAAACCTACCCTCACCAACAATTCTCCACCTTGCCATGCCTTACCTACTTCATTCCACCAGATTTTTGCATTAAACATGTCCATCCTCTTCCTATAAATACCATGGCAGCAACCTCTTTCAAATCATCCAGAAATTAACCATTCTCCAAGCCTTTCCTTGCCTCTCCTACATATCTAAACCCCTTCCCATCCATTCCTCCAAATAACCAACCCTTCAACATCATTCCAACCTTGTTGTGGCGGCAAGGAGAAGGAGAAAAGTCCTTGGACGCGCTTGCTATCCAACATGGATCGTTGGAACGTTTAGGTGCTTTCTTCCCTTTGTTTTTCAATGGTTAAATTTGTTTATCTTTGTTTTGTAATAATGAGGAACTAAACCCCCCTTGGCTAGGGGGGGATTCAAAAACCATGTTTATGCTTGCTATATGATTTGATTACTTCCAATTGTGTTTCTTGGATTGTGAATTCAATTTACTTATCCGTTCGTATAAAAACTAATTTGTGTATGTTGGTTGAGAGTGCACGCTTAATTTTCATGCATGAATTTGACGCTAGAATATAAGGGAATTTCACCTAATCGTTATGAACTTATATTCACAAGTAGTGAAGGTTGCTAGTCACAATCACGTTAAGTAAATTCTTGGCATAAGTTTCATGCAAATCATAGTAACGAGTGCCTCGTCAATGCTTATGTTTTTCATAGAACTTAATGATTCTTGCTTGTATCTCTATTATGCAATTCATGTAGGGAACTTGTAGGGAATGTTTTGGGTTGTCGTATGCAATCATCCAATCTAATAACTTGTTGAAAAACTGAGAGTTAATTAGTGCAATTCACGGTAATTTGGGGCGTTGAGTATTCATAACTTATCGAAGACCAATTGGAAATCATTTTGTATGCAAGCAAGACATGTGTGGAGAAGAACCCCTTAGCTAGCCTTCCATTATCCATTCAACCAAAATTTGTTTAAAATCTATTTAAGTTTTTAGTTTATTCGTTTTTACTTTCAACTTCACCAAACTCAAATCCCCCTTTTACTTTCTTGTTTTAAAGTCTTTTGTTTACATTTTTAACTTTGTTTCTTTTTGTTTTTGAGTCAGTTTAGAGGTTTTAGCAAGCCCTCCTAATCCCCGGTTTAGAACGATCCCTACTTACATACTTTGCTACAATTGTCAAAAAGAGGGTTTAATTTGTGTGCTTATATTATTCGCATCAATATATGACTTGGATGGGCTAGACGGCTTGCTCGAAAGCCCGGAGTTTTTGTGCGCAGAACCGGACAAACCACCACCAGAGGTTCAGGATCCTTTGGAAGTGATTGATTTGGGAACAGATGAAGATCCAAGACCTATACAAATCAGTGGCTTATTAGAAACTAATGATCGGGCAAAGATTATCTGTCTTTTACAAGAATTTAAAGATTGTTTTACTTGGCATTACACTGAGATGCCAGGTTTAGATTCAACCTTGGTGGAACACATAATGCCCATCAAGGAGGGGTATAAACCTGTAAATCAAGCACCACGAAGAATGTCAAAGGAGATAGAAGAGAAGGTCAAAGAAGAAATTGAAAGGCTAGTAAAGGCTGGATTTATTAGACCAGCCAAATATGTAGAGTGGTTAGCCAACATTGTGCCTGTTTTAAAAGCCATAACAAAAGTAGTACGATGTTGTGTTGATTACAAAAATATCAATGGCGCCACACTAAAAGATGAATATCCCATGCCCATGGCTGACTTGTCCATAGATGCGGTAGCAAAACATAAAGTCTTATCTTTTATGGATGGAAATGCCGAGTATAATGAGATAAAGATGGCCCAGGAAGATATACATAAAACAACTTTTAGGTGTCCTGGTCATGTGGGGGCATATGAATATCTAGTCATGCCATTCGGGCTTAAGAATGCTGGTGCAACCTACCAAAGGGCAATGAATGCCATCTTTCATGATTTAATTGGTCAAAACATGGAGGTGTACATCGATGACATCATGGTAAAATCCAAAACAGAAGAGCAGTATCTGACAGACCTCAGGCAAGCTTTAACAAGGATAAAGATCCATAAGCTAAAAATGAATCGAAAGAAGTGTGCATTTGGAGTAAGAGCGGGCAACTTCTTGGGGTTCCTGGTTCATCAAAGGGGAGTAGAAGTGGACAAAAACAAATCTCAGGCAATAATGGAGTCGCCTTCACCCACCAATAAAGTACAACTTCAAAGGCTGCTTGGAAAAATTAATTTCTTAAGGAAATTCATTGCTAATTTAGCGGGCAAGATCCAACCACTAACTCCTTTGCTGAGACTGAAGGATAAAGAAGATTTCGAGTGGGGACCACCACACCAAAGGGCTTTTGACAGCATCAAAGCCTATTTGACTTCTCCACCAGTGTTGGTACCATCTCAAAGGGGAAAACCCTTAAAGCTATATATCTCAGCTTCAGAAAAATCAATCGGAAGTTTGCTGGCTCAAAACAATGAAGGTGGGAAAGAGCAGGCGGTGTACTACCTCAGTAGAATTCTGACCGAGGTAGAAACAAGATACTCCCCAGTGGAAAGATTGTGCCTAGCTCTATATTTCACTGCCAGTAAGCTGAGGCATTACATGTTACCTTGTCACGTGCACATCATTGCCAAGACAGATGTGATAAAGTATATGTTGTCAAAATCAATGTTGACGGGAAGGATTGGGAAGTGGATTATAACATTATCAGAATTCAGCTTTCAGTATGTACCCCAAAGGGCAGTCAAAGGCCAAGCAATTGCCGACTTCTTGGCGGAGCATCAAGAGTCTCAAGATGAGATAATCAATATCCCGGGAACCTTGGAAGTTTCTAATGTTTGGATCTCGCCAAGCAAAGATATTTCGGGTAAAGATGAGTGGGTCCAACAAGAGATAAAAAGAGTGACTGGCCTCTGGATTACTCCTTGGAAGCTTTATTTCGATGGTTCATACACTCAGAAGGCCTCTGGAGCTGGGATTGTCTTTATGAACCCCCAAGGGGTTTATCATTATTGCTTGTTCCTCTTAGATTACCAAGGGAACACCAATAATCGAGCAGAGTATGAGGCCTTAATAATTGGTTTGGAAATCTTGATGGATCTGGGGGCAGTAGAGGTAGAGGTGTTTGGTGATTCAGAGTTAGTAATAAACCAGCTAAATGGGGATTTCAAGTGCAGACATATCACCATGGCAGGGTATTACTTGGTGGCCACGCAATTGCTAAGTTATTGGGATTCTGAGATATCAGTTAATCATGTTCCCAGGGGATCCAGCCTAGCAGCCAACGAGATGGCGTAATTAGCCTCAGGTATGCCAATACAGGAAAGAAAATATGGGGTAGATGTCGAGATTCAAAGAATAAGCCTTTCTTCTATCCTAGAAAGAGGATTCAGTCTGGATGTAATGGTTCTAGAAACCGAGATAGAAGATTGGAGGTCACCTATCATTCATCATTTAAAAGATCATTCTTCACCCACAAGCAAGAAGAATAGACAGCAAACAACCAAGTATGTCTTATGGGTGAAGAATTTGCTAAGGAAAACTCCAGACAGGTTACTATTGAAATGCGTAGGCCAAGAGGAATCTATGAAAGTGATGGCCGAGGTACATGAAGGAATATGCAGGGCACATCAAGCTGGAACGAAGATGAGGTGGTTGCTTAGAAGGTATGGCTATTTCTGGCCCGACATGGAAAAAGATTGCGAGTCCTATGCCCGAGGCTATGAAGAATGTCAAAGACATGGACCACTCCAACATTTGGCTTCAGTACCTTTAAATCCAGTAGTCAAGCCTTGGCCCTTCAGAGGATGGGCAATGGACTTCGTCGGGAAGATTTATCCAGCTTCTAGCAAGGGGCATACTTTCATAATTGTAGCAACGGATTACTTCACCAAATGGGTAGAAGCCTCGACTATAAAATCCATAACCTCAGCTGCAGTCAAGAATTTTATTGAGACTAAGATTCTGCACAGATTTGGGGTGCCCGAAACTATAGTAACGGATCGTGGGCCATCTTTTATTTCAAAAGAAGTTGAAGAGTTTGCAAGCAAATACAAAATAAAGATGATCCAGTCCAGTCCTACTACCCGCAGTCAAATGGCCAGGCAGAATCCAGCAACAAGATTTTGGTAAAAATTATCAAAAGAATGGTGACAGATAGTCCAGAAAAATGGCATGAAAAGCTGGGGAATACTCTGTGGGCATACCGAACCTCTAAGAGGGCAGGAACAGGGACAACTCCTTATGCTTTAACTTTCAGGCAGGATGCAGTGCTTCCTATGGAGACCAACGTGAGTTCTGTCAGAATTCAAAATCAGTTTGGGTTCCACAGTGAGGAGTACATCGAGGCCATGTGTCAAGGGATTGAAGACTTAGATGTAGCCTGAATTGAAGCGTTGAACCGGATTCAAGATGGAAAGCGAGCTGTTGCCCGAGCTTATAACAAAAAGGTAAAGATAAAGTCTTTCAAGGAAGGAGATTTATTGTGGAAGACAGTCATCCCTCTAGGGGCTCAGCTTAGGGGCTTTGGAAAATGGAGCCCGACATAGGAAGTTCCTTTTATGATTAGTCGAGTATTAGACAAGGGAGGATACTACTTGGCGGACCTCGAAGGAAATTGGCAGAGGCATCCCATTAATGTCAAATTCTTAAAAAGATATTGTCCTACATTATGGGATGTTAAAGACTGTTATATTGAAGAGGATGTAAGATAAAGTAGGCTTCGGGATGTCAAAGTACCGTGTTTGTTCATCAATCATTCAAGAAGACAGAAAGATAAATTGATGAAATAATGTTTTATTCATTTCGAAAAATTGGTGAAGTTTACATCATATTCTGCCTCAGTGTACTATGTATGGTTCCTTTTGGATGCAGTGGTGTCTCAACCAGTTTTTTGTTATCTTCATGAATGGAACTCGATCAGGTGATCGAGTTGTGCGGCCAAGATGAGCTTGATAGAGGACCCTCAATGCGAACTGTCGTCAGGTATGATGGTGAAGCTCGACTTATCAAAGAAACGAGCAGGAGGGCAAGCTATCAGAAGGAGTATGCCTGACCAAAGGTGTTGGAGATAGCGGGGTGTTTGACCAAGGGTGTTGGAGATAGTAGATATTTGATGAAAATCCTTTTTCTCACGAAAAGGGAGTTTTAGGAAACCCCAATTGAATTCGGAAGAACCCATTTTCCAGCTTTAGAATAAAACTGAGAAGGCAGAACGTCTGAGGGAGATAAAGGAGGAGGCTGAAGAAGATCTGTTGGTTGGACAGGAGCAATTTCGGCCTGAATTTATAGAAACCTCAGATGATAGCTCAAAGGTCATGAGAAGAGTAAGAGACGCAAGATTGCATTCGTCCCATTTAGAAAACACAAGTTCCGAGATGAAGGTATACAAGCATGCAGCTATTCAATCAATATTGGTGCCTGGAATTCCAGCCTGAATATTAATTGAAGGCGGCACTGTTTGGGTTAAAACTTGAACTTTGGGATTAAAAGGGAGTCAGCCCAACAAGAAGACTAGGAGGAAGGGGGCCCGAAGCCCATCTAAAGCCCAGAAGGAAGAAAAAGGCTTTTTTATGACTAGGTGCAGATCATTTGCACCACTTGTTCACCTACCTAAAGACCAAGTGGTGTAGACCAGCCAACTAATCAGCCCAAAAGCACTTTACAGTGGCAATACAAGTAAAAAGTTGATGAGTTATTGCCCTTCAAGCTGCATTCGGGCAAGATTAAAGCTACAGGAGGCCAAGCCAAACTGTCTATAAAAGAAGAAAGAGAAATCAGAGATGAGGACACTCAAACAAACAAACAAATACAAGCACAAACTCTGCTCAAGCCAGATTTGCTTTCAACAAAGCTGTAGTCAGCCCAAGACTTCATCCCTTCCAGGATCAACCCTCACCCAAAGCCTTTGTAAAAGCTCTGCTACCTTGCATAAATCCTACTGTAGTATCGATTTCCTTCTGTAAACTCACCTCCGCAGCCCTCTTTCTAAAGCTCTCAAGCCCCTCCATAAATCACAAAGATAGGAAGTTGCAAGACAACCAATCTTGCCCGACAAGGTGAAACCTTGCCCGACCCTCTTTGGTTTTTGGTCTTTTCATTCATAAGTTTAGTAATATGTTGTATACTTCCATTTGTATCCAAGTTAGTTCCAGCAAGTTGATGATTAAAAGACTCCTCAATGCTTGAATCCGATTGGAATATGTAGTCACAACTTAAATCATATCTAAGTTCTAAAACCTCGGGCATGTAAGATTGATCATTCAAAAGTCCTTGGTCTCAAGGCATAAAAAAGAACCTTATGTGGACTTAACCTATCCACGACAGTCTTTGATAACAAGAAGTCCGAAGTTACTTGGGGTGCAAGTAATCGACCGATTTCCTAAGTTTTATTTCTGTTATATTATGATTATCGTAGAACATTTGAGTATAGAAGTAATTCTAATAAGAAGCCTCAAGGCCTACACCTAAGGTCCTACAAAGGCACCTATTTGGATGCATTCTGCTCTTTGGGCTCGGGTAATTACAAGTATAATAGTCATAACACTTCTACAATCAATGAAACAAACATTATATGTGCGAGTACTGGGTTAGTTATTGATGGGAAGCCTCAAGGCCTACACCTAAGGCCCCACAAAGGCACATTTCATAACTAAAACAGCCTCTCGGGTATATATACAATTAAAGCTCAACATCTGTTTTACATCTGCCATGCTAAAGATGGCAGTGGCACACCTGAACACCTAACAGTTAATCTTGATTGTGAGCCTCAAGGCCTACACCTAAGGCCTTACAAAGGCACCTTTCAAAGTTAACCCTGTCATTCTCTTTCAGCCTTGCCCGACAAGCCGGCCAATAAGCAGAAGCCCGACAGAAAGCATCAGTTGGCACCAACCTCTCGGGGAGCTGTGTGCACGTCGGCTAGGAAACATCCCCAATGGAAATTCTAGCCACGAACAACTTGTAAAGCCTAGGGTTTCTAGAAGGTAAGGGATGATTAAAAAACTCGGGGAGATAACGAACCACGCAATGGTGGATTTGGTGCCACGAGAACCAGCTGGAATAGCTAGGAATGTGTAGGATATGAAGGTCGGAGTGGGATAAGCGGTTGGATTGAGGAGCAGCAGAGAGATTGGGTGGGTGCTTGGATGGGGTGTAAGATGATGAGAGGTCTTGGACAGCTGAGTTGGGTGTTGCCATGGGGCTCTTAGACTTGTAAGTTCGAGGCTTAAGATTCGTCACTAAATACCTGTTAAAATAAATTAGCAATGATTCTATTTGTAACAAAATGGTTGGAATTTCTTCAAAACAGACCTTTATTTTTAGGGTTTAGGCAGCAAGATTGAGTTTCCCATGACAAATAGCAAAGAGCAAAAAAAAAAAAGTAGATGAAAAATTCAAAGAGAAAATCTGATGAGAGTGTTAGGAACTTAGAGTTGAATAAACAAGAAATTAGCCATCGTTATTGGTGGTAAGAAGGCCCCTACGAGACTAGAGCGTCGATGGAGTTGAGATTGACAGAGAGTGAGTGCAACATTTGCTTCTTGTGTTCCTTACCACTACAACAATGGCTGTCTATTCCGTTTACAGCCGCACACAGAACAATGACAACAGTGGTCGTCCTTTCACAAATCAAATCAATATTCCAACCCAAACCTTTCATGACTTTCAGGTTATTATGCCAATTATATTTGATGCCCAGTATCAGAAAATTGTGTCCATAATTTCTAAGAAATCTGGCCCTTCATCTTCCGCAACACAAGCAAAAGCTCATTCTGCCAAGTCGTGTCCACAAGGTTTATCACCGATCACTTTACCTTATGTGTTGATATTCAGACAATCTATCATCTTAATAAACTAAACACATGGATTAGACTAGAAAGATGAAGCAATATTTGACAAATATGAGCAACAGCTTGCTGCAGGAAACAGAGGCAGAGAACAGACGGGAAATAGAGGTCGGAGAGCTCTTTCTAACAAAGATATTTTCTGATATTGATTTTAGCAAATGGGACAGCTAAGAAGGCAATTTGTCAGCCCTCTTACAAAAGATCTCAGCCATACATGTGGCAAAAGATTAGAGACCCAAAACATTTCATTTTACATAAAAGGATTAACTTTAAAGCAAAGGATTAACTTTAACACTCCCTCTTAATGCTTTGCTACTTCACTCCCAAAAGATCTCTTAGGTAGATGAATTTGTCCTTTGGTAATGCCTTGGTGAAGATATCAGCAACTTGAATCTTCTGTCTTGTAGTAAACCACATCCACTTCCTTGTCTTCCACAACACCTCTGATGTAGTGATTCTTCAGAACAATATGTTTTGATTTTCCTTGACAGACAGGATTCTTGCTCATGGCAATAGCTGACTTGTTGTCACAAAGGATAGGAGTTGCTGATTCTTGTTTATCACCAAAGTCTTGCATAATTCTTCTTTGCCACATTGCTTAAGAAGTTGCAATTGAAGCCGACACATACTCAGCCTCCATTGTTGATAGTGCAACTGATTTCTACTTCTTAGACGCCTAAGAGAATACACCAGTCCCTAGTGTAAAATTATAGCCAGATGTGCTCTTCAAGTCATCCGCACTACCTCCCTAATCACTATCACAGAACCCATACAATTTTGGCTCAACATTCCTTTCATACATAATACCAAAGTCAAGTGTACCTTGTATGTATCTTGGGATCCTCTTTGCAGCTCCATAGTGAATGCAAGTAGGCTTGTGCATAAATCTGGACAACAAGCTTGCAGCATACATAATATCGGGTCTAGTCGCTGTCAAATATAACAAACTCTAAACTAGGCTTCTATACACAGATTCATCAGCATCACCACTACCATATTCCCTTTGAAACTTTTCATTCACAACTAGAGGTGTTGCAACAGGCTTGCAACCAACCATTTTGAATTTTTCTAGAAGTGTCTTTGCATATTTCTTTTGAGTAATAAAGATACCATCATTTGATTGAATGATACTAATTCCCAAAAAATAATGCAACATGCCTAGATCACTCATCTCATATTTCCTCATCATGTCATTCTTGAAATTTAAGATCATTTTATCACTACTTCCAATATAAACCAAATCATCAACATATAAGGAAACGATAAGGATATTTGAAATACCTTCGGTTTTGACATAAATGGCAGGTTCATTCTCACTTCTTTGAAATGCTCTCATACCATGCTCTCGGAGCTTGTTTTCAGGCCATAAAGTGCCTTCTTAAGCTTGTACACCTTGTGCTCTTGTTCTTTAAGAACAAATCCTTGAGGTTGATCAATGAACACCTCTTCTTTTAGGACTCCATTTAGGAAAGCAGACTTGACGTCAAGTTGGTAGAGAAACCACCCCTTTTGAGTAGCTACAAAAATAAGGCCTCTGATTGTTTCATGCGTAGCTACTGGTGCAAAGGTTTCTTGGAAGTCAATCCCAGGTTTCTAAGAATAACCCTTTGCTACCAATCTAGCTTTGTTCCTTTGAATGGAACCATCTTGATTGAGCTTAGTCTTATAATTTCATTTCACTCCAATGTCACAAGGTCTGTCCACTAGTTCCCATGTCTTGTTTTTGACAATGACATTGATCTCGTCTTCCATTGCAGCCTTCCATGTATCTTCTTTCATTGCATCATCAAAGTTTTCTGGTTCTACAACACAGAAATTGCAGCTTTCATAGACTTCATTTAAGCTCCTTAACCGAATTGGCTTTCAACTTGGACTTGAAGGTGTGGGGGAGTGAACTTGAGGACTGTTTTCAGGTGACAATTGTGGAATTTTCGGCTCAATTTCCTCTTCATTTGGCTGATTTTCATCTTCAATTCTAATTAGTGCAGATTCCTCTCGAATGGTTGCTTGATTCCAATCCCATGAAGATTTCTCACTAAAGAGAACATCTCTACAAACCACAACTTTCTTCCTTTTTAAATTGTAGAGTCTGTACCCTTTTGCGTGTGAAGCATAGCCTACGAAAATGCATCTTTCACTTGACTCATCAAGTTTTTGTCTTAGTTCTTTCTGAACATAAGCAAAGCAGATTGATCCAAACACTCTCAAGTGATTCACGGAAGGCTTTCTTCCACTCCATGCCTCAAATGGTGTCTTGCCTTCAACCGCCATTGTCGGATGCCTATTCATCAAGTAGATCGCTGTATTAATTACCTCACCCCACAAATATTAAGGCATTCCCTTGTCATGCAACATTGCCTTAGCCATTTCGACTATGGTTCTATTTTTTCTCTCAGCTACTCCATTTTGTTGTGGAGTGTAGCTAATAGTAAGCTGCCTTTCCAAGCCAATATCTTGACAAAACATGTCAAATTTTGTGGATGTGTACGCTCCTCCTTTGTCACTGAAGGGAAATAATGAGATTTATGTGGGATTTCTAGTGACTAGCATGCATATACAATTTAAAATTTATATACATTTGCAATGGAAGCATATTATCACATAATATCAAAGCTATAGTCATGCAAATCCCCTTCAAGAAGCATAGGTTCATATATGATGCATCTAAGAAAATATTGAAGAAGAAAGTGAAGGTATAGTTTTATACCTCTTGATCTAGACTTGAGACCAAGCATGGACCACCTCCAAGCTCTTTGTTCTTGGAACTCCTTGAGTCTAGCCTCCCTCCTAGCTTCCTCCACCTTGAAAGATTTAGAGCTCCTTTCTCCTTTAGTCTCCAAAGTAGAAGACCTCTAAAGATCCACACCCACTAGTGTAGTGAGATGGATAATGGAACAACCAAAAGGAGGAGAGATGATTAGCTTTCCCTTCTCTTGGTGGCTGGCTATAAGTGTGTAGAGAGAGAGAGACTTGTTTTTCTCTTTTGTGAAAAAGAACACACAAAAACTCTAATAAAACTTTTTCACTAAACTTCCTTTATAAATGTCAAAGAAGTGAGTCAACCACTTGACTCCCTCTCTCTCCTTTCACTTGTATTGGCCGGCCCCTGTTGGAAGTATGCCCACAAAGCCACTCATTTGATGTAATAGCTTTTGGAATACTTATTGTATTAAACTTTTATATGTTTAATGAAGGGCAAAGCTTATTGTTAATCACTATTTATTGTATCATGTGTTTAAGCAATAAGGGAATCCAAAGAATGTATTTGATCTAAGAGACAAGTGATCTAAGTGAGTTAGATTATCGAGACCTTTCTCTTATGTTCATTCCTAAAACGTTCCTAGCCATAGGATTGCCAATTGGGCATTGACAATCCGCTAAGGTTAGTATGTGTTATGTTGACTCAAACGTGAGTATGAACTAGTCTCAAGTCATTTGGTGTTGGACACTGAGACAAACACATAGGTGCTCGAAAAGGTAATCGAGTACACTGAATGTCGATCAAAAGAGAGTTCGAACATACATGTCATGTATGAACTCTAAAGTTGCAATATGCAAAGTAGTCCTTTGACCTGAGGCATCATAGATGTCTAATGGTTAGGTCCTTGATCTTTGATCATGTCAACGGCATTCCTTCGGATTGTCCACGGCATTGTTGGGGTCAAGCTATCTAGTCATGTAGGCATATGAATGCACAACAAGGGATCTCTAACCTTCCATGGTGGAGGGAGAATACTCTAAGATATGATTCTAAAGTCTTTGGCCAAAGCAAATGAATATGACTTAGGAAGTTTGTTCCAAATCATATTCAAGGGAATCATATAGGAAAGTATCACATTGGATAGTAGACATGAAACAAACTATCACTTAAACAATGTGATTAAGAGTATTGTATTAGAGAAGGACCGTATTGCATTGTAGTTGTAACTGGATAGGTTCTCCAACCAATTCTACTTAGCTTGGGTAACCATGATATGCTGCTAGGTGTCACTCATGGTTTGTGGAAGCCCTAAAGATTAGCAAACACTAATCTTAAGGGAGAATTGAAATGTGGTTTCAATTCACAATCGATCGTTAAGAGTAACATCGCCCACTGCCTCGCTAATTGGAACCTAATGGATCGCACACCACATAAGGATGTTAGTGAAGAAATTATATGAAATGGATAAGCAATTAAATGGTTTAATTGAAGAATGGTCAAAGTTAATTAATTAGTTAATTAATTATACGAAAGGTTCGTATTGGGCTTTTAAGTTAGTTTGGGCTTCGGGGTCCAAAATTGTTTTGGTCCACTAGGCCCATTATGTTTAAGTTGTATGACAACTAAAACAAATATGGGTATTAAGCCCAATAACAAAAGGAGGCCGGCCATAGCAAGGGTAGTGGGAATTTTTGCTTAATTGCAAGTTTGCCACTAACCTAAGAGATGAAGTATAAAGTCATCTTTATAGCTTTGTTTCTAATTAGGGTTTTCTAATAGAAATTGGGTGAAACATTTTCTCTCATTTTCTACATAGAGGCCGGCCACTTAGAGGATTTTTACTAGCATCTAAAATCTCTCTAAGTCATCCAATTCATCTTCACAAGATACAACCTTGGTGAAGAGACTTAGAGACATCAAGCTTTTGATGTTTTGGAGAACAAATCCTTTTTCCTCAAATCATCAAAGGAGCACTAAAGGGAGGAAAACACAAGGAGGATTCAAAGAGCTTGGAGGTGACTTGAAGGCCCTCCACTTGGGTGAATCCCTTGTGTAATCAAGGATGAGCTTCAAGGGTAAAGAATCACTTAATCTTTACTTCTCTTTAATGTTGTTAAAGAGTTTTATTTTGGTTCACCATATACTAGGCTTTGAAAGTCATGGGTTTTATGAATTGTTTTTGGATGCATGCCTACTTTAAAGTGTTAATAGCTTGCATGTGTATTCAAATGTTCATACTTGTTCTTAGCTAGGACTAAATTTTTCCTTCAGCCCCTTAGTGTGGGTTTGGACTTTGGGCTTTCATCATCTCAAGTCATTCTATGCTTGAATAAAAGGACCCAATTCGTTTGGGCCCAATGGGCTCGAATGAACCCGAACTTTTCTTTAAGTCCTAAACGATCTTTTATCGTTTATATGATTTATTTAGAGTTTCTAATTAATCATAACACTTAATTAATCCAATTAATTAATTCCATCATCCATTAGTTGTCTCACCACAATAGTGGGTGTACAATCGTTTTAGGTTTTAATTAGCAAGGCAGTGAGGTGATTGGTACCAATCCAAATGATTAGTATTTATCCAATCACTTAGTGAATTAAAACTTACTTTTAATTCTCCTTCTTCTTTGATGACTACTTATTTAATCATCTAGAAGAACCCACAAGCCATGAGTGACATCTAATCATATATCGTGGCTACCCAAGTTAATGTAGAATTTGTTAGGAGAACCTATTTAGTTGGAATTACAATGTAATTCGATCCTTCTCTAATACAATACTCACAATCACATTACTAGGGTATGGATATTTAATGTCAAACCCTTAATGTGATTATATCAAGTTATATGATTCTATTGAGTCGTATAGGAACGCTTTCGATTATTACGCTCGATACTTTGGCCGAAGATTCCTGAATCATATCTTAGAGTATTCTTCCTCTCATAACGAGGATTAGAGATCCCTTGTTGATCATTCACATGCCTCTGAGAATAAATCACTGACCCCAACAATGCATAGAACACATCCAAGATGAGATGTGGTCACGTCTCATTATCAAATGATCAGCAACGTATCCCTAAGACAACTATGATGTCTCAGGTCAAAGGATGACTTACATTATTCCAACCAGTAGAGTTACTTGCTTGACATGTGAGTAGACCTCCATGTAAGTACTCTCGTTTGATTGTGTTCAGTGAACTCATTCCCATAATGAGCACCTACATACTTGTCTTAGTGTAACTACACGAATGGCATGAGACTTTCCATCCTTCCCATTGGAAGGGGACATAGTATGTATTGGTCTATGTATTGTCAGTGTCCCGCTGACAATCCTATGACCAGGAACCTTTTGGACATCATGGTTATGTAAAGAAGGTCTCTGTAGTCTAACATCATTAGATTACTTCTTCCATCGATCCATTGTCCATGGATTCACTATTTAGGACGTATATCGTTTATTGAGATAGTCCTAATGAGTGACTTTGCCTTTTGATGTATTAGAGTTTTCCATCCATATAGACATTGTCCTGAAAGGTTTCTTCCAAAGATTGACTTTCAGGGCATATCTCCAACAATCTCCCACTTGCACTAAAGTCAATTAGTATTGCATCTTATAGATGCTAGTCGAGTGAACTTGAGCTCATAGGTTAAGTAGGTTATGCATTAATCCTTTTAACTTAAAAGGATTTACTTATTAAATGTTTCCAAAACATTTAATGTTGTCTTTTCTTTGTGTTCAAATACTTTGATGAGACCTTGATTCCATGGCTTGAGCTATCGCCCCATTACGTCGTAATATGCTACTAACGACCTTATGGTTTGGATTCAATCATTGGTTCAAAATGAACCCCGTCTATTCGAAACACCTTTTGAAGCAGTTTCTAAAACTTTAATATATATCAACATATATTTCGTTTGTATACTTTATACACACTTTGCTCCAACCTCGAGACCATTGTAGTACCATACTAACAATACTTTCATATGATTAGTACTTCATCCACCATGAAGTTCCATTTGTTAAAATGGGTTATTATCACTTTGGTTTATAACCTAAGTGAATGCATGCTTCCAGAGTCTCACTCTGATGTTCCTTTCTCAAAGGTAATAATATTCTATCAGTTGCTATGGTTCTGATCCTGGGCTATAGTAATATCTTAAAGTGACAACCCTTATGGTTTTTCACTTTTGGATATCATCTCACAAGTCCATATATGTGTCCCTTTTATGATTTTGTGACATATTCTTTATAAGGATCATGAAAGCAATTTTTCTAAAATATGTAGAAATACTTTCTCAAATCTTCAACGTTTGAGATTCAATTTCCTTATACAACATTTTTGAGACAACCTTGCTGTATCAATAAGTCCATTTTAAGTCTGTACTTCAAAATTGACCTTGTCACAATTTGTCATTTTGAGTAACATCAATATTTATTACGTCTATCAAATAGACTTCATTCATAATATGTTGCTCAAAAGTATAACATCACTCCCACTGACCTTGTTGTAACTAAGCATTCAATCGAAAACTTAAGAAAACATAACACTTATATTTTCTTGATTTGAATGCATATAGCTCCCACTAACTTGTCTTGGATCTATTGACAATCTTTAAGATCCATTAGCTTATTGATGATGTCTCAACAGTTTTGGACAATCAATAAATCTAGCTAACACAAGTTATTTAAACGAACATATAAAAAAGAATTCCTTCTCAAGTAATCCCATTTGATATGTGTGACTTGTTTTTATCAAGTCCATTCATTTAAACTATATGGTGTCAAACATCATATTTCTAGTTTTATTCATACTAAAACCTTTTAAAGTAGCATACAAGAATTATCCAAATCATTAGTGGAAGCATGGCTCCTACTAAGGATATAGGAATTCAACCATTCCGACTAGGTGGTTGATTTAATTCCTTATTAAAACTACATAGAGCATTATAGTTACATGAGGTGTCGAAATCGGATTGTCTTGTTGTTAAACTATATGTTGTGACTCATTTTTGAAACTATTCCCTTTTGTTTCATCAACTTGTCTATTTGCTTTGTACTTAGCTTGTTCTCGTAAAAGAGAATGATGGACAACTCCCAACATATAACCATTTTATGCTAGGTTGGTGAAACCAACATTCATAGATTATTCTTAGAATGTTACACAACATCGATTTTAACGCTTCAAAGAGTTTGAGACTTTTAACAATTAAAATTACAAACTTATTAATAATAGTGATGCACTATTAATTTTAGACAACTACAAACCAATCATATTCAAGTTTATATCCTTTTC
The DNA here is from genome assembly GCF_042453785.1 of Malus domestica. NCBI lineage: Eukaryota > Viridiplantae > Streptophyta > Magnoliopsida > Rosales > Rosaceae > Malus > Malus domestica. Next base: position 39,466,115 of record NC_091676.1, read on the forward strand.
TCACCTCCCACTGTTTCTCATGACCTTAATGAGAAATCGCATTATACATTCGTAGTGTATAATTATGAAGTATACGGGTAGAGGACATTGTGGAGTAGCTTAGAACCTTTTAAGCTTATTGTTCCAACTCCACTAAGTTCATGTCTTGTTATTAAGTGACTAAAGTTTTTAAACCTTTTATAGATTTCAACACTTCAGCATTGGTTTGATCACTAACATATTTGACATTTCCTAAAACAATTTAAGAATGTCCAATTTGTTGTTCGAAGCTACTAATTGAACCAAGAGTGATCCTGGTTATGGTGGTTAAGTAAGTGATAACCATATAACAAACATTTTTCTTATGTATTACTTATGTCATTATAATGTGATCTTCCTTTTCTTCAAGAAAGGAACCTCTAGACTTTCTCAATTCATATAGAACTCATATGTAGGCAATTGGAATCAAATCTAAAGATTCATTGTATCCATCTATGGCCAACATGTAAGATCTATCCTTAATTGATAAATCCAAATCTTGGATATCGCATTATATAAGCGATACATTTCTTGTATCTCAACTAGAATACAACAAGACAATTTTCAATTCATAATACTACTTTGAGGAACAAATTTAGTAGAAGGCATTCATCACATTACATTGATATGATAAGTTAAACATTCATAATGTTTTAATACAAAAGAATTAGCTCCTACATTAGAGACTAATTATATACCTTCATATAGGCACCAAAAGTGGGTCTTCCATCATATGAAGCCACATAATAAGTTCTTAGCAAAATAAGAAAGTTTAAAGACTATCTTTAATGTGCCAAACAAACTTCCTAAGTAGTTAGCAAAAAAATAATGGCCGAACCCTTCATTCCATTCCTTTTCTTTGCTCGTCCATCTTCTACTTGGTTCCATCACCTACATGCAATTGCATAAGTGATTAGCATTTTATATCAAATATAAAGATTAGAAGATCTAACAATTAGAATTGAAGATAAGAACAAAAAACCATAGCTTGTGGCTTGTCTTTCAGAGATGCAAGGTATAACCTGCAATTCCTTTTCCAATGCCCGTCCTTTCCACAGTGGTGGTAGGTCCCCTTGGGCTCCTTCACCTTCTTTTTCTTCACTCCTCCTTGGGCCTTAGGAGTGGATGACTTCTCCTTTCCTTTGCCTTTGCCTTTCGGCATGGCCTTGGAAGAGGATGGCTTGTTGTAGGCTACTGCAGCAGTACCTACAACGTTCTCTTTCTTCATAGTCTTCTTAGCGGTTACTAAAATGTTTAGGAACTCAGAGAGAGTGCTATCCATCTTGTTCATGTTGTAGTTCATAACGAACCGCGAGAATGAATCAGAAAGACAAGCCAAGATGAAGTCCTGGGCCAATTCCCCGTCAAGTGGAGTCCTTAGGTTCTGCAATTGTTCAATGAGTCCAATTATCTTTAGTACATGTTGATGCACTGGGGCTCCCTTGACCATTTTGGTCTTCACAAGTTCACTGACAGTGCTGAAGTGACGATTGCGCGTCCCTTCACCATATAACTCCATAAGATGGAGTATGATAGAGGATGCACTGTCCATACCCTCATGCTGTCTCTGTAACTCCTCATTCATGAAAGCCAACAGATAGCACTTGGCTTGTGTATCATCCTCAACGTGCTTGTCATACTTAGCACGTTCATCCTCAGTGGCCTCAGGGCCAAGAGGTATGTGAGGTGGAGCCTTGTCTAGTACGTAAACAATTTTCTCCAAGGTTAGGAGAATCTTGACATTACGGTACCAAGATGGGAAATTGTGCCCCTCAAGGCAATGCTTGTCGAGTATCTTTGCAAGTGTGCTTCCAACCATATCTAAATACATAACAATAAAATAAATTAGTTTGATTGTTGATTAAGTCAAACGATTCGGGTCTTTAAACCGAATGACACCACCCACTATTTTTGGCAAATTCCATATCCCTCAAGATGGAATCCGGGAGATTTCAATGAAAGCTCCTAGCGGGTTATGGGAGGCTCACTATTACCGAGCCCACCTCACGATGATACGATGTCGGCTAGCAAAAATAATAATGAGAGGGTAGAACTACCCATTCACAACAACCTCTTGTGATTACCCATCTAGTTGGCCTCTAGAGAACAACGCTTCACAATGATATGATGTTGGCACCATTTCTCTTAGTTAAGTTTTGACCCACCATGACGGTTCGGATAGGGGTCCAAGTATGACCTCACGATGATACGATGTCGGCCATACTCGTTGCCTACCTTCACCACATCAAATGTTTAAAATAGACTCCTCTTGAGTATAAGCACATACTTTGAACTCCCCCATGATAGGGTGAAGGCGGTGTATGAGTCATAAACGATTGGAGCCTACCATGGTGGAAGGCCACGAAGAAGTGTTCAAAACCACCTCTCCGCTTTCAACTTAATATTGGATGTTGGTTGAGGGATTTTAGGGTCTCATCATTTTATTTATTTAATCAAATTATAATAAATTGTGTCCTATTACAACTACTAGTCCAAAGTAAATGAAATTAGTAGCATATGATATCTCCACTATTCGTTTTCGCAAAACAAAACAATTTTTCAAAATATTGGAGATATATATCACTACTAATTGTGTTCATTTTAGTTTAGTAGCGTATGATACTCCCACTATTTGTTTTGAGAAAAACAAATCTATATCAAAAACGAATTTTTCAAATATTGGAAGTAACTACTACTACTAAGGTTTTTGCATTCCTTTAAATTTGGACTTTATAGTTATCTAAGGCTCTTTGGATGACTATGGACTTATTAGGTTGATTCAACAATGAGCCAACATTGTTGAATAAGATCTAGGGAGGAATGTATCGTTTTAATTACGCGCTTTCAATCCAATTAAAACATTTTTTTTTTCATTGAGCCATTAGAAACGAAAGACAATCATTCATTGCTAATTAGGGCGTTGGACCCAACAAATCTTTAATCTCATGAAAACCCTTTTTAATATGTCTCCTTTCCAATAGTTAAAGAAACTCTAGTCTAGTACTAGAGGGAATCAACTAATTGAAAGAGATAAAGAAGTAATAAGAATTACAAACCGATTTGTACAAATTCCTACAAATTACATATACTAAGAGGGAGAGAAAGATTAATGTCTAACATGTTGAGGTCCAATTGAAATAGCAATTAAAACACATTCCCTAGGTTCAAACCATTTGAATTTAGCGGCCTTTCTCATAGCTCAATTATCGTTTAAGGCACAAGTCCATAGTCAACCATTTTACTAACTACTTAATCACATTAAATAATTAAATTGGAATGCAACATAATCAATTAGATTTAGTACATATGGGCATAATTATATGATGAGTTTAAGCTACAAACAAAATTAAAATAATAATATTTTAATCTCATAAAGAGGTGGGGCCGAAATGCAATTATGAAAAGTTATGGGTCAAACCGTAAATACTAGAAAGTATAAACAACTTTTTAAATTACAAAATAGCCCATAGAGGACCCATCAAATAGGGTGGCCGGTTATGTGATGGGGAGAGGGAGTGTGTCATACTTGTCCCCTTAATTTCAAAATAAAGCAAAAGCCCTAGCTTTACCTTGTCACCACTTGTGCAAGTTGGCTTAAAAGGTATGATGGGTGTAAGGTCTCCTAGTTAAGTCTAGGATGGAGTCAATCAATGGAAAGCTATTGATGGCAAGTTTACCATCCAAATTCAAACAACAAAGTATGAACACAAAAACAAAACCTTTTACACCAAAACCAAAGCCATGAACACCAAGAACGAAACCATGAACACCAAGAACAAAACCATGAAAACAATTTCAAGATTTGTACTTTCTTGGTGATTTTTCAAACCAAAAAACAAAGTAACAAGGCCTCTACTTTCTAGCTTCAAAGTGTGTGTGTGTGACTTAAAATAAAACACAAACACAAGCCAAAAAAAAATCCCCAAAACCGTGCCCTCCCCTATGGTACATAAGCCCCAAATTTTGTTCAAAAAACTCACTTTTCATTCATGCATCCAAAACACTTTTTGCATACATATCTTTTTCAACTCTTGAAACACATTTTTCAACATTTGAAAAACAAAAGATAAACATATTTTGAATGAAGAAATAATATGTCAAACATAAAATTAAAACCCATATGCATAAAATCCAAAAGGACACATCAAATATAAACCTTTGGCTCTTGATACCACTTGAAAGGACACATCAAATATAAACCTTTGGCTCTTGTTACCACTTGAAGGGAAATAATGAGATTTATGTGGGATTTCTAGTGACTAGCATGCATATACAATTCAAAATTTATATACATTTGCAACAGAAGCATGTTATCACATAATATCAAAGCTCTAGTCATTCAAATCCCCTTCAAGAAGCATAGGTTCATATATGATGCATCTAAGAAAATATTGAAGAACAAAGTGAAGGTATAGTTTTATACCTCTTGATCTAGACTTGAGACCAAGGATGGACCACCTCCAAGCTCTTTGTTCTTGGAACTCCTTGAGTCTAGCCTCCCTCCTAGCTTCCTCCACCTTGAAAGATTTAGAGCTCCTTTCTCCTTTAGTCTCCAAAGTAGAAGACCTCTAAAGATCCACACCCACTAGTGTAGTGAGATGGATAATGGAACAACCAAAACGAGGAGAGATGATTAGCTTTCCCTCCTCTTGGTGGCTGGCTATAAGTGTGTAGAGAGAGAGAGACTTGTTTTTCTCTTTTGTGAAAAAGAACACACAAAAACCCTAATAAAACTTTTTCACTAAACTTCTTTTATAAACGTCAAAGAAGTGAGTCAACCACTTGACTCCCTCTCTCTCCTTTCACTTGTATTGGCCGGCCCCTTAGTGTGGGTTTGGACTTTGGGCTTTCATTATCTCAAGTCATTCTATGCTTGAATAAAAGGACCCAATTCGTTTGGGCCCAATGGGCCCGAATGAACCCGAACTTTTCTTTAAGTCCTAAACTATCTTTTATCGTTTATATGATTTCTTTAGACTTTCTAATTAATCATAACACTTAATTAATCCAATTAATTAATTCCATCATCCATTAGTTGTCTCACCACAAGTGTATCGGTGTACAATCGTTTTAGGTTCTAATTAGCAAGGCAGTGAGGTGATTGGCACCAATCCAAATGATTAGTATTTATCCAATTACTTAGTGAATTAAAACTTACTTTTAATTCTCCTTCTTCTTTGATGACTACTTATTTAATCATCTAGAAGAACCCACAAGCCATGAGTGACATCTAATCATATATCGTGGCTACCCAAGTTAATGTAGAATTTGTTCGAATAACCTATTCAGTTGGAATTACAATGTAATTCGATCCTTCTCTAATACAATATTCACAATCACATTACTAGGGTATGGATATTTAATGTCAAAACCCTAATGTGATTATATCAAGTTATATGATTCTATTGAGTCGTATAGGAACGCTTTCTATCATTAGGCTCGATACTTCGGCCGAAGATTCCTGAATCATATCTTAGAGTATTCTTCCTCTCATAACGAGGATTAGAGATCCCTTGTTGATCATTCACATGCCTCTAAGAATAAATTACTGACCTCAACAATGCATAGAACACATCCAAGATGAGATGTGGTCACGTCTCATTATCAAATGATCAGCGACATATCCCCAAGACAACTATGATGTTTCAGGTCAAAGGATTACTTACATTATTCCAACCAGTAGAGTTACTTGCTTGACATGTGAGTAGGCCTCCATGCAAGTACTCTCGTTTGATTGTGTTCAGTGAACTCATTCCCATAATGAGCACCTACATACTTTTCTTAGTGTCACTACACGAATGGCATGAGACTTTCCATCCTTCCCATTGGAAGGGAACATAGTATGTATTAGTCTATGTATTGTCAATGTCCCTCTGACAATCCTATGACCAAGAACCTTTTGGACATCATGGTTATGTGAAGAAGGTCTCTGCAGTCTAACATCATTAGATTACTTCTTCCATCGATCCATTGTCCATGGATTCACTATTTAGGACGTATATCGTTTATTGAGATAGTCCTAATGAGTGACTTTGCCTTTTGATGTATTAGAGTTTTCCATACATATAGACATTGTCCTGAAAGGTTTCTTCCAAAGATTGACTTTCAGGGCATATCTCCAACAGTCACTTCTAAGAACTTTGATTAGATAACCAAATTGTCGCTCAACCATAGCTTGAAACTTCTTGAAGATTGAGAACACTTCTGATTTCTGCCTTTGAAAGTATACCTAAGTCATTCTGGAATAATCATTCACAAAGATTAGGAAATATTTGTTTCCCACTTGAGTAGAGATCTTCATGGGTCCACAAATATCTGTATGAATCAATTCCAAAAAAGCTTTTGCTCTCCAAGTTTTATCATGTGGAAATGAATCTCTATGATGCTTCCCAAGTGCACACCCTTCACATGTTTCTTCATTTTCTTGGATACTCGGCAACCCATACACCATTTCTTTTTCTTGTAGCTTCTTGAGACTTTGAAAATTCAAGTGGCCAAGCCTTTTATGCCATACCTTTGAATATTCTTGCACTTCCATCTTGAGTGTAGATTGAGTTGCATACTCAATTGTGAGAGGAAAACTTCTACTCTTCCTCATCTCAATCTTAGCCAAGAGTTGCTCATGATTCTTCCCATCATATATCTTGCAAGTATTATTTCCAAATGCTCAATGAGTTGTCCAAGACTTAGCAAATTTTGCTTCAAATCAGGAACTAACATGACATCCTTGATGAACATCTTTCCATTCTTCGTATGCACGACAATAGTACCTCTTCCCAATGTATTGACTAGGTGCCCATTTCCCATCTTCACTTGGGTTGGGTTTGTAGTGTCAATATTATGGAGAATGTTCTTGTTTACCGTCATATGATTGCTACAACCGTTGTCCACAAACGAAACTTAAGCTTTTTCTTGGATGGTTGTATCATGACCAACATAAAACATATTGGTCTTTTCACCTTCTACTTCGGAGTAGTGAGCTAGCTGATTATCTTTGTAGGTACAATCCTTTTGCATATGCCCGAATATGCTACGCTTGTGGCATTTCACTTTTCCCTTGAACCAACATTCATCGGAATGAGCTTTGTCACAAATTTTGCACTTCAAAACATACAAACTCTTCTCAACCTTTTTCTTCTCTTCAAAATTATGCTTTCCTTCCCACTTTTTGTTTTTGCCTTTCCAATTCTTGTTGGACTTGGCTTTGCTTTGACTTGAACTAGCTTCAGTTTTTGGATTCACTGTAAGTGTTTGGAAAGCATTTTCTACATCATTGTTGTCATGCCTAGATAGTCTCTGAGCAAAACCTTTGAGTGAACCAATTAATTCTTCAACACTTAAAAGTTGACAAATCCTTAGTCTCCTCTATGATTGAAACTCTCCTCTATGATTGAAACTATGTTGTCATACTTTCTTGGCAAGCTAATTAAATACTTCTGAACTATTCTCTCATCAGGCAAGGTTTCACCGTAACTTTTCATTTGATTAATAATCTCAGACAATCTACTCAGGTAATCATCTAGCAATTCATCATCTTTCATTCTTATGTACTCAAAATTTCTTCTCAAAGATTGGAGTTTGACAGCCCTTACCTTAGTAGAGCCTCTATAGACCTTCTCCAGCACATCCCAAGCTGATTTGGCACTTGTCTCATTTGAGATTCTTGGAAAAATTTCATCTAAGATAGCATTTTGGATGACCCCAAGAGCTTTTGCATCTCTCTTGATGTTTTCCTTCAACTCCTTTGTTTGAGCCTCTATCAAAGCCACAATACTTAAAGGTACCACATAGCCTTCTTCAATCAAACTCCACAAATCATGAGATACAAAAATTGTTCTCAACTTTGTCCTCCAAAATTCATAATTTACTCCACTGAAGATAGGAGTTCGAATTTCTCCACTGCTACTTGAACCAACCATGAATTTGAAAATTTTGATTATAGGGTTTCATTTAGAATTTTTCCCCTTTTGAGAATCAAAAAACGCCTCACTCTTTGATCAAATTAGCTCTGATACCATGTTGATATTCAGAAAATCTATCATCTAAATAAACTAAACACACGAATTAGACTAGAAAGATGAAGCAATATTTGACAAATATGAGCAGCAGCTTGCTGCAGGAAACGGAGTAAGAGAACATACTGGAAATAGTGGGACAACTAAGAAGGCAATTAGTCATCCCTTTTACAAAAGATCTCAACCATACATGTGGCAAAAGATTAGAGGCCCAAAACATTTCATATTACATAAAAGGATCAACTTTAAAGAAAAAGATTAACTTTAACATTATGGTCAATGGATCATTCATAGTAGAGCGATGGATCACATTACTTACTCTCTACATGTATTGACCAACATGTCATCTTCTAGTTTGCCTCCCAAAACTCCTAAAAACAATATTCTTTGTTCCCAAGGTTGATCCTAAAACTCAAAAATTTACATACTCATTAACTACTGGCTGACATGACGACGAAGAATTAGAAGCATCGTCAAAATCCAAACCCAGTAATCTTACAAATCAACAAATCATGAATATAGTATCGATCAAAGGAGGGAGAGATGACTAATTGGAATGAGAGAGCGTTTGCCGACGCCAAGAGAGCCGAGAAAGGAGATGCCTGGCCACTTTTCCAGAGAGTCTTCATCCTTTGATTGGCTTTCCATTTCTCTGATTACTTATTAGGAGTCCAATGAAGTTTGGATCTTTGCACATCTAAAGCCTTAATTCTTTTATCACGATTAAGATCAAATGAGCAAGTTTTTAGTTAAAATTATATTAGTACTCTTATATCAATATTTTATTATAATTATCGTAAATTTAAAAGGGTGTCTATATACTATATAGGATCTAAATTTTGATTATTTTTTCAAATTTTTTGAGAGTTTTAGTTTAGGATAATTAAGTATTAAGAACATCAATTTTGATTAGTTTATAAGAATTAGAAAACAAGGTTATATTTCAATGAATGCTCTTTAAATGGCTATATTTCCAAATTTCCCCATGAAAGGAGCATAGTATTGGTAAGTGAATCTTTATTTTCTAATTTCTCTCCACAGTTTTGAAACTAAATCTTTCTGTGTGGGTGTTGCCTATTGGTTCTTGACTTTTTTCCGCGGATATTTCCCCTGATTCTTTCCTCACATTCTGGCAAAGAGTGATAGGATCAAAACCCTCTACCTAATTCAACCTCAACTTGGCAGCAATGGAGGTATGAATCTGGGAAGGAGACGAGAGAATATCCAAGGGATAAAAGTTGAATTTCATAATATATTATAAAAATGGAGTAACCGTTACAATATATGGAAAAGCTTGAACTCATGCTAGGCACATGAGCTACAAACTAACATGGATCCTAAGTTACCCATACCATACAGCCCATAACAATCCTGAGCCCAACACATTACATATTTTATTACACTAAAGCTTGCTATAGGTTCTTATCATCACACCCATCCTTGAGAAAAACCTTGTCCACAAGGTTTTTAACTGGAACTGAGGAAATCGAGCCTGGAAATCTTCATAATCCTCCCAAGTGGCAGCTTGCTCATCCTAGCCTATCCACTGCACCAAGAGTTAGACACTAGCAATGTTGGCCTTCTTGTACATCCTCCTACTTAAGATAATTGAAAGGTTCATCATGTTGCACCTCAGTGTTTGGAAATTATGGAAACACTGCAAAAGACTGCACTAATGGACCCAAGTGTTCTTGAGAATGCTAACATGAAAAACTGGGTGTATCTTGGAGTTAGCAGGCAGCATGAGTCTGTAGGTTACCGGACCCACCCTTTCAATGACTTCAAATGGGCCAAAATACTTAGGAAGTAACTTGTGAGCTGAGTGTGAAGCTAGGGATTGATAGCGATAATGAATCAGTTTGAGGTAAACAAAATTCCCTATTGCAAATTCCCCTTCTATTTTGTGCTTGTTAGCTTGGGTTCTCATCCTATTCTGAGCTAACTCCAAGTTGGACCTGAGTATGGACAAGACCCTATCTATCTCGAGTAGGCCTTGTTCCACTGATTCAAGCCTTGCAGTACCTCTCTCATAAGGTGTCACATGAAGAGGGGCATGTCCATAAACCAATTCAAATGGGGTGAACTTAGATGAAGAGTGGTATAATGTGTTGTAGCACCACTCTGCCCAAGGCAGCCAAATGGTCCACTTCTTAGGATGAGTACTAACAAAGCACCTAAGATAGGTCTTCAAGCATCTGTTGACCACCTCAGTCTGTCCATCGTTTTGGGGATGATACCCCGAGCTTATGCAAAGCTTTGATCCTTGTAACTTGAAGAATTCCTTCCAAAAGGTGCTTAAGAAGATAAGATCTCTATCTCTGACAATAGTAAAAGGAAGCCCAATTAACTTAAACACATTCTGAAGGAAAGAATGTGCCACAGTTGTGGCAGTGTAGGGGTGAGCTAAGGGTATGAAATGGGCATACTTACTCAACCTGTCAACTACCACCATTATAACAGATTTCCCTTTGCTAAGAGGTAGTCCCATAATAAAATCCATGCAGATATCTGTCCAAATTCTCTATGGGATAGGTAGAGGCTGCAAGATGCCAGGAGGAGCAATGGTTTCATACTTGTTTCATTGGCAAGTAGGGCATTCGGAGATAAAAAGCTTAATATCTCCCTTTATTCTAGGCCAGTATAACTCTCTTAAGCCTCTAATAAGTCTTAAGAACCCCTTGGTGTCCAACTGCTAGGGTAGAGTGGTGTTCAGCAAACAATTTCGATTCCCAGTGAGAGGTGGGATTAATCACAATCCTGGACTTGTACTTCAGTAAGCCATTATCAATGTGATAATGAGAAGCCTGAAAGGTGGAGGATACAGAAGAAGTGGGAGTAATGACTTCTTGTTTCTTTTGCAAGATCCATTCATCAGTTTCATTAAGCCTATGAAGCTTATCCAACCAACCAAAATATGGATAGGTGATGGATAACATAGAGCAGAAGAGTGGTTCTTAGGTTCCAAGTGTCACGGGCCATGTGTTAAAAACAAAGAAAATGCCCAAGACATCATATATCTAAGCCCATGAAGCCATGTCTTCATGGAAGCTTCTGGAACGTCCCGGAGAAATCAAGAACGTGGCGGAGCATTCAAGATAATCTAGGGCATTCCGGAACATTCCACACAAGTGTACATATTTAAGCCTCACCTAGAATAATCTAGATTAGGCAAGTTGTATCTAGAACTATGCTAGATATTTTTGGATGTAAGTAGGGGATTCTAGAACCCTCCATTGAGGAGGTGACTTAGGCCTATAAATAGGACGTAAGGCCATTTGGCCAAACCATCCAAGAATTGTAAGCAATTGTAAAGTTCTCTTAACTTTCAATACAAAGCTTCCTTTCTCCCATCTTCTAAGTGATCTTAGCATTCTCCAAGCTATCTTAGCTTTCTTTGTGATTCGATCCGGGGAAGCGAGGCTTCGAAGGCTTACTTAGCTTGTTCATCGAGGTATTCAAGTCTAAGTGCCGCACGGGCGGAAGGCTTAAAGAGTCATCCCGTGACAGCTGGTATCAGAGCCAGGTTCGTGAATCACTTGACGGAAAGTAGGATATGGCAAGTGGAGAGATGGTGTCCGGAGTCTCCGATCTAAGGGAGCGTACTGCCGAGGTCCAAGACGTTGCCAAGAGCAAGCCAAAGTTAAAGGACTTGCAAGCATCGATGGAGACCATGGAAGAGCGACTCGAGAAGGTGGAACGAACCATACTCGAGTTCGATACTCGACTTGATGAGGACGTTGTCGACAAGGAGGAAATCCAAACCATGCTGGACAATGGTAAGGATAAACTGCGTGGCTTGGTGGAAGGGCTACGAGATGAGCTCCTTGGCGCTCTCAACACCATGGCAGACAAGATGCGGAGGGAAGTCCAGGTTCACCTTGACAACATAGAGGCAAGGTTTGTGGCACTTCAAGAAGAGATAAAGGACACAAGGGAACTTAAGGGAGATGTGGCGTTTTGTAAAGAAGCAGTCGTGAAGCAATTCGTGCAAGGGCCGAGGGAAATCAAGGCATTGGACTCAAAGGTAATCGACTCCTTTAAACCCAAATCCTATAATGGGAAGAGGGAAGCAAAAGAGCTCGACACATTCGTGTGGAACGTGGAGCGATACTTCAAGTACCTGAAGCTTGAAGATGACGAGTCCAAAATCTCAACGGCAACCATGTTCTTAGCTGACAATGCCCTTATGTGGTGGCGTCGTCGGAGCATGGAGATTGAGCAAGGTACGTTCTCTCTCACCACTTGGGATGAATTTAAGAAAGATCTTATGTTGCACTTCTATCCCCAAAATGCCAAGTACGAAGCCAAGGAGAAACTAAGGTGGCTCAAGCAAACGGGGAGCGTCAAAGACTATGTCAACGCCTTCGTGAGCTTGTTATTCGAGGTGCCCAACATGTTAGAGGAAGACAAGCTCATGTACTTCATGAGTGGACTGCAAAATTGGGAAAAACTCGAACTACAAAGGAGACACGTGCAAACATTGTCTGATGCCATTGCCGCTGCCGAATCCTTGATTGAGTTTAAATCAAGCCACCAAGGTGATTCCAAGTCCACGGGGAAGAGGGGTAACCATGAGAGAAGTGGGGGAGAACATAAGCCGAAGGACAAGGCCGAGACAAGCAAACCGAAGGAGAAGAAAGCCGATAAGCATGACAAAGGCAAGGGTAAGTCTTGGCAACCCACTTGTTACCTATGCGACGGCCCTCACATGATGCGAGATTGCCCACAAAAGAAGGCCCTTAAGGCCATGGCCTTCAAGGAGGACAAGGCCGAGGAGAGTAACGATGCAACGATGGGATGCATCCGTCTACTGAATGCCATCCAGACAACCCTCCCACAACCTAAGGCTCAAGTTGGGGGAGGATCATTGTTCGTCGACGTCAAGACTGGTGACAAGACGACGCGTGTGTTGGTGGACACGGGAGCAACACACAACTTCATGACGTCGGAGGAAGCCACAAGGCTTGGCCTCCGAGTCACAAAGGAGCCTGGTAGCGTGAAGACGGTAAATTCCGCCGCCACCCCCATTGTTGGAGTTGCGCGTAATGTGCACGTAGACATTGGCACATGGAAGGGAACGATCGACTTCACCGTAGTCAAGATGGACGACTATGGCGTAGTCATTGGGTTAGAGTTCATGGACAAGGTACGAGCCTTTCCCATTCCCTTTTACAATATCTTCTGTATCCTAGCCGACGGGAGACAACCTTGCCTGGTGCCATTGGAAAGGCAAGCCAAGAAGTGTACCCAACACTTGTCGGCAATTCAATTTGCCAAATCTTGGAAGAAAGGCGAGGCCACATTTCTTGCAACCCTAATGTTGAATGAAGGGGAGGAGAAGTACGGGCCTTTGCCGAAACAAGTGGAAGACGTCCTTACGGAGTTTGCGGACGTGATGCCTAAGGAACTGCCAAAGAAGTTGCCACCAAGGAGAGAGGTCGACCATGCGATTGAGTTGGAGCCTGGTGCTAAGCCTCCCTCCAAATCACCTTATAGGATGTCGCCACCCGAGTTGGAGGAATTGAGGAAGCAACTCAACGAGCTACTTGATGCTGGCTACATCCAACCCTCCAAGTCCCCATATGGTGCACCCGTCCTGTTCCAACGCAAGAAAGAAGGTAGCCTAAGGTTGTGCATCGACTATAGAGCATTGAACAAGATTACCATCAAGAACAAGTACCCACTTCCGTTGATCGCCGACTTATTCGATCAACTTGGTGAAGCAAGGTACTTCACAAAGTTAGATCTTCGATCGGGATACTACCAAGTGAGGATAGCCCCTGGAGACGAATCGAAGACGGCGATGGTGACCAGATATGGAGCGTTCGAGTATAAAGTCATGCCATTTGGTCTGACCAATGCCCCCGCAACATTCTGCACATTGATGAACAAGGTATTCCATCCTTATCTTGACAAGTTTGTCGTGGTTTACATTGATGATATCGTTGTCTATAGCAAGACATTGGAGGAGCACGTCAAGCACTTGCGCATAGTGTTCAAGACCCTTCGGGAGCATGAACTCTATGTCAAGAAGGAGAAATGCTCCTTTGCCACAAAAGAAGTAGAATTTCTCGGCCACAAGATAAAGGAGGGGAAACTTATGATGGAAAAGGGCAAGATCAAGGCCATTCAAGAGTGGGAACCGCCGACCAAGGTACCAACACTACGATCCTTTCTGGGGCTAGCCAACTACTATCGGAGATTCATAAAAGGGTATTCAGCTATAGCGGCACCCTTAACAGACCTTCTTAAGAAAAACAAGGCATGGGAATGGACGGACCGGTGTCAAGAGGCCTTTGAGAGGTTGAAGAAGGCCCTAATGGAGGAGCCTGTACTAAGGTTGCCCGACCTTAGTAAGCCATTCGAGTTGCACACTGATGCTTCCGACTTTGCCATAGGAGGAGTGTTGATGCAAGAGGGACATCCGATAGCCTATGAAAGTCGCAAGCTAAACAATGCCGAGAAGAGGTACACGACCCATGAAAAGGAGATGACCGCCATCGTCCATTGCCTCAGAGTTTGGAGGCATTACTTGCTTGGTACCCCATTCATCATCAAGACGGACAACGTTGCCACTAGCTACTTTCAAACCCAACAAAAGCTCACACCTAAGCAAGCAAGGTGGCAAGAGTTCTTAGCGGAGTTTGATTACAAGCTAGAGTACAAGCAAGGAAAGGAGAACGTGGTGGCCGATGCTCTAAGTAGACGAGTAGAGTTAATGGCTACGGTACTCAAGCCGCAAAGCCATCTCTTGGTTCGTGTCCGAGAAGGTTTGTCACATGACGTCCAAGCCAAGAACATTGTGGAGTTTGTCAAGGATGGGAAGACAAGAAGGTTTTGGCTTGAGGACGGCTTGCTATACACCAAGGGCAAGCGGATCTACGTCCCAAAGTGGGGAAGCTTAAGGAAAGAAATCCTTAAGGAGTGCCATGACTCAATGTGGGCAGGACATCCTGGCACTCACCGCACGTTGGCTTTGGTGAGCGATGCTTATTATTGGCCACAAATGCGGGATGATGTAGATTCATACGTGAAGACTTGTCTTGTGTGCCAACAAGACAAAGTGGAACAAAGGCAACCGGGAGGACTGTTGGAACCACTTCCCACCCCATCAAGACCATGGGAGTGTCTAACCATGGATTTCATCACACATTTGCCCAAGTCTGATGGATGTGGATCTATCTTCGTCGTGGTCGATAGATTCACCAAGTATGCCACTTTCATACCCGCACCTGTGGAGTGCACAGCCGAAGTAGCTGCACGCTTGTTTCTAAAGCACGTGGTGAAGTATTGGGGTGTCCCGAGGAGCATAGTCAGTGATCGAGATGCTCGCTTCACAGGTAGATTTTGGAAGGAGCTCTTCAAGCTACTTGGCTCAAAGTTAGACTTCTCCACAGCTTTTCATCCCCAAACTGATGGACAAACGGAGCGGGTTAACGCATTGTTGGAGACTTATTTGCGGCACTATGTTAGTGCCAATCAACGAGATTGGGCTAAGTTACTTGATGTTGCCCAATTCTCTTATAACTTGCAACGTTCGGAGTCGACGGGGAAAAGTCCGTTCGAGTTGGCTATAGGGCAACAACCCTTGACCCCGAACACGGTCGTGACTGGCTACACGGGGAATAGTCCAGCCGCTTTCAAAACCGCTAAGGAGTGGCAATTAGCCCACGAACTTGCTCGAGCTCATTTGGATAAGGCTTCAAAGAAGATGAAGAAATGGGCGGATCGAAAACGAAGGAATGTGGAGTTCCAAACTGGCGACCAAGTCTTTGTGAAGCTCAATGCGTCTCAGCACAAGAGTACTCGTGGCTTGCACAAGAGCTTGTTGCGGAAATATGAGGGACCATTCCCTATCATCAAGAAGGTTGGCAAAGCCGCGTATGTTGTGGAACTCCCACCCCGCCTCAAGTTTCACCCGGTGTTCCATGTGAGCAACTTGAAGCCTTATCATGCGGACGATGAGGAACCAAGTCGAGGTGAGTCTCATCGAGCACCCCCTTTGATGACGGAGGCATTTGACAAAGAAGTGGAGAGCATTGAAGCCAAGCGTGTCGTGGTGCGACCAAGACAACCAAAGCATGTGGAGTACTTTGTCAAATGGAAGGGGCTACCATACTCCGAAGCAACATGGGAGAAGGAGACGTCCTTATGGCAATATAAGGACTTGATTCAGACATTCGAGAGGCAAGAGTCGACGAGGACGTCGACAGCTTAAGTGGGGGAGGATGTCACGGGCCATGTGTTAAAAACAAAGAAAATGCCCAAGACATCATATATCTAAGCCCATGAAGCCATGTCTTCATGGAAGCTTCTGGAACGTCCCGGAGAAATCAAGAACGTGGCGGAGCATTCAAGATAATCTAGGGCATTCCGGAACATTCCACACAAGTGTACATATTTAAGCCTCACCTAGAATAATCTAGATTAGGCAAGTTGTATCTAGAACTATGCTAGATATTTTTGGATGTAAGTAGGGGATTCTAGAACCCTCCATTGAGGAGGTGACTTAGGCCTATAAATAGGACGTAAGGCCATTTGGCCAAACCATCCAAGAATTGTAAGCAATTGTAAAGTTCTCTTAACTTTCAATACAAAGCTTCCTTTCTCCCATCTTCTAAGTGATCTTAGCATTCTCCAAGCTATCTTAGCTTTCTTTGTGATTCGATCCGGGGAAGCGAGGCTTCGAAGGCTTACTTAGCTTGTTCATCGAGGTATTCAAGTCTAAGTGCCGCACGGGCGGAAGGCTTAAAGAGTCATCCCGTGACACAAGGATGTCTTTAAAGGAAGTGGCAATTGTAACCTGGAAAGTGCATCAGCTACCAAATTCTTTGTACCCTTCTTATAATGAATTTCATAGACAAAACCCATTAATTTTGCTACCCATTTATATTGAAACTGATTATTAGCTCTCTGAGATAGGAAATAATTCAAGCTATGATGGTCAGTTCGAATTATGAACTGCCCCTGGAGATAATTGTGCCATTTCTTCACAGCTGAAACAATTAATATAAGTTCCTTCTCATAAGTGGATAGTGACTGATTTCTAGTGTCCAAGGCTTTTCTATAAAAAGCAATAGGCCTACCCTGCTGCATTAGTACTGCACTTATACCTGAATCAGAAGCATCACATTCTAACTCAAAAGGAATAGCAAATTTTGGTAAAGCCAAGTGTTAAATCCCACCCCCGAATTTATATGTAATTTTATAATTTCCCAAAGTTTTATTGAATTTATCATTTTGGTCCCATAGCTTGACTAAATCTGGACCCTGTATCTAGATTCCTAAACTCCCTCAAAATGCCACGTGGCAGCACCCTAACAAACCTCATCTCTCTCTTTCTCTGTCCCCTACCCCGTGACTTCCTCTTCTTCTTCTTTTTGTCTCTGCTCTCATATCTCTCCCTCTTTTCACCGAGAAGCACACACGCACACACCCACTCACACCCAGGTGCACAACCATCTGCAAGGAAGACGCCATCACCATCCTTGTTCCTTCCTCGTCCTTCGTTCTCTCTCTGTCCCGTGGCTGTGAGGACAAAAACCAAGAAACTCTTCGGCAAGATTTTCATGTTTTTCTAAATAGGTGAGCCTTGGGATTCTCTCTTTCTGTTTTAAATTGATGCTTGAGTTCAATTGTTAAGAGATTTTCATGTGGTTGGCAAGGTTTAACTCGAAATCGACTCGGATGAGAGCTCACCCATCTCTGGTGAACCCGTGCGAGTTAAATGATTTTCCGGTCGTCTTCGGCCTTTCTACGGAAAAAGGAAGGTATAAAATTGCTCCCTTCGTCTTGTGCTTCATTTTGGTACCTAGATCGGAGCCTAAGGTCTTTGTTTGCAATCGGCCGGAGCTATAGAAGCTCCGACGTTCTTCTCCGGTGCACCCAGGCCTTTCAGGCTGTTTCCAAAACACTAGGGCCTTAGGCCTGTGGTGAGCTTAGCCCAAAACCCTTTTCCCCTTCAGTTTAGTTATTTAATTTTGGTTGTTTTAATTGTTTTAAGACCCAAAGGCCTTTGGGCCGTTCCTAATAGGGCCTTCGACCCGTTCTTTCTTCTGAAGGAAAAATTTTGTCCTAGCTAAGAACAAGTAAGAACATTTGAATACATATGCAAACTATTAACACATTAAAGTAGGCATGCATTCAAAAACAATTCATAAAACCCATGACTTTCAAAGCCTAGTGAATGGTGAACCAAAAGACTCTTTAACAACATTAAAGAGAATGAAGAATTTAAAGATTCTTTACCCTTGAAGCTCATCCTTGTTTACACAAGAGATTCACCCAAGTGGAGGGCCTTCAAGTCACCTCTAAGCTCCTTGGATCTTGCTTGTGATTTCCTTCTCTTTTTGTGCTCCTTTGGTCCTTGAGGATGTGAGGAAAGGATCTCCAAAATACCAAAGGTTTGGTGTCTCTAAGTCTCCACACCAAGGGTGAGGTGTGAAGATGAAATGGATGACTTAGAGAAGAAAAGATTGCTAGATAAATCTCCTCTAAGTGGCCGGCCTCCTTGTTTAAAAAGAGAGAATAGGTTTCACCTCTTTTCTACAAGAAAAACCCTAATGAGAAAAATAGCTATAAAGTTGCTTTTCTAACACTTTTCTTAGGTGAGTGGCAAACTTGGAATTAAGCAAACCTTCACCCTCTCCTCACCATGGCCGGCCTATTTGGTGTGATTGGGCTTATTGCCCATTTTGTTTTAGTTGTCATACAACTTAAACATAATGGGCCTCGTGGACCAAAACACTTTTGGGCCCCGAAACCCAAAACCAACTTAAAAGCCCAATACGAACATTTCGTAAAATTAATTAACTAATTAATTAATTTTGACCATTCTTCAATTAAACCATTTAATTGCATATCCATTTCATTTAATTTCTTCACTTTCATCCTTACTCGGTGTACGATCCATTAGGTTCCATTTAGCGAGGTAGTGGGCGATTGTTACTCTTAATGATCGATTGTGAATTGAAACCACATTTCAATTCTCCCTTAAA
The DNA here is from genome assembly GCF_042453785.1 of Malus domestica. NCBI lineage: Eukaryota > Viridiplantae > Streptophyta > Magnoliopsida > Rosales > Rosaceae > Malus > Malus domestica. Next base: position 39,485,145 of record NC_091676.1, read on the forward strand.
ATTAGTGTTTGCTAATCATCAGGGCTTCCACAAACCATGAGTGACACCTAGCAGCATGTCATGGTTACCCAAGCCAAGTAGAATTGGTTGGAGAACCTATCCAGTTACAACTACAATGCAATACGGTCCTTCTCAAATACAATACTCTTAATCACATTGTTTAAGTGATAGTTTGTTTCATGTCTACTATCCAATGTGATACATCTCCATATGATTCTTTTGAATAAGATTTGGAACAAACTTCCTAAGTCATATTCATATGCTTTGGCCAAAGACTCTCGAATCACATCTTAGAGTATTCTCCTTCCACCATGGAAGGTTAGAGATCCCTTGTTGTGCATTCATATGCCTACATGACTAGATAGCTTGACCCCAACAATGCCGTGGACACTCCAATGGAATGCCTTTGACATGATCAAAGGTCAAGGACCTAACCATTAGACATCTATGATGCCTCAGGTCAAAGGACTACTTTGCATATTGCAACTATCGAGTTCTTACATGACATGTATGTTCGAACTCTCTTTTGATCGTGATTCAGTGTACTCGATTACTCTTTCGAGCACCTATGTGTTTGTCTTAGTGTCCAACACCAAATGACTTGAGACTTGTCATACTCACGCTTGAGTCGACATAACACATACTAACCTTAGCGGATTGTCAATGCCCAATTGGCAATCCTACGGCTAGGAACGTTTTAGGAATGAACATAAGAGAAAGGTCTCGATAATCTAACTTACTTAAATCACTTGTCTCTTAGATCAAATACATCCCTTGGATTCCCTTATTGCTTAAGCACATGATACAATAAATAGTGATCAACAATAAGCCTTGCCTTTCATTAAACATATAAAAGTTTAATACAATAAGTATTCCAAAAGCTATTACATCAAATGAGTGGCTTTGTGGGCATACTTCCAACAATCTCCCACTTGCACTCAAAGCCATCCTCCCATGTATCTAATACCCATCTTTTCCATATGGCGATCAAGTTGGATTTGAGACATTGGCTTCGTTAGTGGATCTGCTACGTTGTTGGCTGAGGCAACGTTGAGGATGTTGACTTTCCCCTCGGCAGTATATCTTCTAATGATATTAAAGCGCCTGTCAAAATGTTTGTTCTTTTGATGTGCCCTGGGTTCCTTAGCTTGAGCTATCGCCCCACTATTATCACAGTACAAAGTTACTGGTGATGTAATGGTTGGAACCACTCCAAGTTCAGTAATGAACTTCTTCATCCAGAACGCTTCTTTGCCAGCGTCAGCTGCAATGACATATTCAGCCTCTATCGTGGAATCAACAATTACACTTTGTTTCTTGCTTTTCCAACTGACAGCCCCACCATTTAGAGTGAATACATATCCGGAGTTGGAACTTCTATCATCGACGTCAGATTGGAAATCTACGTCTGTATAGGCTTCCACTCGCAACTCTATCACTCCTCCATAAACGAGGAACATGTCCTTAGTTCTTCTTAAGTACTTAAGGACCGTCTTGACAGCTGTCCAGTGTTCTGATCCTGGGTTAGATTGATGTTGACTAGTAATGCTCACAGCATATGCGATATCAGGCCTTGTGCATATCATGGCATACATGAGACTTCCTATAGCGGAAGCATAAGGAATAGCACTCATTTGCCGCATCTCTTCAGGAGTTTTAGGTTCCATGGACTTAGAATGGTGAATTCCATGTCTTACAGGAAGAAAACCTTTCTTAGATTGTTCCATCTGGAACCTACTTAGCACCTTATCTATGTACATAGATTGTGATAATCCAATTAATTTTCTGGATCTATCACGATAGAGCTTTATCCCAAGTACATAAGATGCATCTTCCAAATCTTTCATGTGGAAGGTTTTGGACAACCACACTTTTACAGAAGAAAGTACTGCAGTGTCATTCCTGAATAGTAATATGTCATCTACATATAACACTAGGAATATTACTGCATCCCCAACGACCTTTTGATAAACACAATTGTCGTCTTCGTTTTGAGTAAAACCAAACGTTTTGATTTCAGTGTCGAAACAAATGTTCCAGCTCCTAGAGGCTTGCTTAAGTCCATAAATGGACCTTTGAAGCTTGCATACCTTAGTCTTTTCAGACTTGGACACGAAACCTTCGGGTTGAGTCATATAGAGCTCTTCCTCTAGGTAGCCGTTCAGAAAGGCCGTCTTCACGTCCATTTGCCATATCTCATAATCATGGTACGCAGCTATAGCAAGCAAAATCCGAATGGACTTAATCATGGCTACAGGATAGAAGGTTTCTTCATAGTCAATCCCTTCTCGTTGCCTGTAACCCTTGGCTACGAATCTAGCCTTATAAGTCTCCACGTTCCCATCAACGCCTATCTTCCTCTTGAAAACCCATTTGTTTCCAACAGGTATTATACCTTATGGAAGGTCTACAAGAGTCCAGACATGATTTTGATACATGGAATCCATCTCGGATTTCATGGCCTCTTGCCATCTCTTTGAATCAATGTCGGACATTGCTTCAGTGTAGTCCCTAGGGTCCTCCTTTGTGTCATTGCCACCTAGAAGGTGCAATTCCGCAAAGTCATTATTTAAGCCATACCTCTTAGGTGGCTTACTAACCCGTTCAGATCTACGTGGAGCTAGGGGTTCAGGAACAGGGTTGTCAACTTGTCGAGTGCTTGTTTGTGGTTCATCATTAATCTCATTAATTTCCATCTCTTTGCTTATAGTTCCTTTGAGAACAAATTCATCCTCTAGAAACTTAGCAGTTCTGGCAATAAAGACTTTCTGGTCGTCAGGATGGTAGAACTCATATCCCATAGTTTCTCTAGGATATCCCACAAAATAGCCTCTTACTGATCTCGCTTCAAGCTTTGTAGCTTCAAGCTTCTTGACATATGCTTCACAACCCCAAATCTTAATGTGATTAAGACTTGGCTTTCTTCCATGCCATATCTCATAGGGCGTTTGTGAAACTGACTTGGAAGGTACTCTATTAAGCAAGTAAGCTGCTGTATATAGAGCGTATCCCCAGAATGTTACTGGTAGATCAGCGGAACTCATCATAGAACGAACCATGTTCATCAAGGTGTTGGAAATATGCCCTAAAAGTCAATCTTTGGTAGAAACCTTTCAGGACAAATGAATGGATTTATAGATGACTCTTATACATCAAATGGCAAAGATACTAACTAGGACTATCTCAATGAACGATATATGTCCTAAATAGTGAATCCATGGACAATGGATCGGTTGAAGAAGTAATCTAATGATGTTAGACTACAGAGACCTTCTTCACATAACCATCATGTCCAAAAGGTTCCTGGTCATAGGATTGTCGGAGGGAAACTGACAATGCATAGACCGGTACATACTATGTCCGCTTCAATTGGAAGGATGGAAAGTCTCATCCCATTCGTGTAGTGACACTAAGACAAGTATGTAGGTGCTCATTAAGGGAATGAGTTCACTGAACACAATCGAACGAGAGTACTTGCATGGAGGTCTACTCAGATGTCAAGCAAGTAACTCTTATGGTTGGAATAATGTAAGTAGTCCTTTGACCTGAGGCATCGTCGTTGTCTTGTGGTTAAGTACTTGATCTTTGATTATGTCAAAGTCACCCCATTCGCGGGTGTCCACGACATAGTTGGGGTTAAGCCACTTAGTCATGAAGGCAAGTGAATGCGCAACAAGGAATCTCTAATCTTCATTAAGAGAGGAAGAATACTCTAAGATATGATTCGGGAATCTTCGGCCGAAGTATCGAGCGTAATAAAGGAAAGCGTTCCTATACGACTCAATTGAATCATATAAGAAGGAATAATCACATTAGGGGTTTGACATAATATATCCATACCCTAATGATGTGATTGAGAGTATTGTTTTAGAGAAGGATCGAATTACATTGTAATTCCAACTGAATAGGTTCTCCGAACAAATTCTACATTAGCTTGGGTAGCCATGATATATGGTTAGATGTCACTCATGGCTTGTGAGTTCTTCTAGATGATTAAATGTAGTAGTCAAAGAAGAAGGTGAATTAAAAGGAAGTTTTAATTCACTAAGTGATTGGATTAAATATAATCAATTGGATTGGTGCCAATCACCTCACTGCCTTCCTAATTAGAACCTAAAATGATTGTACACCGATACACTCTTGTAGTGATACCACTAATGGATGATGGGAATAATTAATTGGATTAATTAAGTGTTGTGATTAATTAGAAAGTCTAATGAAATCATAAAAGCGATATAAGATCGTTTTGGGCTTAAAGAAACGTTCGGGTTTAATTGGGCCCATTGGGCCTAGACCCATTGGGCTTTTATTCAAGCATAGGATGACTTGAAATAATAAAAGCCCAAAGCCCAAACCAAACACTAAAGGCCGGCCACTTAAAGGGAAAGGGAGAGAGTGGAAGTCAAGTTGTTGACTAGGTTTCTTTTTGTCTATATAAGGAACTTTATAGAGATAATTTTCAATAGGGTTTTTGTGTGTTAAAACAACAAAAGAGAAAAAGAAAATATCTCTCTAAAACACCCAAAGGCCGGCCACCATTAGGGAGTGTGAGCTAATCATCTTATCTCCCTTTTGGTCATTCCTCCATCCATCTCACTACACTAGTGGGTGTGGATCTTTAGAGGTCTTCTACTTTGGAGACTAAAGGAGAACCAAAGGAGAACTCATACTAACAAAGTGGAGGAGGCAAGGAGGGAGGCTAGGCTCAAGGAGTTCAAGGAACAAAGGGCTTGGAGGTGGTCCATCCTTGGTCTAAAATCTAGATCAAGAGGTATAGATCTATTCCTACACTTTGTTCTTAACTTAAATGTTTTGATGCATCATATATAAACCTATGAACCTTGAAGGGGATTTGCATGACTATAGCTTTGATATTATTTGATAACATGCTTCTGTTGCTTTCGTATATAAATTTTGAATTGTATATGCATGCTAGTCATTAGAAATCTCACATGAATCACATAGATTTCCCTTCACAAGGTTCGATTTCTCCTTTCAGAAACTCCATTAAGTTGTGGAGTTCCCGGTGAAGTCCACTGTGATATTATTCCACACTCTTTGAAATAATCTAAGAACTCATTGCTCAGATATTCACCCCCTCGATCTGATCTTAGGATCTTTATCTGTTTCCCAGTTTGCTTCTCAACTTCATTCTTGAATTCTTTGAACCTTTCAAAGGATTCCGACTTGTACTTCATAAGATACACATAGCCAAACCGAGAGTGATCGTCGGTGAATGTGATATAGTAGGAGAAGCCTCCTTTCAACGTAGTAGACATAGGTCCACATACGTCAGTGAGGATTAACCCTAGAATTTCAGTGGCACGCTCTCCTTTTCCAGTAAATGGAGATTTGGTCATCTTCCCTTTCAAGCAACATTCACAAGTACCCATCTGGTCATTACCTAATGGGCGGAAATATCCGTCTTTCGACATCTTGTGAATCTTATCAAGGTTCACATGTCCAAGTTTAAGATGCCACATCTTTTCTTGGTTAACTTCTTCTCTAGCCCTTTTGGGTTTTGAGGTATTCCCGCTTTCAATACAGTGCATCCCACTATTCGTCTCTAGGTGAAAAAGTCCCTCTATCATATTACCATGAGAGATAATACGACCGTTCAAGTATAAAGTGCAACTCATTTTGTCAAACAATACTGAGTGCCCATCTCATAAAAGCTTAGAGATGGAAATCAAATTGTTTATATATGTTCTTTATATATGAAGGAAAATATAAACAATTTTTAAGTTCCAGGACTTCCCCAGAGGGTAGTTTAAGCATGTAGGTTCCTATTGCTTTTGCAGAGACTTTAGTGCCATTCCCAACTCGCACAACCATCTCCCCATTGCGCAGTGACTTGCTCCCCGCTAGTCCCTGCATCGTATTACAGATATGTTGACTAGCGCCTGAATCAAATATCCAGGAACTGGAGCTCACTGTAAAAGTACTCTCTATGACAGAAATAGTCTCTTCAAAAGTTCGTGTCATAAGGCTCGCAATGCGCACCCTGTATTTCTTCTTCCAACGTTCATCCTTTCCACAATGAAAGCATGTTCCTTTGGATTTCTTTGCCTTCTTCTTATGCAACATTTTCCTTGTGTTTGCATTCTCACACCCACTGTCCTTTTTGAAACCTTTTTCAAATTTACAGCACATGTCAATCATCTCGTTTAAAGAATGATCGAATCTATTCACTTTAAAGTTTATAATAAACTTAGTGAAATCATCCGAGAGAGATGCAAGGAAAAAGTCTTGGGCCATTTTCCCATCGATGGAAGTTCCTAAACTTTGAAGATCTTGAAAAATCCTTTCCATCTTTTGTCCATGTTTATAGACCGATGTCCCCTTTGCCATTTTGGCATTGATTAGACTACAAACATTTGAGAATCGTACATTACTAGTCTCATTGTCATGCATCTTATGCAAACTTTCAACCATGGCACAAGAAGTGTCCATGTGCTTATGTAGCTTCATAAGCTCCTCACTAAGTGAAGTGAGGATTAAGCATTTGGCTTGTAAGTCATCCTCATAGTGTCTAACATAATTTTGACACTCCTCCTTTGAAGCTAGTTTCGTAGGAGGTACATGAGGAGGGGATTGCTTAAGCACATACAATATGTCTTTCACCTTTGAGACATTCTCAATGTGGCGATACCAAGCAAGGAAACGTTGGCCCCTAAGGCCCCTTTTGTCAAGTATAATGGTGGGTATTATTTTAGGCATGTCGTTAACTACATAACATAACAGAAATCGTATTAGATTGTTTGTTTCAAAACTACTTGATTGGGTCTTAAATCAAATAGTACCACCCACTATTTTTGGCAAATTCCACATCCCTCAATGGAATTCGAGAGTTATATTGAACTCTTAGCGGGATATGGGAGACTCACCATTACCAAGCCCACCTCACGATGATACGATGTTGGTTAGCAAAAATAATGATGAGAAAATAACGCTTTATTTATTTACAATTTTTGTAATTACCCATCTAGTTTGGCCTCTAGAGAATGTTGCCTCACGATGATACGATGTCGGCACCATTCCACTTAGTCAAGTTATTCCCACCATGCTTGGTTCGTGAAGGGGTTCAAGAATAGACTCACGATGATACGATGTCGGCCATCCTCGTTGCCTACACTCACTTCATCATATGTTTATGGACTCCTCTTGGATGTAAGCACATACTTTGAACTTCCCCATGATAGGGTGAAGCCGGTGCATGAGTCACAAACGATTGGAGCCCACCACGGTGGAAGGCCTACGAAGAGATGTTCAAAACATCTCTCGCTTATCAACTTAATATTCGTTTTGTTGAGGGAGTAGTGTTGGGCTACATCAAAAACATTTTAATCATATTAAAAGAACTTTGGGCCTATCACAACCATTGGTCCAAGTTAATATGAATTAGTAGTTTATAATACTCCCACTATTTCGAAGAAATAAGCGAGACTATATGGAACTACTAACGAATGCATTGCATCCTCATATGGACTATATAGTCATATTAGGTTTTAGGATGATTATGAACCATTAGACATCTATGATGCCTCAGGTCAAAGGACTACTTTGCATATTGCAACTATCGAGTTCTTACATGACATGTATGTTCGAACTCTCTTTTGATCGTGATTCAGTGTACTCGATTACTCTTTCGAGCACCTATGTGTTTGTCTTAGTGTCCAACACCAAATGACTTGAGACTAGTCATACTCACGCTTGAGTCGACATAACACATACTAACCTTAGCGGATTGTCAATGCCTAATTGGCAATCCTATGGCTAGGAACGTTTTAGGAATGAACATAAGAGAAAGGTCTCGATAATCTAACTTACTTAAATCACTTGTCTCTTAGATCAAATACATCCCTTGGATTCTCTTATTGCTTAAGCACATGATACAATAAATAGTGATTAACAATAAGCCTTGCCTTTCATTAAACATATAAAAGTTTAATACAATAAGTATTGCAAAAGCTATTACATCAAATGAGTGGCTTTGTGGGCATACTTCCAACATCTTCAACCCAAAAAAAAAAAAACCTTTGGCTTCCAGCCTTAAGGCCGGGAGGAACTCAGGCCTCCAGCCTGTTAAGCCCAGTTTATTTTTATTTTAATTTAATTGTTTTAAAAACCAAAATGGCCTTTGGGCCATTTCTGTTGGGGCTTTAAGCCCAAACCCCTAAAAACCCAACATCCTAAACCTATTTCCCTAAACCCTCTAAACCCAAAACCCTTAGGGCCCATTCGGCCCAACCCAGATCTAAGCCCTAAGCTCAAACCCAGTTGACCTTTGATCGTTGACTCTGACCGTTGACTCAGTCAACCGTCATCGTTGACTTTGACTTTGACTTTGACCGGTTAACGGTTAACATTGACTTTTCAGGGTTTCGTCCGGGACCTCTCCTAGGCTAATTTCGATGTCTTGGACCCGTTTTTGAAGTCTATTTTCCCAAATTCAATCGTTTGTATAGAGTTTGACTAGAGGTACCCCCTTTATGTGATTAGGTGCAATTATTGGTGGTGATTCTGTTATTCCTTTTTGGTACAGCTTGACACCATCGGTGTACGGTGAGTGGACCCCTTCTAAAATTATGATTTCATAGTTTAATTGCATAAATGAATAGCATGCCTTATAAGTTTATGGACTAATTTGATGTTAAGCATGTTTATGGAGTGTTTCTTATCGTCTCATTTTTTGTGAGGAATTAATTATTAGCCTATATTGAGCTATAGTTTGATATATCGTATTTTCTATAAAAAGCATGAACGGGTAGACTATCTGATGGATGACGATAGGATGCTAGAACATGTTTTAGAAACCCCTCTTTATAGTATAGATGATAGATGACTTTATACTATGAAGTAGTTATTTTTTAGGGGCGTAACTATTTGTGCTTACCTAGTGGACACTATGCTACCTGGGGCAAGGATCTGGTGTTGGTAGTTAGGCCAGGAGAAATAATCCCTAGCTACAGGCTAAGGGACACAGATCAGGAATTGGGCCAGGAGTTGGTAATCTCTAGCTGCGAGCACAGAGACCACGGTGCTGCCATAAGGCCGGGAGTTATATTTATTCAATGATCTTACTAGCAGCACACCGCGCTTACGAGACGATATGTGAGACGATTGATATTTTGATTTCCGCAATATGTCTTTTAACATGTTTTTGGCATGCTAGGGTTTTCAGTAAACCTATCACTTATTATGCTAGTAGTTTTCTTTATATAAACCTGGGGGTTAGTACGTTGATAACTATTTTATTATTATTGTATATATGAAATTGGTCCATGTTGGAAATGTGCCCTAAAACCAATCATATGATGATACTTTACGGACATTTCACATGTTAAACTAATGTAGTTTAAATTATAAAGGGCAAAGATTATTGTTTAAGCCGTCTCATATAAATGTTATATGCTTAAACGATAAGTCCAAGGAATATGTGATTGGGAGAATACGATCTAAAGAAGTTAGATTCATGAGACCATTCTTTCGTAGACACATCCTAAACGTTCTTGATCATAGGATTGCCAATTGGGCATTGACAGTCCGTTAAGATCAGTACGTGTTGTGTCTTCTCTCAAGGAGAGTGACTAGTCTCGAGTCATTGGTGTGTGTGACATCAAGACAAGTACGTAGGTGCTCAATAGAGAATGAGTTCATTGAACACGATCAACGAAGAGTTCTCATATTCATGTCACATGAGAACTCATGGTTGGGATAATGCAAAGTAGTCCTTTGACCTGAGGCATCACAGTTGTCTTGTGGTTAAGTCCTTGATCTTTGATTATGTCAAAGTCACCCCATCCGCAAGTGTCCACGGCATCGTTGGGGTTGAGCCACTTAGCCATGGAGGCAAGTGAATGCGCAACAAGGGATCTCTAACCTTCAAATCGTTTGGGGGAGAATATTCTATGATATGATTTAGAATCTCTGGCCAGAGTATGAATGAGATTTAGGAAGACGTTCAAAATCACATTCAAGGTAATCATATAAGCACACGAATCACATTGGATAATAGACATGAATAAACTATCAAACCAAACAATGTGGTCAAGAGTATTGTATTAGAGAAAGACCGTATTGCATTTGTAATCCTAAACTGAATAGGTTCTCCACCTCTTCTGATTAGCTTGGGTAACCATGATATGCTGCTAGGTGTCACTCATGGTTTGTGGAAGCCCTAAATGTGTATAATCACTAAAGGGAGAATTGAAAGTAAGTTTCAATTCACAATCGATGTGAAATGGTTTTAATCGCCCACTGCCTCGCGAAAAGGAACCTAATGGATCGTACACCGTGTAAGGTGGAGATTGAAGAAACAATGGAGATGAGTAAGAATAATTAAATGGTTTAATTATTTATGGCAAGGATTAATTAATATGTTAATTAATCAAATGAATAAGTTCGTTAAAGACCTCGGGATAGTTTTGGACCTTAAGGCCCAATGGGCTTCGAACGTCAAGCCCATTGACTTAAGTTGTATGACAATTTAATGAATGAAGATTCACAAAGGCCCAAAAGCCCAAATCCCTTATGTGGCCGGCCATGTGTGTTGAATTAGGGTTTTTGGTTCTTTAGGTCATTTAAAGAAGTGACTATATAAAGAACTTTATAGCCTAAAATTCATTAAGGGTTTCTTTTGGAGAAAATTGGAGAGAACATGTCTCTCCCTTTCTCTCTAAAGAGGCCGGCCTCCTTGGAGGGTGTAGCTAGCAATCCTACTACTCCAAGGTCACTCATTTCCTCTCCAATCTAACCTTGGTGAAGATACTTAGAGGTTCTCAATTTTGGGAACTTGGAGAAACCCATTCTTCCATCCAAATCCATAGATTTTAGATGCAAGGAATGAAGGCCCTCTCTTTGGGTGATTAGCCTTTGCTTATGCAAAGAGGAATCTACAAAGGTATATATTTCTCAACTCACTTTGATTTGAGTTGAGTCTTGGTTCACCAATCTACTAGGCTTTGAATTTCATGGTTAATGTTTTGTTTTTGAATGCATGCAAGCATGATTCCGCCTTTTAATTGTTAAATGCATGCTATAGATGTTATTCAAATGAACATGTTTTTCACAAAATCTTCCTTCAGTCAACTCACCTTTGTTTTGCGCCCCCTTCAGGACTTAGAATCGAGGCATACAATCCTGACGTCCAGGCACTTCTGCATCAGCATCTTCAAGTCCTCTCGGTGTAGGACCTACTCCTTTGTTAACTCAATTTTTATATTATTTCTTTTAGTATTCTAGTTAGTTGTACGCTTTGAACACGTTCCTTAAATGCATATTCATTATTCTTTTATATTTCCAAGTCTTATCTATCCCTTGTTTTTAGCATTTGCACTTAATAAATAGCTTTCGTCACCCTCGGGTGTCGGCCAGCACGTGCCTATCCTGGTATTAGGGGAATATCGGGATCGAGGCATGTCACCAAGAATTGGGGAGAAGACATGATAGTCTTGAGTTGCTAGAAGGCTTTATTAACTGACAAATCCCAATGGAAACCATCTTTCTTGGTTAACAAGTATAATGGTTTACAAATTTTCCCATAGCCAGGGACAAATTTGTGATAGTACCTTGTGAGGCCTAAGAAACCTCTTTATTCCTTGACAGAAGTAGGAGTGGGCCAATCCTTTATATCTTGAATCTTCCTAGGATCAGCCTCCACACCCTCCCCTGAGACACTGTGACCAAGATATTCAATCTTGTTATGACCAAAGGCACTTTTTGATTTCTTGATATAAAGCTGATGTTGCAGCAACAAAGCAAAAGTGATTTGAAGATGATGTAAATGATCCTGACATACCCTGACCCAGAATGTCCACTAGAACTCTGAATCGATCTATGCTGGCCAACACCTAGAAGGTGACGAAGCCATAGAATGTGATAATGTGTAAAATGTGAATAAATTTAAACCTAAAAGTGCCTATATACACAAGTGCACGGTGAGCGGGTATGAACCCATTTCACACGTGATATGGAACATAAGAAAAGTATAGTGAGTAAAGATAATAATTATACCATCATAAGGAGTCACCTGAACTGGGAGTGCCACAAGTCCTCATCGATACAAAACTTTGCTACTATAACCTGGAAGTGTGCAAAATAGAAAGTGTGAGTGAGCAAAACAAAGATTTTCAAAATCATGTAAATTATCAAAGGTAGTAACCCCTCGCCGTAAAACCTGTATAGCTTCTAGAAAATCATAACACGTAGAAGTATGAAATCAAATGTATACTAACAGTAAATCCAGAAGTATACCACTACTCAACATCTCATTAGCAATATAAATAATCATGTGCTTAATAACCCATACTAGCATGCAAGTCGGAATCACCTATGGTGACCTATACGACTACACCCATATCTCATCAACCAATGTTAGCACATAAGTCGGAGTCAGTTATAGTGACCTATACGACTTATCCATATCTCATCAATCAACGCTAGCACATAAGTTGAAGTCACCTATAATGACCTGTACGACTTATCCATATCTCATCACATATCCCTGAAATATGTCAGCCGGATCCACGTCTTGTGGCCTGTACGGTTGAACCCATAGCTCATCACATATCCCTGCATAAGAGTCGGAACCACCTATAGTGGTCTGTACGACAGGACTAGGTGTAAATAAGTACGCTCAAGTGCTACGATCATGTGAAGACTGTGCGAATAAATGCGGGTCATCTACGAGTCAGAACCACCTATAGTGGTATGTACAACAGGATTGTGCACCTACCTTAGATCCAAGGTGAGCGTAAGGTGCAGGAGGTGAACATCACACGAAGGACTGTACCCTGCCCACGGGCGGGAGCACTAATACTGAGGTGTAGGTTTATGAGCTCTAACTACATCTATTGTAACATATACGACTCATGGGCAACCTGTACGATAGTGTCGGAGTTGCCTATCATTGCAACATGTATGACAAGGTCAGAGTTGCCTAAAACATACATGTAGTCATGCCATAACTCCATCATTTCAACTAATACCATAAACTCACTTGAACTTACCTGGGTGTCCTGCGTTCACCTTTGCACTTCAAAGCGTTCACAATAATTATATGCATGTAATATACATATAGATAAACCATGATGCAATCTAATACTCAACCATGTTATAGCATTTTCAATTATATACATACATATATATATATATATATATATATATATAATATGGCATAAAAATGCATAAGGGGTAACGTCCTACTCCCGAACTATTTATTTTCGAGAATAATTATAGGTGATAAGCCCAACTAGACACTAGTTTAATTAACTATCATTACTTACGTTTCCTTACTTCAAATTCTTGATTCTTCACACATTGATTTATGACCAACATTTAACCACCAAATCATAAGGTTAAATCTCACATTTTCCACCAATGTTCCTCACATAACTCAATTCCCTAAACAAGGCTATTGTCTCAATTATCGTATGGCTACATCTAACTTCTCGTTAGATTGCCTGCGTACCCTAAACCAGGGATCAAGCCATTCATAATTCGCACTAGTACTTCAAAGCATTCACAGTAATTATATGTAGGTAATATGCATAAATCAACTTAAACACGTTTGTGGAATTATCTATCGTGCGTGTGTATATATATATATATGCATAAATCAACTTTGACACGTTTGTGGAATTATATGTAGGTAATATGCATAAATCAACTTAAACACGTTTGTGGAATTATCTATCGTGTGTGTATATATATATATACTGTGGAGCCAAAAATAATCACAAAGCGACACGTGGATTGTTGGACAAAAAGGACCAAAATACCCCTAAGGTACACCCGGATCTCTACGCGCAAGCAGTCGACAGTCTTTTTTCAACAAAGTCAAAAATGCTCCAAAAAAGAGGTAAACAATTCAAAGTCTATCTAATCAAATCCCTTTTTGCAAGGTAACCTCCAAAATAATGTTAATTGGTTAATTAATGGATTAATTACCCAATTAATCCATTAAATATCAATTAAATCATCCAATTAACCACCAAAATATATCCCATTCAACCCTAAAAATAGGCAATGGCCGGCCACCTCCCTTTCTTCCGAACCTTTTTCATTTTTCTCCATTTTATTACCCCATTTATACAAATAATCAATTTTGTGACCACCAATTTATTCTTTAGGGTTTAATTAGCCAATAAATTGACTAATTAAACCAAAATCATAACCACAAAATCCCTTCAAGGCCGGCCACACCTTGAGGGAAAAGAGACAAGCCTAATCCTATAAATAGGCTCCTATTTTCACCAAAAATTCATTCCAATTCTCTTACAAAAAATCCCAAATTCTCTAAACACTCCTCTCTAAATTCTAACTTTGGCATCGGAGGTTCTCTGGCCAAAGCCCCCCCCCCCCCATTCATCGTGGGCGCGTGAGGCTCTTGGCCTTAACCTAAGGTGTTAATTGTTTTGTAGGTGCAAAATTGTCCAAGATCAAGGAGGAAGAAATTTGCATCCACAAATTGGTGCTTTTATTGAGAGTTGAGATCCATACTCGTAAAAGACTCTCGCATAAAAAGGTTTTTCTCTATTTTCTAGCCCATTTGAATATTTTTCATACATTCTTATTATTAGAATTTTTTATTTGCAAAGGTTCTTTGATAAAATGTATAAGAAAAATATAATGGCTAGAAATTTAGAAAATTCTACAAGTGAAAATTCTAATACTCAAGAAATGGGACCGCGACGATCCACGAGACTAAATGTGGTCATAGGCGGAGTGGTACCACCACTATGAGGTTCCACCATGGCTCAAGCCGTTCCATCCAAGTTTGCACGGGCCTGAGCCCAAGCCTCGCATTTGCATGCATCACGTACTGAGTAGCCTATTTCCGTCGAGCAGCCCATTCTCGTGGCCCAACCTGCTCCCGTCGAGCAACCCACTCTCACGGCCTAGCCTGCTCCCGTGGCTTTCCAAGCAGCCCAAGTTGGCCCAAGACTATCTCAACCATTCGAACCTATCATCGAGTCGGGGGCATTCTCACCACATTTTTTTACGGATTTGACATTTCCCAACTCAAATCTCATGCCCGGAGTTTACCACTCCTTCAATGCCCAAGGAGGCACATTCCTTCCAAGCTCTTCCAATCCAAATGGCGAACAACACTTGTCTTGACAAGTCATAGAGTTGACGAGCGCCCTTGCACAACAGACAACCTTAGTGAATCAACTTTTGCAACGCACCGGGATTCAACGTGCCCGGGACAAGGTATCCCGAAGTAAGACAAGGGCAGACGAACCTTTCCAACAGCGTCCTGGCAAGCAGCCACTCGACCAGTCACGAGCTAAGCGTTCGGGCAGTGTACACTCCCAACTGGGCCTCCAAGATAGTGTGCACTCTCGACTAGGCCTACGAATGAGCATACATTCACGGTTGAGGTCACACTCCGATAGTCAACATGAGCAACCTTCCGGGAAAAGTGTTCATTCATGGTTAAGCCCGCAAGGAGCATCCTCCACCTCACATCGGAGTAGGCAACACGACGGACGGAGAGAAGCAGTCACTCAATCCAGCTCAAGTTCAACCAGCAGGCTGTAAAGAACTCGCTCGCCTACTAGGAATGTACCATATGCACTGCATCCGCGGCATAGATGAGCCAGATACATGGAAGAGCAGCCTAGACTAGCAAGTCATGGTTGGGGGCAGCCGAGAGCTCCGCTACCCCAACAAAGGCAAATTCAGGAAGAAGTAGAGAAACTTTTGACCAAGTAATTGCATGATTTCCAATGCAACAAGGTCACCGACGAGGCATTACGACGGAACATGACCAACATAAGCAGGTCATCCTTCACAGATGAGATCGAGCAGGCAAAGCCTCCACGCGAGTTCAGCATGCCATATTTCACATCTTTCAAAAAGGATGAAGACCCGGAGAGACACTTAAAGCACTACCGAAGCGTAATGATCTTTTATCGAAAC